>NW_026095768.1:0-600000 GCF_023614345.1 Adelges cooleyi
ATGTGTGCTTTGAACGAAAGAATCGACAGGGTATTTTTTTTTTCTTACTCTTCGAGGAGGTAAAAATTAAATAATATGTATATTTTGTAATATTGTTACTCTTATAAGGTTTGTTTTGTCGGTAACTTTTTGCGAGTCAACCCAATATCCATGAAGTTGTTGTCGCACGCTATGGATTATTGGTCCAACGGTTCAGGGAGAGCTATATTCTTAAATCACGAGGTAAATTTTAAGTATTAACTATGTGCAATTACTTGTCTTAAAAGAACAAGGCCGACCATAATAGTCCTTAATTATAATAATTAATACGCGGTTAGTTTTTAATAATGTTGTATGAATGTTCGTTTGAAACATTGTGTTATCATTCATAATTTTTAAATTATCTATCAAAGGATTACCTCAGATAACCTTTAAGTGTGTATTCAGTGTGATTCGTAGAAGCGTAATAGTGACTGTACAATTTTACCGCTGTAGTTAATGTTTAGTCTTAAAAAAGTGATGTATTTAGTCAAGGTTCAATCTCAATTATTTTTGTTCTTCGAATAAATTCAATTCCCACAAAGTTATTTGCCAACGTCTAGCACGTCTCGAGGAAACAAAATTGCTCTATTTGTAAACATAATTAATACAGAACTAAACATTTTCATATATTTTTTTTAAAGGGTTATTTCGGTGCAGTTGGCTGTTTACTGTCTTTTGTCGAAAGGTACAAATAAAGTTATCGTTGGAGTGTTCAACACATTCCACTGTGGCCAAGCTAGTTAGATTCTGTCGGGTGGACGTCGTGTACGAGCTGCATACTTATGTTATTCATCAACACCGCCAATCGACGCGCAGTCAGGATATCAATAATAATTTATTTTATTTTTAAAACAACACAGCTGTCTGATGAATCACGTTGATTTTTCATTTTGCTGATGTGGTATTTTATATTTGTATTTGGAATAATATTAGTCCGTTGATATTATTTATTATGTTACCTTTACCACTCCACCCAAATTTTATTTATTATTAACTATTGCAGGATTCTAAATAAAAAAAAAAAAATCTTTATGTTCTTTTTTTCCCCCGCTAATTTAAAAAAATAATAACTATTAACTAAGTTAAGTTAGAGCTTTTTTCAATATTTTATTTATACACGTTTATTTTTTATTTAACTACTAAAATTACATTACCTTAATTTTTGTAAAAAAATTTACGAAGAACTAATGTTAGCAAATATTGTAATTATTAAATCGTATTATATTATTATAATTTATTTATTTATATATCTTTTTGATTTAGTTTATGTTATTTTGTATGACTACTTAATTAAACAAAACATTAGTATTGTCGTAAGACAAAAAGAGAGGAGATAGATACTCTAAGCACTCTCTGGATGTATACACACTGGTACTCTGGTTGGTACTTGTCAGAGCACTAGAGTATAGGGGAATACCGTCCGGGTTCTTCGCGGATGTCGAAGAGCCGTTGTTTACACTGGATTATAAAGAATTAGAGATTGAGAAAGGATAGGTACAAGGTGCGAACGAATCGCAAGACAAGTGCACGAGGAAAGAGGATAGACTACTAGGTGTTAAATGAACGAACTCTCAAACTTAAACCTTGTAGACGGACAGCGACAACCGAGTACTTTATTGATGACATATGGCTACGGTAAAGTCGACTGACGAAATATCATTGAATTTAATTGTCTTTTATATTGTTTTACATTTTGCAACTAAGCATTAAGTTAATTTAATTGTTTAGTAATCAGTCTCGAGTCGTTGGAAGCACTGCCCATATTTATTTTTATAAATTTACCTATATTGATGACGTGACATCATATAACAGTATGTCATTTGAACTTTTTCTATATCAGCCAGATAATAAACACTACAATTTTAGCCAGAAACTTGACGTTTTAATATACTAGCTTGTTACTGCTTGTTAATATACTATATCATTATCTAAAATTCTACCACTACTCTAAATTTATTCGGTACTTCAACGAGACATGAAAATGGTCTTTCGTGGTTGCAGACTCGGCTGAAAAAACTATTTCTAACGTTTTGACACAAATAGGAAAATAAGGAGAACACCGAAATTTCTCACTTTCTGTCTATCCTACAAGCGTTAAAAATTGAATTTAAAATTTGGGCAAAAAAAATAATATTTCTTAGTTATTTTAGAAACCAGCACATCGGTCATCGTTTCGAGTGGTTGATTATAGAGTATTACTTTAATGTTTCTAAAATAATTAAATAGTAACTGATATGCCTTGACGAAGTTCAAAGCACACTTTATAAACAATAGGCATAGGTAGGGGTAGTATTTAGTTTAGAAAAAACGGTTAACAAAAGTTTTTCAAAGAAGTTCATTAAATATTAAAAAAACATTATGAAAAACCATTTTGATGTGATAAAAAATAATTAAGAGTTAAATTCTTAAAACCACTCCAAATACATTGGAAATAAAAGTATTATCTTATAAATTGCATTTGTATGTAATACATAGTTACACAAGTATAAAATTATGAGAGCAACATAGGTACACATATTATGGAGAAATAGCTTCAATTTTTGTTTTACTTAATGAACTAACTCATTTGAATTATGATTTTTGGAAGATTTTCATAATTAAGCTCTGAAAATGAACATATTAATTATTATTTATTACCCATTGGGTAAAATGAGCTACTAATAAATGTTCACATTTTTGACCATTTCAAAATTTTCCCGCGGCTAAATCTTTTTCTAAAAATGCCGTTATGGACAACTGTCCTTCCGAGCCCTACCTTATACGATTTAAATGGAAATTTAGAGTACCCAAGTTATAATTTGAACGATTTAAAAAACATCCCTAATAAAATTATTTAAATAAAATATTTAATTTCACATTTTAATAAAAATTATAAGCCACGTAAAAAAAAAAAAATAATCATATTAAAAAGGTTAAATCAAATAAATGAAAATAAATAAGTTGTTAACTTTACAAACAAATACATTCAAATAAAATATAATTTAAAATTATAAAAGTAAATTTAAAAATAGCGTGTGTATGAAACAGTAGGAGTAAATCATAATGAATTTAAAATGAAAATATTATTTTTAAATAATCATCATGATAATTCCCAGGATAGAGAACAATAATAATATGTAAATTATCACAGAGTAAAAATTATACTTACAGTGAATTGCGCGTTGCTCAACATATTCACGACATAAATGGCTATGAAGATCGCAGATCCAGACCCGTCAGTCATTGTGTCGTTGAGAACATTCCGTCTCCCACCACTGACCACTGACCCTTATTGTTTTGTAAATAATTTGACCTTCGATTGACGCGCGCTCTCTAATTTATTTTGCGATACAAAATAATGTCGTGTTTTGTGCGTGTAATTTACTTGTTGTTACCCATTATAATTTTGTATCTAATCTTATAATAAATATTTTAGGCTGTAACGGTCATGTTCACCGTAAAATCAAAAATTCATAAAAATTAAATTTTGCAAACATTTTAGTTTGTTTACTGACTTCTTATCCTTTGGTAACAATAAATGTATTATAAATTGTCAATGTTGTACATAAGTTCCCTTTTTTTTTAAGGAGGGCGGGAGGGGGTTAATATATTGGTTTTCATTACTTATAATCCTAAAAAACCAGTACAGTGGGGTCGGGGCATAATGGGGACGGGGAGGTCACAGGTTTATAGGAAATTTTAAATCTGAAAGTGATAAAATCACTTTCGAAAAAACGCTTCGATGCAAATCGGTAGTTAGTATTTTCAAGGCAGTACAATCTAAACCAAGCACAGTGTAAGCTAGGAAAGGTAGAAAGTAATAAATTGAATCGGCCATTTCAAAAACGACTTAGGTCACCGATTTTTTAAAACTGTCTTTTTATCAAATGTAATAATTATATACTTAGCTACGTATTCTGTGTGAAAACTCAATTTGTCAGACTCATATTTAATACAAATGTTGAGTACAAGAAATTTGAATCACTGCAAAATATATTTATGAAGTTTCTTGTGGCTAGTGTAATATTTCAAATTTGTGACTTGTGTCGTTTTTTAAATGACTGATAAAATTACAAAATAGAAGCATCAAAGCGTTTATTTGAAAGCGATTTTATTCAATTTTATCACTTTTATTTATAATTATTCTTGTAGACCTGTGACCTCTCCGTTTCCTCATTGCTTTGATTACATTATGCCAATACTCTACTATACTAGTCCTCTCGGATAAAATCACTTTCAAATTAACGCTTTGATGCTTCTATTTTGTAATTTTATCAGTCATTTAAAAAACGACACAAGTCACAAATTTGAAATATTACACTAGCCACAAGAAACTTCATTAATTCTCGTTGTATTCTAAAGAAAAATTGAGTTTCTAACATTTAAATAAAAATTAAATCTTATACTGTTACTGTAACGGAGAAAACAATACATTTTACTTACATATTATATTACTTTTTATTTAAATGTTCCTAACGCTTATAGCCACTAGCTGCCGGCTGTTGCTTGTTAAATTTTAATTTTTAATAATACTATACCCTTTTATGGAGATTTAAAAAATTGTACCTTTTAATAATAGTATAAGAGCAGTATCACAAAGTTCAATTTTTACAAGAATTGAACAAGTCATAATATATAATATTATCATTCATGTTTTTTAATTATTATTAATATATATACTTATTTGAACATAGTAATAAAATAATACAATATTTAATACAAAATCGAAGCTTCAAGTTACTAAACTAAAACATTAAAAATAGCATGAAGCAGATTATATAATAATGGATAATTTAAACACTCAAGCGTGTATCTCTTTAATGAATAATAGTATAACCGTATGCAAAACATTAGTATTCCTTTAAAAACATTGATGTTAATGAATCTTGGGACGATATACGCCATAAAAAACCAACACTTCATCTGGATCCAATGAAAACATTCCTCTTCATAATGTGATGTTAGTTGGACATTCTCATAAATGACCTACAAAATATAAATCATTATAGATTAATATCAAATTATTAAACAAAACAATATTTGTTAATGGTAAATCGGTTGAGTTACAAAGTAAATTTAATTTATAAAATATACAATTCTGATAGTTAACCTTGATAAAGTATAGCAGTCACAATTTAAAATTAAACTTTGAAGTTCTATATTTTAATACAATTGTTATATAATATCCATTACATGGTATGATAGCAAAACTATGGAAATTCTATTTATATGTTTTGAACTAAGTAATACACGAACTAACAGGTATGGTATTTTAGTCGCTAAAATATCAGCCTACGTTTGCTATTATAAAAAGGTAATATTAGGACAGCTCAATATTGAAGCCCAAAATAACAAATTTTCATGATAAATCAAAAAAATTAGGTTGCTTTGACATGTAGAAATTGATTCCCAAAATTACATTGAATCATAACAAATATTAATTTATGGCAAAATTACTGGATTTTAAAATAAAAAGTGTATGCTCTTAGAAATAAGCAAACAATTCTATTACTTTCCTATCATCAAAAAATTTTAACTGTATTTAATCGAAACTTGAAGTAAGTGACATTACCTCGTGCCATTCTATCATAGAGTTCTTAAAGTGATAATTGAACTATTTCTATAAATGATGTATAAAAAAAAACACAGATATGTATAACAAACTACATAGAAAATGTTATATATATCTGCGTATACAAATGAACAAAAAAATAACAAATAATAATAAAAAACTTACCAAAAACATTTATACCATTTATACTGCAACTTGCTGCTTCATAACAATGTAATTTGTTTTTGTTTTTTTTCTATTTTTTTTTTTTTTTTTTTTTTGGTTTTTTCTGTTTTTTTTATTTTTTCTATTTTTTTTTTTTTTTTTTTTTTTTTTTTTATAAAAAAAACAGGAAGTCTAGCCGGAGGACAGAGCACTAAAAACAAAAAAAATTCAAATACAATACTTATTGCTTATAAAGTATTATTGTAAATGTCAACACAAGAAAGTATATATATATATATAAGTATGAGAGGGTTATGGGTAAACAACTATTTTTCTTTGGAAAATAAATGAATGTTTTCTAAAGTAATAGTCAATTTTATATTAATTTATAATATAAAAATAAGGAAGTTTTAATGATTTTTCAAATAAATTGCAATATTAAATTATCCTGCACATAAATTTATCTTACTTTAAAGACAAATAATTTTGTTCAGTGTCCTCCGTCTAGACTTCCTGTTATGGATTGTCTGCCCCATCTGGATTCTGCTCGTTAATATCCAGATGGGTCACAATGGCCGTCAGGTCCATTGTCGACCCATTCGGTGTCTCAGATTTTGCTGTCGCCATCGTCGCCTCTGAACAACAACTCGTCGACTCCGAGTGATTGTTCAGTGACAGCAATACCTGAGACACTCCGGCAGAACTTGGAGTAGGACTGCCAGAACAAGTCGCCAACGGATCTGACGCCGAGCAGTCCCTGGCGAGGTGTCCATCGACCCCACACTGGTAACAGCCTAAAACATCAATCAAATTAAATGTATAAAAGAAAATGTTTCTAATATTTATAAATGTCACTTACGTTTACTGCGTGGGGTTTTTCGGACACCTCGACGGTTGCGCCGTGACGAGGACGAAGGCCTTATAACCGGCCCTGAGTACACAACCACCTGGCCATGGAATGTGGCTCCATTAAAGGTGGCTGTGCATGGATTAGGCCGACTCTAATGCCTACGTCCTCGATCACGTCTGATAGCACCACGACCGTCCCTGCCAGGGACCAGACAATCCTTACTATCTCCCTCATTTACATTTGCCGGTTCCTATAATAACAAATTAGTTTATTATTAAAAAAATTATATAAATAACATATACAACAAAGCAAAAAAATTAACTGATAAACTAAAACTTTATGGATGTTATCAAATTTATTTTAATTATAAAACCATTATAGTCGTTCCAAGTGTTCGCTTAAATATTAAATAGCAAATTACTTAGTTTTGTTTTGAACTAGTCAAAATGTCTTTCAATATTTTAATTTTTGCTATAACATGTTTCTAGTTATTAAATATTATTAAAACATAGAGCGATTAACTAAAAAATTGAAAAACCAGATAGTACCTATAGATGTGAAATATTTTTTTAACACACTAAAAAACTAGTTAATTGTACAAAAAGTGTATGTCGTTTCAATCAACGCACCAGGTAAAAACACATAATATTCAAGTTACAATTAAACATCTTAATTAAATTAAAAAAATTTAACTTAAATGTTCTAATAATAAAAAATTTCTCCTAACTATGAAGTAGAATAGAAGGCGTCAAAGTTTTTACAAATAAATACCAAAACGCAGTCATTTACTAAATTATGTACCTGAACCAAATTCATAAAATGTTGTTTTCAAAAGCATTTATTTATTTTACTGGTTTATAAGTAGTTTTCTAATACGATAGATAATTTAAGTATTGGACAAATTGTCAAAAAAATGTAATTATATACTGTTATATAATATTAAATAAATAAATGTAAGGTAATCTATATTTTATTTTTTTTATTTTGATAAAAACAAAATTTGTAATATGGAATTAAATTGCATTTTGTTTTATAGAAATATTAAAAAGAAAAAATTTAATGTGATGCTTTGCATCATGTTATCTGTTTTTAAAACATTATTTTGTACATGCAGAAAATATTATACTACATTTACACAATATATAACACATATTTGAAGGGTACAGGGGAAAAACAAACAAAGTGAATTTTTTCTAATCCATGAAAAACATGTACAATTAATGCTAAAATATGTTTTAAAATGTAAAAGAAATACTTAAAACTTTTAAAAATATTGTATATTTTTGTGCTTAAAAGCAAATAACTGATTCGTTTTGATACAAAAAAATGCCATTTTTAAAAAGTGACTTTGCTGGTTTTTTCCCTGTACCCTTTATTTGTTTTTATTGACTTACAATGAAATGAGCTTAATTTAAAAGAAATATTAATTAAAGCTAATAAAAAGAGTTTATACATTAATAGTACTTACAGACATGTTGGGTTGATGTTCAGACAGCAAATACTCAGCGAGGGAACACTAGATAGGTTTTAGCATTAATCCACAATAGCTCCCTTCCTTTTATCATAGCTTAAAGTATAATACTTTTGTCACAACTATTCTTAGATAACTTTAGCTAAAACATGACGTACATGAAAAAAACCCCACTGGTTGCATTATCTGGTATTTATTGCAACTATTACTAATAATTGCAATAAATTCTGATAAATTCACACTGAAGAGAAAATAAATGTATAAACCCAAGTATTATTTATATTGCATGTAGTTACAACTAAACTATTGCATTTACCTAACACACTAAACATTAAAATTTACTAAATTATTTCAACATTCAATTAACTAGTATCAAACATAACCAAGTACCTATTTAATTAAATAAATAAATAACCATTGTTATTAAACAAATGTTTATAAAATTGTATATTATATTATCTTTAATTGAATAAATTGTATTACTATAGTAAGGTTAGTTTAAAAAAACGATTTTTACGAACAATTAATGTAAAAATTAAATAAACACCAAGTATTAACCACAAAAATATAGTTAACTTATTTAGTCGCAAAATCAACCGTCACTGTTTATAAGTAATAATAAAATTAACCGTTGTCATTCTGTATCATTGTTGATAACAGTTACAAGTGTATTACGTAGTGTTGATAAGATATTCAAAATAAAAAAAACCATTTGATATCTTATTACCTGCTGAGTTTATTCAATTATTCATAAGTCATTTCCAATCTGCACGAATATAAAACCATTTTGAATATTAAAAATGTACCATAATCGTATCAAAGCTAAAATATGGATTTGGACACTTCAAAATCAAAACTCGGTAACTGCAATAGGGCTTTAAAAGAATTACTTTATGTTGTAAAATTTGTTTAATAAAATGCGTTAATTTGTTATCAATAACTCGATGTGATACATCCAAATACACAACATTATAGTTTAAACAAATATACTTTATTTTCTAAAATACAGTAATACTCAACTAATATAGTGGACATAATACTTCAACACAAAAAAAAAACTTAATCCTTACTATTATTGAATTGTAAAATAGCCTCCGCATCGCAACTAAATTAAATAAATAAAAAAATAAAACGTCTATAAACAAAGTAAAAACACAATTAAACAAAAATCTACTGTTTATACCTACAATATAAATATTAATCTAAAACAATGTATAAGTATTAATACAACAAATATTACTAGATACTACTAAACTACCATTTATATATGACATATTATTGCAAGTTTATATAATTCTTTAATACAAGTTTGGCTCCACTCCATTTATTATGAAAGATGTTTGTTTGAGTTGAGCACCATGAGTTTTGGTAATGCATTTCATAAAGTTATAGCATTACTATACGATAAATTGAATTGTTGAATAGTTGAACTGTTCTACGAGTGCGCTATATGGATTATCAGGTTTTGTCAAATTGTTACCAGCTACATGGACACAGTGCCATATCAGCCCCACACTATAGCCAGTTTTAAACCACCATTTTGAAGTCATGGCCTAGTCACTAAAAAACATTAAATTAAAAAAATTCCAACTTCTTAAGAAATGTTATTTTATAAATTGTCCTAATTCGACAATAATTACCTATTATGTTTCTTAAAGTAATTCTTAAATATTATTGCCACTGGTGTAGGAAATGGACATCAACAAAATACTTTTTTCATCAAATATCTTACTAATAAAATGTCAAGTCAGATTGTTAACCACTTTCCAAAACACATACTTTTGAAATTCCATGGTGTCAAGATTTCAGATATATGCTACTGTTACAGTACAATGCGGTTCATCGTTACACTACATTGACATTATTGTTCCTATAAAATTATATGTAATTATAAAATCACGGTGAAACTAATTTACAAATTCATAGTGATTAAGAACCTAATACAATAATATATAGACCATGTTTTTCAATGGAGATTCAGATTATTTCAATTTTGATCAATAAATACATTTAACAATTACTAGTTTAAATAAAAATTTACATTTATCTCATTCCCTGAAAAGTAATATTTAAACCAGTACCATGTTTCTTTTACATAAATAAATTTATGTAAAAATAAAATAAAATTATAAATGTTAACACTAAACCTAACTGAAAATATCCTACAGTGTTTTTTTAAATATTGAAAATAGATTTACCCTACTAATTTTACCATATTAAAGTAATATAAATATAAAAACAAACTTTTAAAATAAGAATGTAAAATTTAGCATAAACACAATCTGAATCTTTGGAAAATTAACTCAATTTGGTTTATACTAAATTCAAACAATTTACTCAATTCATAAATGAAGTAAATATATTCACATATACATATTTAAATGTATAAATACTGTCATTACAAATTAAATATATAGTTGGAGAGCATTACAAACTAATATTTACCATTTAATAAACCATACTTGACTAGAGAACCAGTTTTCAAAACAAAGATGTATTATTAAATTTCATTATCTTTCTTCAACTCTAAAGCTAATGAATCATTTAACACGCCAAAAGCTTACTACATAACTTTTTAAACATAACCATTACAATAGCTTCATTTTTGCATTGTAAACCAGTTATAGCGTTTAACTCTTATAAGAGTATGCACAGCCACATTAAATAAGCTAAAAAAAATATATATATATATTATTATATTATATTACACAATAATATTGTTTATTTAACATGTAGGAATATTTATAATAAACTTATTTACTAATAGCAAACAGAAACACTTATGAATGGTTTGATAGACGATAGCATACACTTACATGTTAGACAAACATTGTGCGTATGATATTCAACAATTATCATTTATCGTATATCAGTTGCCCATAAGATAGAGACACATTTTAAAATCAATATAATCTTAAATCACATTAATTCAAACAATACTGCCTGACGATTGCTATTACAATTTTTTTACCTATTACATACCTAATAAGACAAGTAACATATTCTATTTATATACAATGTTGTTTTTGTTTTAACTAAAAAAAAATTTATAGTATATATAAAGTATACTATACTATAGTAAATATAGTAGTATATAAATCTAAACATAAAAATATAAATTTGTATTATTATTACTGTTAAACCTACTATAACAAGCGTTCAGCTACAAAGGCTGCACAGCTTATGCGTTCGGCCACAAAGCCGCACAGCATATGCGTTCAGCCACACAGCCGCACAGCATAAGCGTTCGGTCTCCAAGCCGCACAGCCAAAATATTGCTCTAACAGTGTGAGCTATAATACCTTTTTAACTCTAAATCTTAATTTCTTTTTAGAACTGTTACATATAAATCTTTAGCATTATTTGGCCACCTCGCCACGTTAACGCTCATATCGTTAGCACATACCCATTGTGTATTATTTTGTTTTAAATATGCCATGTAATGACCACTGTGAATTTCAGAACCTTTATGAAAATCAGCAGCAATTGGTTTATACACCAAGCCTGAAATTCTAAGTTGTGTTCTTGGAAGATTTTTCAACTTCAGATCTGTAATTTTAATACTGGTACATATTGGCCATCTATTAAATTGAAACTAAACAATTTTAACTGAATTATTAAATATTCATTGGCCTCCGTTATAACATTTTTCCTTTTGTAGCCTCCAATTCCATTACAATTAGTACAACTGTAATCAGGAATCAGTCTCCAGATATCTTGGTCATTTTCAAACAACTCTTCCAGAGTCGAAGAATGATTTTCAGGAATCTCTAAACGTTTAATCAAATTCCTTGGTTCTATAATAGTTGTTTCATTCATACATATATCACAAAGATTTGTATACCTCTCATCGTAACTGAATAAAGAATCAAAGACTTCTCTATTACAGTTCATAAGAGACTCTAAAATTGAACACAATCCTGCTGTTCCGTTTCTGTATAAACCGTACCATTTCTTGACATGGTATCCACATATTGTCTAATTGAGATAGTATTTGACACTTGTTGTGTTTCATACCCATTTAAATGAGTTACCAGAGTTTCACCTAAATTATTTCTGCGGATTTGATAAACAAGTTCATTACAATGATACAATACTTGAATAATAGAATTAGCATAACACGACACATTATCTGAATTTGTAAACCCATGAATACCTTTTCTAGCCGAATTGGTTGTGTGTTCTATCGGATTTATTGACTTATCATTATCACCAATACTAATTGACCGGTTAAACCTTGAGTTGATATCATCAACACCATCTTCAGGGATGACAAGTGTATAAGCATTAATCTGCACAAAATGCAAATTATTTGTTAAACTATTTTCTAAAGGCATAGGTTTTTTTACTTGCACAGGAACATTATCATATTGTATTGGACTGTAATGACAGTTACTTGACTGCAGAGTTGGTGTACAACTGTCAACTACAATTAATGGCCTATGGTCACTTACCAGCGATTCATACACTATAACGGTAAAATCAGCATTTGTAATTACATTGTCAATACATGTCCCATAATCTGTAGTTGAAATGTCTTTAATCAGTGTTTTGTAATTCAGTTCTTTTAAAATTTTAACAAGAATGTCTGGTGGTCCAATAAAACTAATATTAAAATCTCCAATAAGTATTATTTTTTCACAAGTTTGCGCCACATTATGTAAATAATTGCATAACATAGTAGTTGGAAATTTAGGAGAAACATAAATTCCAACATACTTATAACCGTTTATACATACTACTAAAACTTCCATGTGTCCATTACTACCATCAATAATCGACGACTCACAAATTAGTGAACTATCGTATAACTCGTCTTTAATATAACAAATTGAGCCACTTTTGCCAATTTCATGAACTTTGTTTATACGACCAATTTCAGTATAACCATCGATTTTGTACATATCAGTTGAACTAGTGCCAGTTTCTTGGAAAAATAATATATCAGATTTCAATATTATACTATCAGCAAGTATGTGTCCAAAATACTTTTTCAAAGATCTTATGTTATGTGAAATACAAAATATTTTTTGGTCATCCAATAATAGAAATTCATAGCAAGGTTTTAATTTACAAGCCGGAGACCGAAGTCTAGCCATTTCACAATTCACTGTTACCGAAGGTTTAGGAGGATTATTAGGAAAATGGTCAATAAGCAAACCTTTAGCTGACGTCGCTCTACTACAATCAATATACAACATGTTACACCTTAAATGTGTTTTAGGAATATGAAATGCAACATTTTCATAGGTAGCCCCTTGACTTTTGTGCACAGTTAATGCCAAAGCTTCAACCAACGGTAATTGCATTCTTGTTACTGTTCTTTTTCCTGTATTACCTATTTGAAATTCCAATTTTATTACCTCAACAGGAGTCCAATTACACCAATCATCAAGTACATCCCCACTATACTAAGGCCACTGAGAGAACGCTACTCCTTGGCGCATCCAAATGAACGAGCTCCGCGGTTACGAGCCTATATTTCTCCCACTCTACTACTTACTCGCCGCCGTAAATTCCCCTACTCACTACGCGGCGACCGTCGGCTATTCCACGGCCGCCGCCACCGAGAAGTTGTATACAGCGGCTCAAATAACATACATCGAAAATAATAATTCTTGGCGACTTTCGCACATGGTAGGTATACAATAAAAACAAAATATAATATGTATGTAATATATTTATTTATTCATTCTTTCCAACATAAATGTGTTTAAATAATACTGAAAAACAAATTAAAATACAAAACAAAATTTGGTATAAGTAGTTTAGCGGGCACCCTTATTTTCCCTTAATTTTGAGAATACATTATTTTAAAATTAAATTTTACCTGATATTGTAATCGTATAGGTAAAGCGCGTGTAAAAAAAGGACCCCGACCAAGCGGTAGCAGGCAGTCGACCCGGCTATAGCCGGGTAACTTTTCATTGCACAACTGATCCTTTTTTTTTGTTCATCTCTCATGAGCTATGCTCACTCAACGAGAATAATTTATTTACTAAGATTATTTTAAAATTAAATTAGACTAAACTAGACTTTTACCCAACATTTAAATAGTACCAAGTAATCAATCCGAGTCTGAATCTGAGTCACCTGAGGTGTCTGTATCACCTGTTCCTATCGTTAGGATATGACGTGCTCCTTCTTCAGGTTCTGCGTCCATAACTTCGTCGGTTATGCTGTCGATGTTCCAAAATTTCTCCTCCTCCTTTACGACGTGCCCAACAAAATTCGTCCACATTTCCGATGTTACGTGTTCCACGCCTTTTTTTAATAATTCTTCAACGTCTTTTAATTTGAAGGTGTTGTTATGCGTCCGGACATAGCTTTTGATAGATGACCACGCGAGCTCGATTGGGTTCAGCTCGCAGTGGTATGGAGGCAATCTTAATACAGTTTTGTTGTTGTCTTTGGCGTACTCATCTATTACGTATTTGTCGTATTGCGATTTCAATGTCTGAACTTTTTCTAACAACAGCGCTTTTATTGTTGGCTGGGTAACGATCTCTCCTTTACTTTCTAGCCAATCTATAATCTCTTGTTTCTTCCAAGACATCACTGGAATTGGATCTTTTTTAACGGAATGATATGAAGCATTGTCCATTACAATTACGGCATTTTCTTTGAGTAATGGCAAAGTTTTTTCAAACCACTCAAAAAACGTAGCGCCATTCATTTCATCGTGGTAGTCTGACGAGTTGGTTTTGGATTCGAAGCACAAAAGGCCCCCAGGTACAAAGCCGTCAGTTGATCCGATGTGCAATACAATGAGTCGCTTACCTTTACCTGAGGGTTCCTTTTGTCCTGTGGTGAGGCCTCTGAGGAATGCGTCACGGGATGACTTGACCGTACTGTCGACCCATTTTTTATTATGCGTTTCACCTGCGTTGACCCATGTCTCATCCAAGTAATATATTGGTCTGTTTTGTGCTCTGTATTGCCTTATTTGATCCAAGTATTTTCGGCGCCAACGTTGTATATCTTCTCTTTCAAGAAGGGCACTACAGCGAGATTTTTTTGCATAAACAAATTTCAGTTCCTTCAACACTTTTTGAAATGACGAACGTTTAAGATTCGGTAAAGTTTCATCTTCATTAATGGCTATTAACATCTTCGCAAGTGTAGGTACTTCACGATTCAACCAAAAGCCATGTATTTTTCGCCTAATGGCATTTTTATCAAATTCGTCCACTTTGTCAAGTATTGTAAGTTTTATTTTTTTCTTGTTTGGCGATGAAACTGTACCTTCTTTTTTATACTCGGCCAATATTGTTTGTATTGTTCGTTGTCCAATACCACTTGCCTTGGAAATTTCGACAAGCATTTGTCTGTAAGTCAATTGCGGGCTGTCTGGGTTTTCAAGTTGTTGCTTGAGTTTGTCTTTGTACAGATTGATGATAATCTGCTTTTGACCAGTCCCAACAAACTAAAGAAAATAATATATATTTAAAAATTAAGAGTTCGCAATAGAAAAATAGTCCTACAAAACTTACTTTTCCACGAGGATTTTTTTTTGAAGGAGAAATCTCGACGTGGTCCATGTTGTCCTAGTAGTCTAAGTACTGAAATAGGAAAACACTAAAAACAATAGTGAGCTAAAACTCGCAAAAAACAAAAAAATGGTGTATGTATGCCAAAACGTAAAATAAAGTAAACACTACAGTTCACGCTGTATACAAACAACCACTGACCGTGACGTCGGCAGCGGCGGTGGTGGCCGACGGTGAGCGACGGTGGCGCCGGCGGCGGAAACCAGCGTTTAGTGGGGGGAATGCGCGAGAATGGACTAGTTTTGGTCGCCGCCCAGTAGCGTTCTCTCAGTGGCCTTAGTATAGGTGTGAGTTTTCCTTTAATTTTTTTCCTTGTTATGGAACCAACGTCTGGCTCGTCAAATTTAAGCCAGACCCTATTGGCCACTTCTTTACCACTAATTGTAAACGACCTGTTGATTTGCATTAGTTCACCAATAGCACCATTAACACTACCGTCTTCAGTACAAATATTCGATATAATCATATATTTTGCAGATTCTTTTAATACAAGCCTTAAGGGTAATCCCATTGTTTTGGTCCTTACCAGTGTAGTAGCGGCTACAATATCTGCTCTTTTGGCTGATGTATCTATTGCTTCTGAAACAAAACTAGTGGTATTTAAAATACTTAAAACTTTAGTGTTCATTAAATCGACTTCACGATTAGTAGCCACAAATGCATGACACTTGGTTGAAAACTTATACCAATAGGCGACTCGAGTGACTTGAAAAATTGTATATCTTCTTTTTGCAGTTGTCCTCTAGCTAATTTAGTTAGAGCTTCTGCAAATACCTTGTCATCTTTTTGTCTCATGATTTCTGTCAGTTCATAAAACTTGAAAGTTTCCCATACCATTTTTATACCTATAACATCAAGCGAGTTAGGATACTTACCAATCAATCGCTCAAAATTCTCATAAAGAGCTGTAGCTTGGACTGGCGACAATTGGTAAAAATCACCAAAAACAATCACGTTAATATTACCAAATGGTTCATCAATTCGTAAAATAGTTCTTAAACGTTAGTCAATATAGCTAAGTGTCTTCAAACCAACTATAGAAATTTCATCTATGATCAATAATTTTACATTAGCCAACTGACAGCGAAGACTATTTGATATGTCCGCTCCAAGTTTTGGTAAAATACCAGCAAATTGACTTAAAGGTAATTTAAATGCTGCATGAAGAGTTACGCCTCTTATACCATATGCTGCGTTACCTGTAGGTGCAGTTAGTAACACAGGTGGCAACGATAAATCATCAATGACGGGTCTCAAATTGGCGTTGCGTATTGTAGATTGGGCCAATGCTCGTATGAGTACCGATTTTCCAGCTCCAGCAGGTCCTGTAACAAACGCTCGAAAACTAGGATTGCCAGACCCCCATATTTGAGATCTCAGCACATTAGTAGTATGATAAAGAAATTGCCTTTGTCCCTTATTCATACTTTTGATTAATTGGTTAAATTCATCACTGTCTAATTTATGAACACTAAACAATCCACCATTATCATTAGGTACCTTGGGATTATCAGTATCATCTGTGTTACTGAAATCACCTACATCAGTTATTAGCCTGTCATCAGGAACCCAATCGTCCAATATTGTAACTGCATTATTGTCCTGTTGTTCATTAACAGTTTAGATATTGTCTTCCAATTCATTTTCTTCTATTTTATTAAACTGTAGTATAACCTTTGAATTTCACTGAAATTTGATTGATACACTTCCTGGCAATTTACATTAATCAAATCATCATACTCATTACGCCAATGTAAAAAAAGCATTACCTGTTCTCTGTAAGTCACTAGGGTTATTAGCAAGCTTAAATCTAACATAACGATTAATTTTCCGATTTTTCCGTTTATGCATACTTACATACTTACATTTCTTTCCTATTAAAGCGGTATTATTAATAAATACATCATCTACTTATTCTTCATCAACGTCTTCGCCCGATAAGTTATCAGAATCTCTTGACTTAATAGGAACTTTTTGTTTATTTCTAATTTCATAGTCTGCAGCAAACTCGGCTAAAGTTAACTCTTCAAATTGTAATGGTCTACATGAATAATATGCAATAAGTCCATCTCAAAATATGTCAGTTGATTCCACATCCATTTGTCCTCTAAGAGCCGCTGGTTTTATGATACTTGTTCTTTTATCTGGATGACTAGTATTTACAAATACATGACCAGTGGATGTGCTTGACTGTTTTATTCCTAAACAGATGTACACCGCTTCTTGAGCCGATATTTCTTGGCTAGTGGAAAACGTAGAGGCATTTTTTCATAGCTGGTCCTGAACGGTGATATCTGTTGTTGATTTAAAGCCTTCTTCAATAATATCTTTCATTAATTTTGATATTCCTCGTTGACTGTTTCCAACATACTCGATAACATACTTAACACACGAGTAAACATCTAAAATAAACTGTATATCCATATTAGACTGCTATAGAGGAAGTATAGTTTCATTGTATCCAGACACCATCCGGTGTTTAATGTCTCTCCGTAGAAATACAGTTGGCTGTTTAATACCCGTCCTCAAAATAGACTTATACTCATTGATAGAAGGTATATGAAGTATATTTAAAATTTCTTCAAGGGACGGATCTTTTGAAGTTGTCAAAGAGTTGTAATTTCTTAAATATTGCAAAAGCGTTTTGTAATTATTCAATCGACGATCATACACCGTCTTATTACTAGTTTCAAAAGTCAACGGTGTCAGTATACAAGTTTCATTCATAGGCGGATAAGGTATGTTAAAACGACAGTTGTTTTCTTCTTTGTCTTTTGCTGATCTATAACACGTATGTGTATGCCGATGAGTTTGCTTTGAAATGTATTCATACGCTGGACTACTTTCTTCAACCATACAATGAATGTACTTGCTGATGAGGTTGACACATAAATCAAATGTTTCAGGTTTAGCTGGATCAAATTTTGGCGTATTCTCCAACCAAAGTAACATATGAACGTGTGGACTCACACGATGTTGATACTCAACCCTGTAAAAGAACTCATAAACCGGATTATCTCTAAATATACAATTTTGATTTCTTAACAATTTAAATAAAGCCCTGAACCCTTCATCAAAATATGTAGCACACACAACAGGATCTTCACGAATTAAATTTGACTTTTGAGCATATGACAAATTCATAGCGTCATCATCAGATACATCTTGTTTGTGCCGTAGTTTATACAATATTTTTAATAAATCACACCATTTTAACTCACTTGGACTAAGAGTTAAGAATATGGTAGGCCTGCCTAATTGCCTGACCATTGCAAAAACATTTTTCATCACCTCTGCCAAATAAAAAGGTGAATTTTGCACATTGTGTAGTAATCGGTAACCTTGATCGTCATCAATCATCTTTGTTAAACTCTCTGAATTAGCGACATAGCCTGCTGTAACAGACCTTATGTCCTTCTTATTTTTGCGTAACACAATTTGAACATTACTAGCTATTTGTTTATGAATAAAAACTTTACATTTGAAAAACAAATTTGATGTATCACCTGCGAACCGCCGATCGCTTTGCAAAAGCTCAGGTCGTATTATCTTTGAATAGTTCTTCAATGGGTCCTGAATTTTCCGCGGAAAACCACCAAACAAATTTGGAAATGCTTTTTCTTTCGCATGATCATCAATTAGTACTGATAACGGTTTCATACCTTCACCTGGAGCAAAAGAAACATAATCACCATTATTAATCATTGTGTCTGTGTTACCTCCGGGATTAATTGGCTCATTGTCACTATTATCTGATTCTTGACTGTCTAGCGACTCTAAATCATTATTCAGTACGTCCAAACTATCAGTAACATGCCTGAGCCAATCTCTATCAACAGCTGCGTTTTCATACAATGGCTTTTCCATAAGATCATGCAGTGCTGAAACTACCAAACTTGGACGAACATTTTGATACAAATAATGCTGTTTTTAAAACAACTCTTTTTTTTTAATTTTACCTTCATAATTTTTATTGCTGCTAAATTCTCGGCTCTCCTAGGCAAAATACAAGTTGTTCTTGTCAAATCAATTGGCACATTTACTACATTACCTTGAATTTTCAACTGACCCTCACTACGAAGACATTTAAAAATTTTCATAAAGGGTAACCTTAAAGAAATCATTTGTTTCTCTATTTGATTGAGTTTAAACACCGACGGCGGTACAGTGTTCAACTCAAATCCATTAGCAACATATAATGGAGGAATTTTTGATTTTCTTAAATGAGTATAACAACTTGTACACACATGAACACTTGTATCATCACTGGACGTACAACACTTCATCCTTAAAATAGTGAATACTGCTTTTTGGCATCTAACCATACTACTTGGTAATCGAAGGCGATTACATGAAGAACACGTTTCTGATAGACCTTGTATTTTCCGCAAGTTGTATTCAGCCAACAACGTCTCCCATTTATGACTCGTAGTATTTAATCTTTGACGTTCACGTATTCTGTAAGTTGATACTGTACATGACTTTTTCCGTACGACAGACTTTACACTATCTGATGGAGCTCTTCTTTTATTCATATAACGACGGTTTGCGTATTTATAGGAACTTCTATATACTTCATTTTGTAACCTTTTTTTCTTACTCTTTTCGAGACCTTGCTAGATTCAATTCCTTTTTGACAGAATCTTGTAGTCTTTTACGAGTGGCTTCTAAATTCCTCTTCTTCACGTCAGGACTTTCCAACCGTTTTTTTCATATTTTTTAACATTATGATATTGTGATGTAATGTTTTTGCAGGATTTAAATGTACAACTCCTTTTCTTTGCTTATCTTTTTCTCTTTCATCAGCGCAATATTCTTTGTTTCCTCTTAAATCCCGTATATGTTGAAGGCTTTTAAGGGCTCATTTACTTTTCCTTCCCATGTTAACTTAATGAGTTTAAAAAAAAAATATGCCTAAAATAAAATATTAAAAAATTAACTATGACACATGAAATACAACTCTAGACGTCAAACAACTTTATTACACCACTTAACAATATGATTAATCCATATACACAACAATTTCCATGTATTTATAAAGCACATATATTAGTAGTTAGAAGTCCTGACATTATTATTGTAATTTTCTTGACTTAAATACACATTTTTATAGTCATGCAAATAATTTTTTTAACGTCATCATAAACATGTCCATAAAAGTTCAAATACATACCCATTTATAATAGAAGCATACCGTCAAACATAATTTATGATAGTATTAATAACAATAATTGCAGGTATATAACAAAGTTATCATAACAAAAAGTTGCACAAGGGTATAAAATGAAAAGATTACATAAATCTTAATATTTACCTGTAACATTTACAAAACAACAACAACTTATTACTAGATTAATTTCTTTAATGTCAAGTAATCCCCCAAAAAATTACATTACACAAAAGTACCTTATTTTGTACATTTCTTAAATGAAACTATTCTTTCAATAATATTAAACATAGCACTGTTATTTATAAAAACCAACAGCTCAAAAAAATGACAAAAACACTACTGAGTTATAAATCTTAGTAATGTAAACAAAAAAAATTCATTAAATCATACAAATTTGTTTGAAATATTAAAATATAGTATCTGGAAAAGTGCATTTTACATTGACTAATAATAAACAATATGTAACTGTAATGTAATGCATAAAGATGATAATTAGAGACGATGTGCAATAATAACCTCTATATTTCAACCATGTTATTACCTACACTGTGTATGTATAAACATACAGTTTTGAGGTTTAATACGTTACTTCCCTAACCTATACCTAGCATACAAGACATAAATCATGACAGATGTTTCTAACACCAACTTAGTTCTGACTTCTGTCATAAGGTAACATACGGATAAATATAAATAAATAATAATATAAATTTAATCGAATCAGCAGTACTGAAGCTACTAAATACTAAATAACAAGTCACTTAAAGCCAATTAAAATTAAATTAGTTACTTAAATTAAATTCAGTCATTCCGCAAAAAAGTTCAAGTCCAAATCGATTTTATATCAACTGTGACTTAATAAAATCCACACCCAGTTAGTTATATTCTGTTGACAAATTGTTTTTTGTTAAATAATGAAAATTGATAAAATAAACAACTACATCATAAAAGTTTTATACAGCGCAATACAAGTTACAACCAGAATAAAAACTAGCGTTTTTGTAGAGATTTAAAAATACTATTTGAAACGATATACAATATTTTCTATCATAACTGATTTCATAATTTATTACGGAGCAGATAAGAGCGCGCATCAATATGCCGTTCGTACACACGATGATGCCAATAGAACAAAAAATTATACTTTTTTTTTTCGTTTCTCACATCTGGTAGAGTGCGTTTGTACTTAAAAAAAAAATTGAACTTGGTTCAGTATTAAAGAAGTTACAGTGTATACAGATAAAAAAAAAACACATCAGAGTAAAACCAATACCTTCTCGCTTTGCATCGAAGCTAAAATACACATTGGTAATAACTAATATATTGGTTAAAATCTAAATACATCATTGTTTGAAATATATATACTATTATTATATCAAACTCTACAGTTTTCATTTATAAAATGGCCTGTGAAGTATATTGTTAATATTATAGCAAATAACTAAGCCATGTGTATGTGTGTATAGTCACACCAATTTTTATCGCCAAAAAAATAATAGTACAACAATACATAGGGCGGAAGTTTTAACAACGGTATGTCGAAAATACCTATAAACTATAAAGACCCATTTATCTATGTAAGCACACAATCACTTTATTTTCTCGGAAATAATTATGTGTACCATCTACACTATTATTTTTTGGGAAAATGTGATTTTATCAAGAAGAGAGTTATTTTGTACCGATGGCTGGAAATATTAATTTACACGCGAATGAAATGACGTCGCATATTATAGTGTATTAAACCTTTTTTTTGTATTTTAGGTGTCGTGTATTTCATATGCTACAGTATTCGTATACCTGGACACATAAGTAATATGCTGCTAGAAAGATGATGTTAAAAAAGCGTTTTGTTGGAATTTGATTTTCTACATTATAATCAAAAGAATATTACTAATTAATGATGTTATTGGTTAGCCGCAATACTTGCTTTTTGGCACCATTTTCAGTATCGGATTCCAACAAAACATTGAACCCAATAGTATTTTGACTATTTGACTGTAGGTCCACTTAAAACTTTACAGTATTAGATCTACGGAACATTGATGAAAAATAACTGTGATTTTCTCAATAGATATGACTGTGATAGTCTTATAAAAGAATTACCAATAAAAAATCCTCAATACTATATTTATTAGTATAAACTAGTTAAAATCTAAATTAGTATTTAGCGAAACGTTATCTATGCGTCTATGTTTATGAAAAATGCTGTGTAAGTGTAATTAATCACGTTAACTTTGGTAGGGAAATTTTTTTAAAAATTAGGTTTATATTCTAACGTAATAATTACTACACATAATTAGTGCTATATTAAAATATTTATTTACCAACATTAACAACTTGTAGTTGTTTAATGTATTTAACGAACTGTTAGATATATGATAACATATTTTAGATAAAAATTTTACAAAATTAAATATTCTAATAAAAAGAATTTGAGGAAAATTTTCATAAGATAGACATATATATAATTAAGAGTCAAAATTATAATAAAGGGCTAAAAACACAATCTATTACTTTCGATTAGGTCATAAAAATATCAAACAATTTTTTACTGTAGTTTGAAAATGCACTCGTAATATATTATATTTTCCGGGCCGTAGTTTTTGGGCTCGGGTATATTTTCCGGGCCGAGTCCGCTGATTAAACTTATATATTTAAAAAGCTAAGAAAATTTCCCATAGGACAGGCATAAGGAAAAATGGTCACCCGTCGGGGGTTATATTTTTAATTATTTTCTGAACGCGACCAGTGCGCGGCCCGGGGCGTAACCGTACTGCGACCGGGCCGTAGTTTGTGCGGCGATGTGTCGTTCGCCACCGTAGTGCTTCCCAGCCGTAGTGGCTCGGTCCCGGGCGCGGCCATGTAGCCGGCCGTGCCGCGGTAGTGGCGTGTTTGCTGGGCTGCGGTTTATGGGTCTTTGCCGTCGCATATACGGAATATGCGGCGGCCTCTAGCGGTAGATATCATGATATTTCTTAGTTCACCAGTCGGTAACCACTGCGGTCCATACGGAAAATCGTTATCACGAATTGCTAGTTTCACACTCGTCGGCGCAGTTGGCTTTTTGTTGCATAGTTTTCTGCGTTGTCGTCTTCGGTTTGACGATTTACCGTTTGTTCGATATAATCGAATACGCGTGTGTAGATTATTGTAAGTCGCAATATTGCATTGCCGCTGTTATAGTTACGATACATATTTTATGTCGACGGTTATAATATTGTGTTTCTTGGTTATGACGTCGAAGGCGGCAGCGCGCCTTTCGATATGTCTTGTTTACTTGTGGCTAAATCGTTGACTGTCTTGGTTCACCAATGCTTATTATACTACATGAGCATTTATACCTACTTGTAAGCTCGACTAGAATAAAATATTCGATTTCTGGTTATTCGAGTTGTCGACGTTTATAAATGCTAATATTGCTACCGTTCGACTCGTTCTGTAGTTGACAAGTCTATTATAATATATCATGTGTCACTTTGTTGGTCATGTTGGTATTTATAATACAAGAAAAAACTGTATTAAACGGACTACTTCATAATTAAAAAAATACATTTGATCTTACTATGTATGTCGCTGTAATATTTTAGAGCGAGTAAAAAAGTTGTATACGCAATAACTAAGTAGGTCTTGTGTAAAGTGGTATGTGCCAGTCAAAAGCGATACGGCCGTTTAATTAAATACAAAAAAAAAATTTTATACTCATATTCAATTTGTAATAAAAGCGGGCTGCAATCGAGAACATTGACATTCCATCATGTCTTGATTGCGCGCTTAAACAATAACAATGTGGTCGTTTTTGCAATCGCCAATACAACATAACTGAAAGTACTGAGATTGGTGTGGAAACGACAGTTCATTATCTTGTACAGACATTAAACCTATTCTGACGGTAAGATAGAACTTAATACAAAAATATATGTCAGTTTAATGGCTATAAACATAGAAGGTTAGGTGAACTATGACTATTATTTAACATTTTGCATGAAAAATTGTGGGAAATTATTTTAAATAATAATAAAATAAATTAAAAAGTTTACTTTGAAGAAAATTGAATTGCGCTGTTGATATCTAGGTAAATTATTAAAAAAAAAAAACTATAAATATTACAAAACAACTATACTTATATACAAACAACTCGTGTAGTAAATTTATCAAAAATTAAATGATATTGTGTAAAAAAAAAAAGAAATGGATAGTTAAACCACAACGTCTTGGTTAATTAACTTTTTTTACCTTCAAATTGTTAGTCTTACAAATTAACTATTATTTAGAATTTTAAGACTATGTCATATATACATAAAATAGTGAAACTATATTTTGTTGAGACTTAGTTGACATTGAGTCGTTGAGATTATAGTTCACGTCTTCTTGAGCGTCAAGCACTACGTAATCGTTGATTACGCGATCACATAGTACTCGGTCGTGGATTACGTTGTCTTAACATATATCATGAACAGAATTTATGTTTTGTGTAATGAAATTAGAATTAAAAACAATTTGTATATTGACCAATTAGCAAACTTAATTCCTGTGTTTAAAGCCATTAAAAATTTAGCCAATGACTAAAACAATTATGTGGTACTTCGAGGCTACTTTAGAAAAATGGTAGTTCTATTTAAATTGTAACTGTCGTTTTCTTATATTATTACTTTGTATAGTACATATAAGATTTAATTAGATGGTAAAGACTTGAGGTTTTTAGTTGGATTTTATTTAATAAGAACAACTTGACATGTGTACCGAAAGTGACAACAATATTTTAGATTACATATGATATTGCTGTATCAGTGATACAAAAGAAGAGATAGAGATGGATACTAGTGGTAGGTGGATAACCTTTTTTGTTTTCCTAGTTGTATTACTTTTTCTTTGTACAGCTAAAATTCACACACAGTATTATAATAATATAAAGAATTCAGAAATTATTCACTAGGTGGGCCCTCTTTTTCCCGACACTTTCATGTTATAAAAAGGTACCAGCACATCATTACTACAAATATATAACCTAATATCATATTTTATCATTTTTCCAATGAGTGTAATGAAAAAAAAAAAAGCCAGTACAGTGGGGGCGGAGAGGTCACAGGTCTACAGATTTTATTATAACTGAAAGTGATAAAATCACTTTTAAATAAACACTGATGCATATCTGTGGATAGTATGTCTGTCTATAAAAATGTACTGTCATCTTCTTTCCTAGCTGTACTGTCGTAGTTATCCATAGTCGCAAGTAATAATATAATGAAAATGTTTTCATTGCCTGTTGGCGATTGATTCACTCACACATAGTAACCTATAAAACTGATTATGGCCAAAGTGTAAATTTACCCTATTTTTGGTGTTTTTCCTAAATAATAAAAATTTGACTACAGATTTTTGAGAAAATTGTATGTACATAAATTATAAATTGTATATACAAATACCAGGGAAAATCCAAGTATTATTGATAGCCTCAATACATAGTGTCTACACAATCTTTTTTTTTAATTCAAATTATACACTGCATGGGTATGAAAGTCCACCTACCTGTATATTAAAACTAAGACAAATATTTCCAATAATCTGGAAAATAACCTAGACTTAAGGATTTATTAAAAATAAAAGGAAGTGGTTTTAAAAGTACATAACTACAACGATTTAAAAACACTGATGGTATACCATCAGGTCCTGTCCCAGCATATGAATCTAAAGAATTTAAATAATCAAAAATCGCATTAGGACCAAGAGCTTAAGTTAACATGATTATTATTTGTAGCATGAGTGGGTGATAAAATAGTATTGCTACCTTTCAATGAATTTATTTACATAGACACTAGACAAATAATCAGCAAATAGCTCTACAGTTTCAGGGATGTTTGAGAATGTTATGTTACTATATTTCATACAATACGGAACATTATTTTTTGTTTTTTTCAAAGTATTCACGTAATTCCAGAATGGTTCAATATTTATTGTAATACTATTTCAATATCTGAAATATATTAAGTGTGAGATTTGATTCAATATTTAACATTTTTTCTAAGCTCAGAAAATTCTATATGGTTGGCAAACGAATGACAAAGTTAGTACTTTATATGAGCAATTTTTTTTTTCATTATAAGGTCTCTAAGTTCTGCATTTGCCCAAACAAATGTGTAGCTATTATAGATTTTAGTTTTTGGAACAAATTAACTGAATGAATGATAAATGATGTCAAAAAAAGTATTAATTAAAGCACCAAGAGACAGATCATTATTAAAAATCAATATTAGAAAGAAATTGAGACATTTCATCGAAATTACATTTCTTAAAATTAAAAACATATAATGACTCATAATCATTCAATGAGGAATTTTGAAATTTAATAATCAATTCTAAAGAAGGATGATATTTATCAATGAAATGAACCAGAGAGAGTCAACTGAGTAAATGGAAGTGAGTTCAGCTTTTTCACTAAGCATTATACAATCAAGCGTACGACCAAAGTAATTTGATTTGTTCATCATGATTATTAAAACTTAAGTTGAGGTGTAAATACAAATTCAGTTCTTTGATTCGAAACTATGAATACTGGATCCCACTATTAAACTATTTTTAACAATATTACATTACAAGTACCTAAATTGTTCTCTGCTATTTTTTTACTCATTTTCATTTTTACTATTAATTTTTTCATCACTTTCATCAAAAGTTGAATATCATTTTTGTTCAGTTTTTTTCATAAATGTTGTATTCCTCCTAAGTATTTTTCCTTCTTCATCCCTCACCAAGTATGATCTAGTTACTGGAAGTAATTATTCCATATAAAATTTAGTAACTAATGGTTCAATTGTCTTCCAAAGTATTTCATCCTAAATGTTTTATCTATTACAAAACCTGCCAATAATACGTACAAATTAAAAAAAAGTGTTTAAAGTAAAGAAGGAGTGCCCCAAATGACAAAATAACAATTATTTTTCCTTCAATAATCAGCTTCAGCAAACGTATTACGGCGCAGTGTATTCCCTATCAAATCGACGGCTTCCGGGTAAAAGTGGTTAAGTTCAAAATTGCAATTTTGAATTAAAAATATTATTATTATACAATTTTATATAAAAAAAACTATCAAATTATGCTTGGACGAGGCATAACAGACAAAAAAACAACATAAAATACTGAGAACCCTGGCTTTGCGTTTTCACGCGGCCGCCGCAGCGTTTGCTGGCAACGACTGTACATTATGATATTTATACTGTTAACACAACAGGCAACACTTGCTGTTATAGCGGTTACGTCGACGGCTATCGTCATACAGAGTTATTCGAGAGTCACGTTATATTTTACATTATAATTCCGTGTTTTTATTCAATGCAATGTTTCCTTATGCTATATCGTGTGTTGTTTATATTATTTGGGCGAGATAGGAACGGCTATGACATTTCCAATCTGGTTGCCTTCGATTATGTAATGGGTAGACCTTTGCCGACGCGTTACAATAGTGTGTCAGGTGCTTCTTGCATCATAAAGATTAAAGTACAATTTTTTTAAATTGAAAAAAAAACTAGAAGTTAGAAAGTTAAATATCAAGTGCCCGGTGTTGCTTACACTATGGTTTGAAACGGATAAAAATGTCAAGAGATCAGTCGGCTAAAAGTCTGTTATGGTGTAACTATTTGAAACAAAATTTGTTCAAACTTAGTATATTATATAGCCTGGATATTGGTTGAATTATCCTTATTTGTTCAGCTATCACCGTCTGCTAGTAACGGGTAATGACGTACAGTACGTTTAGAATTTAACCATCGGAGATACATGGAGCATTAAAGGTACTTTGATACTTATGGTCTGACGTCTGTTGGTTATTAGAAGTTTAAAAGTGTGGAAGAATGATAATATGTTTGTGTGCCCTGTGGCTGTTATTTAAGAACTCAAATGTACAAAACATGAATAAAATATCTAGAGGTCAATCAGTATATATAATACTTTTGATTTTTTGTTAAAAACGGTCTAAGAATACAGAATGTTGAATGCTATAAAAAATTGTCTAAAGACAACTAATTTATAATGATGATATAGGACTTTTGCTGATGCTCTTCAAAAACATACCTATATTTTTTTTTGAATATAAGATTGTATAAAAATGCATTTATGTGCTGGTCAAATGATTATTATAAAGTCAGGAAGTACAACTGGAATGATTATAATAGTATAAGATGTGTAATGTGTCAAGTGATTAAAATTAATTAGATAATAAATAGTTATTTCTTCTAATTTTAATTGTATGAATGAACAAAATACATATTGTATGTCAAAAATGTATGGTTTTTAGATTTGGACAATTTTTATTCAGAGCATCAAATATATTATTATTATTTTAAAAGATATTTTTCATTATATATATATATATATATATATATATATATATATATATATGTTATTTTAATAACAATAAAAAAATTTCATGTCTATATATAATAAAAAAAGTTATCAAATGTTTATGTTGTATGACAATATACAACATAATAGTATAACACACAAATTAGCTGTAGTACTAATAATTTTAAAATTTAACCATTTAAATATTTAAAAATAATTTGTTGCGAGTACAAAGTTTTTAAACATAAATGTAAGTATTACTTATTTATTCAAAAACTTATTGTCCACATCCATATGATAATAAATAAACTGGTATTTATTTTTTGATACTAAATATGTAGGTATTCTACTGCTACTTCTAAAATAAATAAATAACATTTATTTAAGTACAGAGTTAATTTAAATAAAAGGTATTTGGAATTAATATTTGGACTCCATTTAAATAAAAACATAACTGGAATTTTTTTTAGTTTTAATTAGTTATGTTATTTAAGTTTTAAAATAAAATAATCATGAAATTTTGTTTTTAAAACATCAAACAGTATATAATATACATACATAAATTGTAAAGTTATAAAAAAATAGTTGATTTATGCCGTTTCGACTATTGATCTTTTTAATTGTATTATTTAAAAAAATAAGTAACTTAACATTGTTTAAATTTTCATTTCCTTACTATATATATTATATATATATAATCCTAAGTAGCTTAACGTTTTATTTATATAAATGGAATGATTATATCAGAATTTGAACAATCAATATGAGTAAAATTCTAACAGTGTATAAAATAAATGCATAAAAAAGAGACATTAATAATAATTTTAAAAAATTCTGAATCAGAACCAATTATTAAATGTTTACCTATAGCTACAGAGATGTTAAAAAGTTGTATTTTAATTATAGTAACAATTGTTTCATTATTGTGTCATATATGAAAAAGGAACTGACAATTAATAGAGCTATTATTTATATTATTTAAATTTTAAAAGTAGGATGCCAAAAGTTGCATAAAAAGTTAATAATTTTAATGGTTTGTTAATACTTATTGCAATCCGTCCAATCTAAAAGTGTATTTAAACACTGAGGTGTTTCCATATGATGGTGATGATTCTAGAGCAAATTTCTAATATTCTATAATTGGTCTATTGTATAATGCGTGTACAGAATTTAAAAAATCATTCTACGATAGAGATTGGTTGTCTCCTCTTGTGAATAAGAAATTCTTTATCGATAATCTTATTGTGGTGTTGATCTGTCAAAAACGAATGATACTATCAAAACGTCAACGTTTGACTTGCGTATTGAAATTGAAACACTAGCAGACACATCAGCTTACTGTTTAATACTTCATGATTAAATTTTTAGTTATAAACCATTTGACGAGGATGTCCGTCTTTCCAAAATATCATGTTTATACATAATAGTCAATATGTTATATATTTTTTTAAACGACTATGTTATACTTAAAGATAAGGAATTTTAAATAATAAAACGTTTTTTTCTTTTTAATAGTTTCATACCACTGTATTTAAGATGACTACTTATACATTGTACATTATTGTAACAAGTCGTCATTTTCTGACAAAACCATAAAAACTAATATTAAACAGGTATCTTAATTCATTAGTTAGTAGTTAAACGTCGGCTCCGTTTTGACCCAGGTCGTCGATGTCTCCATGGCTGGAAGACATTTTAGTCTTCTGGCGGTATGGTGCAGTAGAAAAAATCAAGACCGTCATTAACGTCATCAGTACCTGCTCGCCCGATGTACTCAAAATACGTTTTTATTAAAAAAAAAAAAGTTTACAATACCTAAATATAAACTATCTTTTAGCATCATAAGGACAACCATTTTAAATTATCTATGTCAGATATTCCAAGTGTCCGTAAGTAGCAGCGGTCAAAGTTGTAGATTTATTCGATGGACATCCATTTTCGTGTAATAACTTCAATCCTTACAAGTTACCAGAACCAGCGGCAGCAGTACAAACCTCTTTCCATCAACTACACAAACTACAAAAAATATCTTCAATTCTCTCAGTATAATTACTCTTCCATGGAAATCCATTCTTGAGTGCATATTTCAGACAATCCAAATCACCACTAGATGCTGCACTAAGCAGAGTAGACCTGGTCCACAACCCTCTTTTTAGGTTTCCAAACTACACAAACTACAAAAAATATCTTCAATTCGCTCAGTATAATTACTCTTCCATGGAAATCCATTCTTAAGTGCATATTTCAGAAAATCCAAATCACCACTAGATGCTGCACTTAGCAGAGTAGACCTGGTCCACAACTCTCCTTTTAGGTTTCTAAACTACACAAACTACAAAAAATATCTTCAATTCGCTAAGTATAATTACTCCTCCGTGGAAATCCATTCTTAAGTGCATATTTCAGACAATCCAAATCACCACTAGATGCTGCACTTAGCAGAGTAGACCTGGTCCACAACCCTCCTCTTAGGTTTCCAAACTACACAAACTACAAAAAATATCTTCAATTCGCTCAGTATAATTACTCCTCCATGGAAATCCTTTCTTAAGTGCATATTTCAGACAATCCAAATCACCACTAGATGCTGCACTTAGCAGAGTAGACCTGGTCCACAACCCTTCTTTTAGGTATCCAAATTCTAAACTTCAATCCTTACAAGTTACCAGTACCAACGGCAGCAGTACATACCTCTTTCCATCCACTACACAAACCACAAAAAATATCTTCAATTCGCTCAGTATAATTACTCCTTCATGGGAATCCTTTCATAAGTGCATATTTCAGACAATCCAAATCACCACTAGATGCTGCACTTAGCAGAGTAGACCTGGTCCACAACCCTCCTTTTAGGTTTCCAAACTACACAAACTACAAAAAATATCTTCAATTCGCTCAGTATAATTACTCCTCCATGGAAATCCTTTCTTAAGTGCATATTTCAGACAATCCAAATCACCACTAGATGCTGCACTTAGCAGAGTAGACCTGGTCCACAACCCTCCTTTTAGGTTTCCAAACTACACAAACTACAAAAAATATCTTCAATTCGCTCAGTATAATTACTCTTCCATGGAAATCCATTCTTGAGTGCATATTTCAGACAATCCAAATCACCACTAGATGCTGCACTTAGCAGAGTAGACCTGGTCCACAACCCTCCTTTTAGGTTTCCAAACTACACAAACTACAAAAAATATCTTCAATTCGCTCAGTATAATTACTCTTCCATGGAAATCCATTATTATGTGCATATTTCAGACAATCCAAATCACCACTAGATGCTGCACTTAGCAGAGTAGACCTGGTCCACAACCCTCCTTTTAGGTTTTTAAACTACACAAACTACAAAAAATATCTTCAATTCGCTCAGTATAATTACTCCTCCATGGAAATCCATTCTTAAGTGCATATTTCAGACAATCCAAATCACCACTAGATGCTGCACTTAGCAGAGTAGACATGGTCCACAACCCTTCTTTTAGGTATCCAAATTCTAAACTTCAATCCTTACAAGTTACCAGTACCAACGGCAGCAGTACATACCTCTTTCCATCCACTACACAAACCACAAAAAATATCTTCAATTCGCTCAGTATAATTACTCCTTCATGGGAATCCTTTCATAAGTGCATATTTCAGACAATCCAAATCACCAATAGATGCTGCACTTAGCAGAGTAGACCTGGTCCACAACCCTCCTTTAAGGTTTCCAAACTACACAAACTACAAAAAATATCTTCAATTCGCTCAGTATAATTACTCCTCCATGGAAATCTTTTCTTAAGTGCATATTTCAGACAATCCAAATCACCACTAGATGCTGTACTTAGCAGAGTAGACCTGGTCCACAACCCTCCTTTTAGGTTTCCAAACTACACAAACTACAAAAAATATCTTCAATTCGCTCAGTATAATTACTCTTCCGTGGAAATTCATTCTTAAGTGCATATTTCAGACAATCCAAATCACCACTAGATGCTGCACTTAGCAGAGTAGACCTGGTCCACAACCCTCCTTTTAGGTTTCCAAACTACACAAACTACAAAAAATATCTTCAATTCGCTCAGTATAATTACTCTTCCATGGAAATCCATTCTTGAGTGCATATTTCAGACAATCCAAATCACCACTAGATGCTGCACTTAGCAGAGTAGACCTGGTCCACAACCCTCCTTTTAGGTTTCCAAACTATACAAACTACAAAAAATATCTTCAATTCGCTCAGTATAATTACTCTTCCATGGAAATCCATTCTTAAGTGCATATTTCAGAAAATCCAAATCACCACTAGATGCTGCACTTAGCAGAGTAGACCTGGTCCACAACTCTCCTTTTAGGTTTCTAAACTACACAAACTACAAAAAATATCTTCAATTCGCTAAGTATAATTACTCCTCCGTGGAAATCCATTCTTAAGTGCATATTTCAGACAATCCAAATCACCACTAGATGCTGCACTTAGCAGAGTAGACCTGGTCCACAACCCTCCTCTTAGGTTTCCAAACTACACAAACTACAAAAAATATCTTCAATTCTCTCAGTATAATTACTCTTCCATGGAAATCCATTCTTGAGTGCATATTTCAGACAATCCAAATCACCACTAGATGCTGCACTTAGCAGAGTAGACCTGGTCCACAACCCTCCTTTTAGGTTTCCAAACTATACAAACTACAAAAAATATCTTCAATTCGCTCAGTATAATTACTCCTCCATGGAAATCCTTTCTTAAGTGCATATTTCAGACAATCCAAATCACCACTAGATGCTGCACTAAGCAGAGTAGACCTGGTCCACAACCCTCTTTTTAGGTTTCCAAACTACACAAACTACAAAAAATATCTTCAATTCGCTCAGTATAATTACTCTTCCATGGAAATCCATTCTTAAGTGCATATTTCAGAAAATCCAAATCACCACTAGATGCTGCACTTAGCAGAGTAGACCTGGTCCACAACTCTCCTTTTAGGTTTCTAAACTACACAAACTACAAAAAATATCTTCAATTCGCTAAGTATAATTACTCCTCCGTGGAAATCCATTCTTAAGTGCATATTTCAGACAATCCAAATCACCACTAGATGCTGCACTTAGCAGAGTAGACCTGGTCCACAACCCTCCTCTTAGGTTTCCAAACTACACAAACTACAAAAAATATCTTCAATTCGCTCAGTATAATTACTCCTCCATGGAAATCCTTTCTTAAGTGCATATTTCAGACAATCCAAATCACCACTAGATGCTGCACTTAGCAGAGTAGACCTGGTCCACAACCCTTCTTTTAGGTATCCAAATTCTAAACTTCAATCCTTACAAGTTACCAGTACCAACGGCAGCAGTACATACCTCTTTCCATCCACTACACAAACCACAAAAAATATCTTCAATTCGCTCAGTATAATTACTCCTTCATGGGAATCCTTTCATAAGTGCATATTTCAGACAATCCAAATCACCACTAGATGCTGCACTTAGCAGAGTAGACCTGGTCCACAACCCTCCTTTTAGGTTTCCAAACTACACAAACTACAAAAAATATCTTCAATTCGCTCAGTATAATTACTCCTCCATGGAAATCCTTTCTTAAGTGCATATTTCAGACAATCCAAATCACCACTAGATGCTGCACTTAGCAGAGTAGACCTGGTCCACAACCCTCCTTTTAGGTTTCCAAACTACACAAACTACAAAAAATATCTTCAATTCGCTCAGTATAATTACTCTTCCATGGAAATCCATTCTTGAGTGCATATTTCAGACAATCCAAATCACCACTAGATGCTGCACTTAGCAGAGTAGACCTGGTCCACAACCCTCCTTTTAGGTTTCCAAACTACACAAACTACAAAAAATATCTTCAATTCGCTCAGTATAATTACTCTTCCATGGAAATCCATTATTATGTGCATATTTCAGACAATCCAAATCACCACTAGATGCTGCACTTAGCAGAGTAGACCTGGTCCACAACCCTCCTTTTAGGTTTTTAAACTACACAAACTACAAAAAATATCTTCAATTCGCTCAGTATAATTACTCCTCCATGGAAATCCATTCTTTATTGCATATTTCAGACAATCCAAATCACCACTAGATGCTGCACTTAGCAGAGTAGACATGGTCCACAACCCTTCTTTTAGGTATCCAAATTCTAAACTTCAATCCTTACAAGTTACCAGTACCAACGGCAGCAGTACATACCTCTTTCCATCCACTACACAAACCACAAAAAATATCTTCAATTCGCTCAGTATAATTACTCCTTCATGGGAATCCTTTCATAAGTGCATATTTCAGACAATCCAAATCACCAATAGATGCTGCACTTAGCAGAGTAGACCTGGTCCACAACCCTCCTTTAAGGTTTCCAAACTACACAAACTACAAAAAATATCTTCAATTCGCTCAGTATAATTACTCCTCCATGGAAATCCTTTCTTAAGTGCATATTTCAGACAATCCAAATCACCACTAGATGCTGCACTTAGCAGAGTAGACCTGGTCCACAACCCTCCTTTTAGGTTTCCAAACTACACAAACTACAAAAAATATCTTCAATTCGCTCAGTATAATTACTCTTCCATGGAAATCCATTCTTGAGTGCATATTTCAGACAATCCAAATCACCACTAGATGCTGCACTTAGCAGAGTAGACCTGGTCCACAACCCTCCTTTTAGGTTTCCAAACTATACAAACTACAAAAAATATCTTCAATTCGCTCAGTATAATTACTCCTCCATGGAAATCCTTTCTTAAGTGCATATTTCAGACAATCCAAATCACCACTAGATGCTGCACTAAGCAGAGTAGACCTGGTCCACAACCCTCCTTTTAGGTTTCCAAACTATACAAACTACAAAAAATATCTTCAATTCGCTCAGTATAATTACTCTTCCATGGAAATCCATTCTTAAGTGCATATTTCAGAAAATCCAAATCACCACTAGATGCTGCACTTAGCAGAGTAGACCTGGTCCACAACTCTCCTTTTAGGTTTCTAAACTACACAAACTACAAAAAATATCTTCAATTCGCTAAGTATAATTACTCCTCCGTGGAAATCCATTCTTAAGTGCATATTTCAGACAATCCAAATCACCACTAGATGCTGCACTTAGCAGAGTAGACCTGGTCCACAACCCTCCTCTTAGGTTTCCAAACTACACAAACTACAAAAAATATCTTCAATTCGCTCAGTATAATTACTCCTCCATGGAAATCCTTTCTTAAGTGCATATTTCAGACAATCCAAATCACCACTAGATGCTGCACTTAGCAGAGTAGACCTGGTCCACAACCCTTCTTTTAGGTATCCAAATTCTAAACTTCAATCCTTACAAGTTACCAGTACCAACGGCAGCAGTACATACCTCTTTCCATCCACTACACAAACCACAAAAAATATCTTCAATTCGCTCAGTATAATTACTCCTTCATGGGAATCCTTTCATAAGTGCATATTTCAGACAATCCAAATCACCACTAGATGCTGCACTTAGCAGAGTAGACCTGGTCCACAACCCTCCTTTTAGGTTTCCAAACTACACAAACTACAAAAAATATCTTCAATTCGCTCAGTATAATTACTCCTCCATGGAAATCCTTTCTTAAGTGCATATTTCAGACAATCCAAATCACCACTAGATGCTGCACTTAGCAGAGTAGACCTGGTCCACAACCCTCCTTTTAGGTTTCCAAACTACACAAACTACAAAAAATATCTTCAATTCGCTCAGTATAATTACTCTTCCATGGAAATCCATTCTTGAGTGCATATTTCAGACAATCCAAATCACCACTAGATGCTGCACTTAGCAGAGTAGACCTGGTCCACAACCCTCCTTTTAGGTTTCCAAACTACACAAACTACAAAAAATATCTTCAATTCGCTCAGTATAATTACTCTTCCATGGAAATCCATTATTATGTGCATATTTCAGACAATCCAAATCACCACTAGATGCTGCACTTAGCAGAGTAGACCTGGTCCACAACCCTCCTTTTAGGTTTTTAAACTACACAAACTACAAAAAATATCTTCAATTCGCTCAGTATAATTACTCCTCCATGGAAATCCATTCTTTATTGCATATTTCAGACAATCCAAATCACCACTAGATGCTGCACTTAGCAGAGTAGACATGGTCCACAACCCTTCTTTTAGGTATCCAAATTCTAAACTTCAATCCTTACAAGTTACCAGTACCAACGGCAGCAGTACATACCTCTTTCCATCCACTACACAAACCACAAAAAATATCTTCAATTCGCTCAGTATAATTACTCCTTCATGGGAATCCTTTCATAAGTGCATATTTCAGACAATCCAAATCACCAATAGATGCTGCACTTAGCAGAGTAGACCTGGTCCACAACCCTCCTTTAAGGTTTCCAAACTACACAAACTACAAAAAATATCTTCAATTCGCTCAGTATAATTACTCCTCCATGGAAATCCTTTCTTAAGTGCATATTTCAGACAATCCAAATCACCACTAGATGCTGTACTTAGCAGAGTAGACCTGGTCCACAACCCTCCTTTTAGGTTTCCAAACTACACAAACTACAAAAAATATCTTCAATTCGCTCAGTATAATTACTCTTCCGTGGAAATTCATTCTTAAGTGCATATTTCAGACAATCCAAATCACCACTAGATGCTGCACTTAGCAGAGTAGACCTGGTCCACAACCCTCCTTTTAGGTTTCCAAACTACACAAACTACAAAAAATATCTTCAATTCGCTCAGTATAATTACTCTTCCATGGAAATCCATTCTTGAGTGCATATTTCAGACAATCCAAATCACCACTAGATGCTGCACTTAGCAGAGTAGACCTGGTCCACAACCCTCCTTTTAGGTTTCCAAACTATACAAACTACAAAAAATATCTTCAATTCGCTCAGTATAATTACTCCTCCATGGAAATCCTTTCTTAAGTGCATATTTCAGACAATCCAAATCACCACTAGATGCTGAACTAAGCAGAGTAGACCTGGTCCACAACCCTCTTTTTAGGTTTCCAAACTACACAAACTACAAAAAATATCTTCAATTCGCTCAGTATAATTACTCTTCCATGGAAATCCATTATTAAGTGCATATTTCAGACAATCCAAATCACCACTAGATGCTGCACTTAGCAGAGTAGACCTGGTCCACAACCCTCCTTTTAGGTTTCCAAACTACACAAACTACAAAAAATATCTTCAATTCGCTCAGTATAATTACTCCTCCATGGAAATCCTTTCTTAAGTGCATATTTCAGACAATCCAAATCACCACTAGATGCTGCACTTAGCAGAGTAGACATGGTCCACAACCCTTCTTTTAGGTATCCAAATTCTAAACTTCAATCCTTACAAGTTACCAGTACCAACGGCAGCAGTACATACCTCTTTCCATCCACTACACAAACCACAAAAAATATCTTCAATTCGCTCAGTATAATTACTCCTTCATGGGAATCCTTTCATAAGTGCATATTTCAGACAATCCAAATCACCAATAGTTGCTGCACTTAGCAGAGTAGACCTGGTCCACAACCCTCCTTTTAGGTTTCCAAACTACACAAACTACAAAAAATATCTTCAATTCGCTCAGTATAATTACTCCTCCATGGAAATCCTTTCTTAAGTGCATATTTCAGACAATCCAAATCACCACTAGATAATGTACTTAGCAGAGTAGACCTGGTCCACAACCCTCCTTTTAGGTTTCCAAACTACACAAACTACAAAAAATATCTTCAATTCGCTCAGTATAATTACTCCTCCGTGGAAATTCATTCTTAAGTGCATATTTCAGACAATCCAAATCACCACTAGATGCTGCACTTAGCAGAGTAGACCTGGTCCACAACCCTCCTTTTAGGTTTCCAAACTACACAAACTACAAAAAATATCTTCAATTCGCTCAGTATAATTACTCGTCCATGGAAATCCATTCTTGAGTGCGTATTTCAGACAATCCAAATCACCACTAGATGCTGCACTTAGCAGAGTAGACCTGGTCCACAACCCTCCTTTTAGGTTTCCAAACTATACAAACTACAAAAAATATCTTCAATTCGCTCAGTATAATTACTCCTCCATGGAAATCCTTTCTTAGGTGCATATTTCAGACAATCCAAATCACCACTAGATGCTGCACTTAGCAGAGTAGACCTGGTCCACAACCCTCCTTTTAGGTTTCCAAACTACACAAACTACAAAAAATATCTTCAATTCGCTCAGTATAATTACTCTTCCATGGAAATCCATTCTTGAGTGCATATTTCAGACAATCCAAATCACCACTAGATGCTGCACTTAGCAGAGTAGACCTGGTCCACAACTCTCCTTTTAGGTTTCCAAACTATACAAACTACAAAAAATATCTTCAATTCGCTCAGTATAATTACTCCTCCATGGAAATCCTTTCTTAAGTGCATATTTCAGACAATCCAAATCACCACTAGATGCTGCACTAAGCAGAGTAGACCTGGTCCACAACCCTCCTTTTAGGTTTCCAAACTACACAAACTACAAAAAATATCTTCAATTCGCTCAGTATAATTACTCCTCCGTGGAAATCCATTCTTAAGTGCATATTTCAGACAATCCAAATCACCACTAGATGCTGCACTTAGCAGAGTAGAGCTGGTCCACAACCCTCCTTTTAGGTTTCCAAACTACACAAACTACAAAAAATATCTTCAATTCGCTCAGTATAATTACTCCTCCATAGAAATCCATTCTTAAATGCATATTTCAGACAATCCAAATCACCACTAGATGCTGCACTTAGCAGAGTAGACCTGGTCCACAACCCTCCTTTTAGGTTTCCAAACTACACAAACTACAAAAAATATCTTCAATTCGCTCAGTATAATTACTCTTCCATGGAAATCCATTCTTGAGTGCATATTTCAGACAATCCAAATCACCACTAGATGCTGCACTTAGCAGAGTAGACCTGGTCCACAACCCTCCTTTTAGGTTTCCAAACTACACAAACTACAAAAAATATCTTCAATTCGCTCAGTATAATTACTCTTCCATGGAAATCCATTCTTAAGTGCATATTTCAGACAATCCAAATCACCACTAGATGCTGCACTTAGCAGAGTAGCCCTGGTCCACAACCCTCCTTTTAGGTTTTTAAACTACACAAACTACAAAAAATATCTTCTATTCGCTCAGTATAATTACTCCTCCATGGAAATCCTTTCTTAAGTGCATATTTCAGACAATCCAAATCACCACTAAATGCTGCACTTAGCAGAGAAGACCTGGTCCACAACCCTCCTTTTAGGTTTCCAAACTACACAAACTACAAAAAATATCTTCAATTCGCTCAGTATAATTACTCTTCCATGGAAATCCATTCTTGAGTGCATATTTCAGACAATCCAAATCACCACTAGATGCTGCACTTAGCAGAGTAGACCTGGTCCACAACCCTCCTTTTAGGTTTCCAAACTACACAAACTACAAAAAATATCTTCAATTCGCTCAGTATAATTACTCTTCCATGGAAATCCATTATTATGTGCATATTTCAGACAATCCAAATCACCACTAGATGCTGCACTTAGCAGAGTAGACCTGGTCCACAACCCTCCTTTTAGGTTTTTAAACTACACAAACTACAAAAAATATCTTCAATTCGCTCAGTATAATTACTCCTCCATGGAAATCCATTCTTAAGTGCATATTTCAGACAATCCAAATCACCACTAGATGCTGCACTTAGCAGAGTAGACATGGTCCACAACCCTTCTTTTAGGTATCCAAATTCTAAACTTCAATCCTTACAAGTTACCAGTACCAACGGCAGCAGTACATACCTCTTTCCATCCACTACACAAACCACAAAAAATATCTTCAATTCGCTCAGTATAATTACTCCTTCATGGGAATCCTTTCTTAAGTGCATATTTCAGACAATCCAAATCACCACTAGATGCTGTACTTAGCAGAGTAGACCTGGTCCACAACCCTCCTTTTAGGTTTCCAAACTACACAAACTACAAAAAATATCTTCAATTCGCTCAGTATAATTACTCTTCCGTGGAAATTCATTCTTAAGTGCATATTTCAGACAATCCAAATCACCACTAGATGCTGCACTTAGCAGAGTAGACCTGGTCCACAACCCTCCTTTTAGGTTTCCAAACTACACAAACTACAAAAAATATCTTCAATTCGCTCAGTATAATTACTCCTCCATGGAAATCCTTTCTTAAGTGCATATTTCAGACAATCCAAATCACCACTAGATGCTGTACTTAGCAGAGTAGACCTGGTCCACAACCCTCCTTTTAGGTTTCCAAACTACACAAACTACAAAAAATATCTTCAATTCGCTCAGTATAATTACTCTTCCGTGGAAATTCATTCTTAAGTGCATATTTCAGACAATCCAAATCACCACTAGATGCTGCACTTAGCAGAGTAGACCTGGTCCACAACCCTCCTTTTAGGTTTCCAAACTACACAAACTACAAAAAATATCTTCAATTCGCTCAGTATAATTACTCTTCCATGGAAATCCATTCTTGAGTGCATATTTCAGACAATCCAAATCACCACTAGATGCTGCACTTAGCAGAGTAGACCTGGTCCACAACCCTCCTTTTAGGTTTCCAAACTATACAAACTACAAAAAATATCTTCAATTCTCTCAGTATAATTACTCTTCCATGGAAATCCTTTCTTAAGTGCATATTTCAGACAATCCAAATCACCACTAGATGCTGCACTAAGCAGAGTAGACCTGGTCCACAACCCTCTTTTTAGGTTTCCAAACTACACAAACTACAAAAAATATCTTCAATTCGCTCAGTATAATTACTCTTCCATGGAAATCCATTATTAAGTGCATATTTCAGACAATCCAAATCACCACTAGATGCTGCACTTAGCAGAGTAGACCTGGTCCACAACCCTCCTTTTAGGTTTCCAAACTACACAAACTACAAAAATATCTTCAATTCGCTCAGTATAATTACTCCTCCATGGAAATCCTTTCTTAAGTGCATATTTCAGACAATCCAAATCACCACTAGATGCTGCACTTAGCAGAGTAGACATGGTCCACAACCCTTCTTTTAGGTATCCAAATTCTAAACTTCAATCCTTACAAGTTACCAATACCAACGGCAGCAGTACATACCTCTTTCCATCCACTACACAAACCACAAAAAATATCTTCAATTCGCTCAGTATAATTACTCCTTCATGGGAATCCTTTCATAAGTGCATATTTCAGACAATCCAAATCACCAATAGTTGCTGCACTTAGCAGAGTAGACCTGGTCCACAACCCTCCTTTTAGGTTTCCAAACTACACAAACTACAAAAAATATCTTCAATTCGCTCAGTATAATTACTCCTCCATGGAAATCCTTTCTTAAGTGCATATTTCAGACAATCCAAATCACCACTAGATAATGTACTTAGCAGAGTAGACCTGGTCCACAACCCTCCTTTTAGGTTTCCAAACTACACAAACTACAAAAAATATCTTCAATTCGCTCAGTATAATTACTCCTCCGTGGAAATTCATTCTTAAGTGCATATTTCAGACAATCCAAATCACCACTAGATGCTGCACTTAGCAGAGTAGACCTGGTCCACAACCCTCCTTTTAGGTTTCCAAACTACACAAACTACAAAAAATATCTTCAATTCGCTCAGTATAATTACTCTTCCATGGAAATCCATTCTTGAGTGCATATTTCAGACAATCCAAATCACCACTAGATGCTGCACTTAGCAGAGTAGACCTGGTCCACAACCCTCCTTTTAGGTTTCCAAACTATACAAACTACAAAAAATATCTTCAATTCGCTCAGTATAATTACTCCTCCATGGAAATCCTTTCTTAAGTGCATATTTCAGACAATCCAAATCACCACTAGATGCTGCACTAAGCAGAGTAGACCTGGTCCACAACCCTCCTTTTAGGTTTCCAAACTACACAAACTACAAAAAATATCTTCAATTCGCTCAGTATAATTACTCCTCCGTGGAAATCCATTCTTAAGTGCATATTTCAGACAATCCAAATCACCACTAGATGCTGCACTTAGCAGAGTAGAGCTGGTCCACAACCCTCCTTTTAGGTTTCCAAACTACACAAACTACAAAAAATATCTTCTATTCGCTCAGTATAATTACTCCTCCATGGAAATCCTTTCTTAAGTGCATATTTCAGACAATCCAAATCACCACTAAATGCTGCACTTAGCAGAGAAGACCTGGTCCACAACCCTCCTTTTAGGTTTCCAAACTACACAAACTACAAAAAATATCTTCAATTCGCTCAGTATAATTACTCTTCCATGGAAATCCATTCTTGAGTGCATATTTCAGACAATCCAAATCACCACTAGATGCTGCACTTAGCAGAGTAGACCTGGTCCACAACCCTCCTTTTAGGTTTCCAAACTACACAAACTACAAAAAATATCTTCAATTCGCTCAGTATAATTACTCTTCCATGGAAATCCATTATTATGTGCATATTTCAGACAATCCAAATCACCACTAGATGCTGCACTTAGCAGAGTAGACCTGGTCCACAACCCTCCTTTTAGGTTTTTAAACTACACAAACTACAAAAAATATCTTCAATTCGCTCAGTATAATTACTCCTCCATGGAAATCCATTCTTAAGTGCATATTTCAGACAATCCAAATCACCACTAGATGCTGCACTTAGCAGAGTAGACATGGTCCACAACCCTTCTTTTAGGTATCCAAATTCTAAACTTCAATCCTTACAAGTTACCAGTACCAACGGCAGCAGTACATACCTCTTTCCATCCACTACACAAACCACAAAAAATATCTTCAATTCGCTCAGTATAATTACTCCTTCATGGGAATCCTTTCTTAAGTGCATATTTCAGACAATCCAAATCACCACTAGATGCTGCACTAAGCAGAGTAGACCTGGTCCACAACCCTCCTTTTAGGTTTCCAAACTACACAAACTACAAAAAATATCTTCAATTCGCTCAGTATAATTACTCCTCCGTGGAAATCCATTCTTAAGTGCATATTTCAGACAATCCAAATCACCACTAGATGCTGCACTTAGCAGAGTAGAGCTGGTCCACAACCCTCCTTTTAGGTTTCCAAACTACACAAACTACAAAAATATCTTCTATTCGCTCAGTATAATTACTCCTCCATGGAAATCCTTTCTTAAGTGCATATTTCAGACAATCCAAATCACCACTAAATGCTGCACTTAGCAGAGAAGACCTGGTCCACAACCCTCCTTTTAGGTTTCCAAACTACACAAACTACAAAAAATATCTTCAATTCTCTCAGTATAATTACTCTTCCATGGAAATCCTTTCTTAAGTGCATATTTCAGACAATCCAAATCACCACTAGATGCTGCACTAAGCAGAGTAGACCTGGTCCACAACCCTCTTTTTAGGTTTCCAAACTACACAAACTACAAAAAATATCTTCAATTCGCTCAGTATAATTACTCTTCCATGGAAATCCATTATTAAGTGCATATTTCAGACAATCCAAATCACCACTAGATGCTGCACTTAGCAGAGTAGACCTGGTCCACAACCCTCCTTTTAGGTTTCCAAACTACACAAACTACAAAAAATATCTTCAATTCGCTCAGTATAATTACTCCTCCATGGAAATCCTTTCTTAAGTGCATATTTCAGACAATCCAAATCACCACTAGATGCTGCACTTAGCAGAGTAGACATGGTCCACAACCCTTCTTTTAGGTATCCAAATTCTAAACTTCAATCCTTACAAGTTACCAATACCAACGGCAGCAGTACATACCTCTTTCCATCCACTACACAAACCACAAAAAATATCTTCAATTCGCTCAGTATAATTACTCCTTCATGGGAATCCTTTCATAAGTGCATATTTCAGACAATCCAAATCACCAATAGTTGCTGCACTTAGCAGAGTAGACCTGGTCCACAACCCTCCTTTTAGGTTTCCAAACTACACAAACTACAAAAAATATCTTCAATTCGCTCAGTATAATTACTCCTCCATGGAAATCCTTTCTTAAGTGCATATTTCAGACAATCCAAATCACCACTAGATAATGTACTTAGCAGAGTAGACCTGGTCCACAACCCTCCTTTTAGGTTTCCAAACTACACAAACTACAAAAAATATCTTCAATTCGCTCAGTATAATTACTCCTCCGTGGAAATTCATTCTTAAGTGCATATTTCAGACAATCCAAATCACCACTAGATGCTGCACTTAGCAGAGTAGACCTGGTCCACAACCCTCCTTTTAGGTTTCCAAACTACACAAACTACAAAAAATATCTTCAATTCGCTCAGTATAATTACTCTTCCATGGAAATCCATTCTTGAGTGCATATTTCAGACAATCCAAATCACCACTAGATGCTGCACTTAGCAGAGTAGACCTGGTCCACAACCCTCCTTTTAGGTTTCCAAACTATACAAACTACAAAAAATATCTTCAATTCGCTCAGTATAATTACTCCTCCATGGAAATCCTTTCTTAAGTGCATATTTCAGACAATCCAAATCACCACTAGATGCTGCACTTAGCAGAGTAGACCTGGTCCACAACCCTCCTTTTAGGTTTCCAAACTACACAAACTACAAAAAATATCTTCAATTCGCTCAGTATAATTACTCTTCCATGGAAATCCATTCTTGAGTGCATATTTCAGACAATCCAAATCACCACTAGATGCTGCACTTAGCAGAGTAGACCTGGTCCACAACTCTCCTTTTAGGTTTCCAAACTATACAAACTACAAAAAATATCTTCAATTCGCTCAGTATAATTACTCCTCCATGGAAATCCTTTCTTAAGTGCATATTTCAGACAATCCAAATCACCACTAGATGCTGCACTAAGCAGAGTAGACCTGGTCCACAACCCTCCTTTTAGGTTTCCAAACTACACAAACTACAAAAAATATCTTCAATTCGCTCAGTATAATTACTCCTCCGTGGAAATCCATTCTTAAGTGCATATTTCAGACAATCCAAATCACCACTAGATGCTGCACTTAGCAGAGTAGAGCTGGTCCACAACCCTCCTTTTAGGTTTCCAAACTACACAAACTACAAAAAATATCTTCAATTCGCTCAGTATAATTACTCCTCCATAGAAATCCATTCTTAAATGCATATTTCAGACAATCCAAATCACCACTAGATGCTGCACTTAGCAGAGTAGACCTGGTCCACAACCCTCCTTTTAGGTTTCCAAACTACACAAACTACAAAAAATATCTTCAATTCGCTCAGTATAATTACTCTTCCATGGAAATCCATTCTTGAGTGCATATTTCAGACAATCCAAATCACCACTAGATGCTGCACTTAGCAGAGTAGACCTGGTCCACAACCCTCCTTTTAGGTTTCCAAACTACACAAACTACAAAAAATATCTTCAATTCGCTCAGTATAATTACTCTTCCATGGAAATCCATTCTTAAGTGCATATTTCAGACAATCCAAATCACCACTAGATGCTGCACTTAGCAGAGTAGCCCTGGTCCACAACCCTCCTTTTAGGTTTTTAAACTACACAAACTACAAAAAATATCTTCTATTCGCTCAGTATAATTACTCCTCCATGGAAATCCTTTCTTAAGTGCATATTTCAGACAATCCAAATCACCACTAAATGCTGCACTTAGCAGAGAAGACCTGGTCCACAACCCTCCTTTTAGGTTTCCAAACTACACAAACTACAAAAAATATCTTCAATTCGCTCAGTATAATTACTCTTCCATGGAAATCCATTCTTGAGTGCATATTTCAGACAATCCAAATCACCACTAGATGCTGCACTTAGCAGAGTAGACCTGGTCCACAACCCTCCTTTTAGGTTTCCAAACTACACAAACTACAAAAAATATCTTCAATTCGCTCAGTATAATTACTCCTCCGTGGAAATCCATTCTTAAGTGCATATTTCAGACAATCCAAATCACCACTAGATGCTGCACTAAGCAGAGTAGACCTGGTCCACAACCCTCCTTTTAGGTGTCCAAACTACACAAACTACAAAAAATATCTTCAATTCGCTCAGTATACTTACTCCTCCATGGAAATCCTTTCTTAAGTGCATATTTCAGACAATCCAAATCACCACTAGATAATGTACTTAGCAGAGTAGACCTGGTCCACAACCCTCCTTTTAGGTTTCCAAACTACACAAACTACAAAAAATATCTTCAATTCGCTCAGTATAATTACTCCTCCGTGGAAATTCATTCTTAAGTGCATATTTCAGACAATCCAAATCACCACTAGATGCTGCACTTAGCAGAGTAGACCTGGTCCACAACCCTCCTTTTAGGTTTCCAAACTACACAAACTACAAAAAATATCTTCAATTCGCTCAGTATAATTACTCTTCCATGGAAATCCATTCTTGAGTGCATATTTCAGACAATCCAAATCACCACTAGATGCTGCACTTAGCAGAGTAGACCTGGTCCACAACCCTCCTTTTAGGTTTCCAAACTATACAAACTACAAAAAATATCTTCAATTCGCTCAGTATAATTACTCCTCCATGGAAATCCTTTCTTAAGTGCATATTTCAGACAATCCAAATCACCACTAGATGCTGCACTAAGCAGAGTAGACCTGGTCCACAACCCTCTTTTTAGGTTTCCAAACTACACAAACTACAAAAAATATCTTCAATTCGCTCAGTATAATTACTCTTCCATGGAAATCCATTATTAAGTGCATATTTCAGACAATCCAAATCACCACTAGATGCTGCACTTAGCAGAGTAGACCTGGTCCACAACCCTCCTTTTAGGTTTCCAAACTACACAAACTACAAAAAATATCTTCAATTCGCTCAGTATAATTACTCTTCCATGGAAATCCATTCTTGAGTGCATATTTCAGACAATCCAAATCACCACTAGATGCTGCACTTAGCAGAGTAGACCTGGTCCACAACTCTCCTTTTAGGTTTCCAAACTATACAAACTACAAAAAATATCTTCAATTCGCTCAGTATAATTACTCCTCCATGGAAATCCTTTCTTAAGTGCATATTTCAGACAATCCAAATCACCACTAGATGCTGCACTAAGCAGAGTAGACCTGGTCCACAACCCTCCTTTTAGGTTTCCAAACTACACAAACTACAAAAAATATCTTCAATTCGCTCAGTATAATTACTCCTCCGTGGAAATCCATTCTTAAGTGCATATTTCAGACAATCCAAATCACCACTAGATGCTGCACTTAGCAGAGTAGAGCTGGTCCACAACCCTCCTTTTAGGTTTCCAAACTACACAAACTACAAAAAATATCTTCAATTCGCTCAGTATAATTACTCCTCCATAGAAATCCATTCTTAAATGCATATTTCAGACAATCCAAATCACCACTAGATGCTGCACTTAGCAGAGTAGACCTGGTCCACAACCCTCCTTTTAGGTTTCCAAACTACACAAACTACAAAAAATATCTTCAATTCGCTCAGTATAATTACTCTTCCATGGAAATCCATTCTTGAGTGCGTATTTCAGACAATCCAAATCACCACTAGATGCTGCACTTAGCAGAGTAGACCTGGTCCACAACCCTCCTTTTAGGTTTCCAAACTACACAAACTACAAAAAATATCTTCAATTCGCTCAGTATAATTACTCTTCCATGGAAATCCATTCTTAAGTGCATATTTCAGACAATCCAAATCACCACTAGATGCTGCACTTAGCAGAGTAGCCCTGGTCCACAACCCTCCTTTTAGGTTTTAAACTACACAAACTACAAAAAATATCTTCTATTCGCTCAGTATAATTACTCCTCCATGGAAATCCTTTCTTAAGTGCATATTTCAGACAATCCAAATCACCACTAAATGCTGCACTTAGCAGAGAAGACCTGGTCCACAACCCTCCTTTTAGGTTTCCAAACTACACAAACTACAAAAAATATCTTCAATTCGCTCAGTATAATTACTCTTCCATGGAAATCCATTCTTGAGTGCATATTTCAGACAATCCAAATCACCACTAGATGCTGCACTTAGCAGAGTAGACCTGGTCCACAACCCTCCTTTTAGGTTTCCAAACTACACAAACTACAAAAAATATCTTCAATTCGCTCAGTATAATTACTCCTCCGTGGAAATCCATTCTTAAGTGCATATTTCAGACAATCCAAATCACCACTAGATGCTGCACTAAGCAGAGTAGACCTGGTCCACAACCCTCCTTTTAGGTGTCCAAACTACACAAACTACAAAAAATATCTTCAATTCGCTCAGTATAATTACTCCTCTGTGGAAATCCATTCTTAAGTGCATATTTCAGACAATCCAAATCACCACTAGATGCTGCACTTAGCAGAGTAGACCTGGTCCACAACCCTCCTTTTAGGTTTTTAAACTACACAAATTACAAAAAATATCTTCAATTCGCTCAGTATAATTACTCCTCCATGGAAATCCATTCTTAAGTGCATATTTCAGACAATCCAAATCACCACTAGATGCTGCACTTAGCAGAGTAGACCTGGTCCACAACCCTCCTTTTTGGTTTCCAAACTACACAAACTACAAAAAATATCTTCAATTCGCTCAGTATAATTACTCCTCCATGGAAATCCTTTCTTAAGTGCATATTTCAGACAATCCAAATCACCACTAGATGCTGCACTAAGCAGAGTAGACCTGGTCCACAACCCTCCTTTTAGGTTTCCAAACTACACAAACTACAAAAAATATCTTCAATTCGCTCAGTATAATTACTCCTCCGTGGAAATCCATTCTTAAGTGCATATTTCAGACAATCCAAATCACCACTAGATGCTGCACTTAGCAGAGTAGAGCTGGTCCACAACCCTCCTTTTAGGTTTCCAAACTACACAAACTACAAAAAATATCTTCAATTCGCTCAGTATAATTACTCCTCCATAGAAATCCATTCTTAAATGCATATTTCAGACAATCCAAATCACCACTAGATGCTGCACTTAGCAGAGTAGACCTGGTCCACAACCCTCCTTTTAGGTTTCCAAACTACACAAACTACAAAAAATATCTTCAATTCGCTCAGTATAATTACTCTTCCATGGAAATCCATTCTTAAGTGCATATTTCAGACAATCCAAATCACCACTAGATGCTGCACTTAGCAGAGTAGCCCTGGTCCACAACCCTCCTTTTAGGTTTTTAAACTACACAAACTACAAAAAATATCTTCTATTCGCTCAGTATAATTACTCCTCCATGGAAATCCTTTCTTAAGTGCATATTTCAGACAATCCAAATCACCACTAAATGCTGCACTTAGCAGAGAAGACCTGGTCCACAACCCTCCTTTTAGGTTTCCAAACTACACAAACTACAAAAAATATCTTCAATTCGCTCAGTATAATTACTCTTCCATGGAAATCCATTCTTGAGTGCATATTTCAGACAATCCAAATCACCACTAGATGCTGCACTTAGCAGAGTAGACCTGGTCCACAACCCTCCTTTTAGGTTTCCAAACTACACAAACTACAAAAAATATCTTCAATTCGCTCAGTATAATTACTCCTCCGTGGAAATCCATTCTTAAGTGCATATTTCAGACAATCCAAATCACCACTAGATGCTGCACTAAGCAGAGTAGACCTGGTCCACAACCCTCCTTTTAGGTGTCCAAACTACACAAACTACAAAAAATATCTTCAATTCGCTCAGTATAATTACTCCTCTGTGGAAATCCATTCTTAAGTGCATATTTCAGACAATCCAAATCACCACTAGATGCTGCACTTAGCAGAGTAGACCTGGTCCACAACCCTCCTTTTAGGTTTTTAAACTACACAAACTACAAAAAATATCTTCAATTCGCTCAGTATAATTACTCTTCCATGGAAATCCATTCTTGAGTGCATATTTCAGACAATCCAAATCACCACTAGATGCTGCACTTAGCAGAGTAGACCTGGTCCACAACCCTCCTTTTAGGTTTCCAAACTACACAAACTACAAAAAATATCTTCAATTCGCTCAGTATAATTACTCCTCCGTGGAAATCCATTCTTAAGTGCATATTTCAGACAATCCAAATCACCACTAGATGCTGCACTAAGCAGAGTAGACCTGGTCCACAACCCTCCTTTTAGGTGTCCAAACTACACAAACTACAAAAAATATCTTCAATTCGCTCAGTATAATTACTCCTCTGTGGAAATCCATTCTTAAGTGCATATTTCAGACAATCCAAATCACCACTAGATGCTGCACTTAGCAGAGTAGACCTGGTCCACAACCCTCCTTTTAGGTGTCCAAACTACACAAACTACAAAAAATATCTTCAATTCGCTCAGTATAATTACTCCTCTGTGGAAATCCATTCTTAAGTGCATATTTCAGACAATCCAAATCACCACTAGATGCTGCACTTAGCAGAGTAGACCTGGTCCACAACCCTCCTTTTAGGTTTTTAAACTACACAAATTACAAAAAATATCTTCAATTCGCTCAGTATAATTACTCCTCCATGGAAATCCATTCTTAAGTGCATATTTCAGACAATCCAAATCACCACTAGATGCTGCACTTAGCAGAGTAGACCTGGTCCACAACCCTCCTTTTAGGTTTCCAAACTACACAAACTACAAAAAATATCTTCAATTCGCTCAGTATAATTACTCTTCCATGGAAATCCATTCTTAAGTGCATATTTCAGACAATCCAAATCACCACTAGATGCTGCACTTAGCAGAGTAGCCCTGGTCCACAACCCTCCTTTTAGGTTTTTAAACTACACAAACTACAAAAAATATCTTCTATTCGCTCAGTATAATTACTCCTCCATGGAAATCCTTTCTTAAGTGCATATTTCAGACAATCCAAATCACCACTAAATGCTGCACTTAGCAGAGAAGACCTGGTCCACAACCCTCCTTTTAGGTTTCCAAACTACACAAACTACAAAAAATATCTTCAATTCGCTCAGTATAATTACTCTTCCATGGAAATCCATTCTTGAGTGCATATTTCAGACAATCCAAATCACCACTAGATGCTGCACTTAGCAGAGTAGACCTGGTCCACAACCCTCCTTTTAGGTTTCCAAACTACACAAACTACAAAAAATATCTTCAATTCGCTCAGTATAATTACTCCTCCGTGGAAATCCATTCTTAAGTGCATATTTCAGACAATCCAAATCACCACTAGATGCTGCACTAAGCAGAGTAGACCTGGTCCACAACCCTCCTTTTAGGTGTCCAAACTACACAAACTACAAAAAATATCTTCAATTCGCTCAGTATAATTACTCCTCCATGGAAATCCTTTCTTAAGTGCATATTTCAGACAATCCAAATCACCACTAGATAATGTACTTAGCAGAGTAGACCTGGTCCACAACCCTCCTTTTAGGTTTCCAAACTACACAAACTACAAAAAATATCTTCAATTCGCTCAGTATAATTACTCCTCCGTGGACTTGTCTCTCTTCACACCGAACTGGTATGGCCCTGTCTTGATTGAGTCTGACTTTCCTTATTTATTTAAAAATTGCTCGTACCTCATTTAATGAAGACAAAGGTGTTTGTTCCGCCATAGTTCAAGAAAAGACAGGACTTGTCTTTTCTCACACCGAGCTCAAGGACACACACCAGCGTCAAGTAGATTATGATTAATAATAATGAATAAGATTATAACACAGTCAAAATTATAAAGAGAAAAAGATGCTTTTATCATAGATTCTAAATTAACTGAAGATATTATCTAAGGTAATAAATTGTAATTGTATTTAAAAAATATTATAATGTCACTTAAAAAATGTATTGTAATTGTACTTTGAAAAAGAATATATATATTGTATTGTACTTTGATGAAAAGATATATTGTAATTGTAATTGAAAAATTATGTAAAAAAAAAAAAAAAATATATATATATATTGTAGTACTAACCTATACTAACCACTAATTTTGAATGTTTAAAAAAAAAACTATATGTAATACTAACCATTAACCTATTATATTCACTATGTATTCAAATGTATAACTATATAATGTATAACTTTTATAACTATATAACTTTTAAAAACCATTGTAATTTTAATGATATGTAATGATACACAAACATGTAATTAAGTATTGTCAAAGATATTTTGTTCATAAAATGTACAAAATATCTTCTTTTGGGGAGAGAAATGTAATGGATTACTGAATCCAGCCAAGTTTACGACATAACCGATTTCTCCTTGAATATTAATAATGTGCACGACCTAAATGAGTTATTCTATACTTTGTATGTAACCAAAAGGTAAACAACGTCATAAATTGTAAAATTCAATTATAAATTGTAAAAGCTAATTTATTTATGCAACCATAAGAAATCATATACTTTGTACAACTAAAGATTGTAAAAACGCACAAACAAACACATTAAATATTGTATAAATCATCTATCCGACAATGTTCCGCAATTAACAGTAGACAGCTTAGCCATTCACCAACAACCCGGACTCGAGGATTAACGATTGCACAACTGGGAAAAGGTCACCGAGTTGGAGATTCGAAGGACTCCTACCACTCGAACCGGATGGCCATTTTGCGTAAATACCAGCCGTTTCACCAGAGCGAGTCAAAAGTGTTCTGGCTGCGTATTATCTATGATATACCTGAAACAAAACACGCATTTTACTGTCTGTGTATTAAATTAATGCTTGTTATAATACATATCATACCTTATTTTTGATTGAAAGTATTCATTTCATTTAAAAACCTTCCAACTTCCTTCTTGAACTTTTGTGTACTGAGTCTCCAAAGGCCACAGACTTGCGAGAACTTTACAAAGGTAATATCACTGATAAACTACTGCACTATCTATTATACTATACTTATTTTTGTGTACGCTACCATGTATTGATAAATGAAATCTAAGTCAAAATTAGCTAAAATTATTTTTGTAAATAAGTACACAAAGTAATAACTGTCAAATTAGAGTTGAATATCTATGGACGAATGAAGTATATTGACTATAGAATACAGGAATGTACTTTTTTTCACTTTTAATCATTATTTTTTGTGTATACAAATATATTGTATACTTATAATAATTTTGACTGTTGAATCTCATATTTTACAGATGTTACATACAAATTGCTGTGTATACCGTATTTATTTAAAAGAGAAATAAATAAATAATATTATTGCATTATTATGTTTTTAAAAATCTTAAAGTCATCTGTAGTTTCAGATAACATCTTTACAGATGTTACATGTAAACTTTATCATACATATTTTTAGTTGTAAAATATTACAGATTTATCTTTGTAAAGTCTTTGAAAAAAAAATGTATTGTTGATGTTTTATTTTTAGAATTATTTATTTTTTTCAAAAAGAAGCTAAACATTTTTTAATTTTTTCTACATTTTGATGTTACTAATTTACTTTAAAAAAGTTAAAATGATGTAAAAGAAATCCCTTCTAAGAAATATATCTACATGAGTATTTAGTGCTTTGTTTGAATAGTAAATGTAATTATTCTAATAGAGACAACATGTACAGTAGTTTTATTAATTCGTCATTAGAAACAAATAGCCAACATGGCAATGTATTGTTGTCTCAATTTTGAAGTCAACTTTTAAAATAAGTTTTATTACTATAACAAATAACTTCTGTTCGCTTTATTCATTTGTGTTGTAATCGAAAACGACTTCCTTGTTTTGTTACATTAATCTGCTATGTGTGAAATAGTGCATACGCTTTATCATTGGCCCTATTGCTTTGCGAGCTAGAACACTGTAGGATTTAAAACCATAAATTTGTGTGTTATGGGTAATTGCAAATTATACCATCAGTCATACCCGATTTCCATTATGTTCTTATAATTTTCCAAGGTGACTTTAGTCGTCCACAGTGTTATTTTGGATCCGGCAATCCTTACATGCACACCTACGCCGTTAATATCGGCTGCCACTTCTGAAAACTGATCTCCGACAACTTTTAATACCTGTATAAAGTCGATACATGTTTTATATTTAATTATGAATTAATTACCTACAAAAATGGTACATATTGTAATGATATGCAGTTTTTCCGGGGCAAGTGGGCGAGTTAAATGTAATAAAGTTCGGTATTGTATTTGTTACTATGTTATAGTGAAAATCATGAATATGTAACAATTAATATATTTTATGGTACTTATGTAGGCTTTGGATATTTTCGAAAAGCACTGACCAAATTATTCCATATCTCCGGCAAATTATCGTTGTGGTTCAATATTATTATCCATCGTCCAGCGTTAATATTGGTTTCATGTTCCCACACGGGCATGCTTTTTTCATCAAATACATACAAACTAATGTTCGGATACTCAATCGACGGTTGAATTATATGGTTTAAGATCCTATACAGTAATCGCGAAGGAAATCATTAGGTTTTTTTTTTAAAGAATTTATTTAACAATAATATAGCCAGAAAAAGATGCGATTATTATTTATTTATTTATTATTTATTATTATTGTATACGGGCTGGGCCCTTTATGTATATATATATATGTATATATATATATATATATATATATATATATATATATATATATATATATATATATATATATATATATACATACATGCATATTTGTACAATGAAGAAAACATTAAACACACAACTGAACAGCAACTTATAAACTATAAACAAATTTAAATATATTTACATAAAAAATTAGGCTTAAAAATTAAAATTAAAACTAGGTTCAACATTGGCATTTGACATTAGCCGCCGTAACGGCTCATTTGCCAAATAATTTGTGGTGGCACGTGGGATGTGAAATAGAGCATTAGTTCACGATGAACGTTGAGGCACTTTAAAGCAAAGTAGTGTGAGAAGTGCAGACGATTCCACTTTACCCTTCAACAGCCCATCAATAAACCTAATACCAACAGTGCGTCTCCGCTCGGCCAAGGAAGGTAGGCTAAGTAAATTAGCTACAGGGCTATAATCGTGCGGTGGACAAGGAATTTTAAGTAGGTAACTAGCAAAGTGCAAAAACTTACGCTGGACTCTCTCTAATTGCCTCAAATCATCTGCTGTATAGGGTTCCCAAACAACACAACCATACTCCAGTATCGGACGCACAAGAGCACAAAATAATACTTTAACAGACATACTTAGCCTAAAGTCTTTTGCCAATCTCATAACAAAACCAAGTGTTTTAAATGCCTTACAGCACACATATTCAATATGTGGTTTAGGGTCAAGGTTACTGCTAAACTTTAAGCCTAGATCCATTGCATAGTCGGATTCTCGTGTAATTTCGTTTTTACCAAGCCTATATGAAAAAACAACTGGAGATAAGATCCTAGAAAATGTAAAAACCTTACACTTTAAAAGATTAAAGGATAAACCCATTGCACTTAACCATTTAGAAAAACTGTCAAAGTCAGCTTGTAATTTAAGACAATCATCAATATTACATACTCGCATATATAATTTGATGTCATCCGCAAAACAGAAGAAGCGACAGTGACGCAAAACTCGATTAACACTGTTTATAAATAAGGAGAAGAGTAAAGGAGACAAATGACCTCCTTAATGACCTACAAATGACCCCTGATGAAGCCAGAAATAGTTTGGACTTAATACCAAACACCTTAACCCACTGATATTTGTTTTTAAGATATGACCTAAACCAGGACAGCAGAGGCTCACCAAATCCAGATTCTCTAAGAACAAGAATAATAACTTCATGATTCACTGAATCAAAAGCTTTTGTAAAGTCGGTATATATTACATCGACTTGGGACCGACACTGAAATGAATAAAAAATGTAATTACAAAACAGTAGATTACTAGTGGTAGTAGAACGACCATGGCGAAAGCCGTGCTGTTCTTCCATAAGGATACAATTTATAGATGGTTGGATAGCATTTAGTACAAGAGACTCGAATAATTTAGATAAATGAGATTGGATGGATATTGGCCGATAGTTAGAAACAATAGACGGGTAACCGGACTTAGGGACAGGTGTAACTGAGCTAAACTTAAACATTGATGGGAAAATACCTTCATCCAGTATTATAAGAAGATAAAGTTATTGAATTCTATAAATACCACTCGTTGAATTCGTACGTTTATTTTAATACATTTGGTGTTATTAAGATAAAAGTTTATTTATGAGAAATTAATTAAGTACAAATTTAAATATGTATTTGTATAAATAACGAATAATTTCGTTTTGAACGGCATATTTAATAAGTCAATTTCAATTATCAGCTACACGGAAAATATAAAATCATGTTTTCGGGCTCAGATGACGATATTATAACCAAAAATCATATTGATTGAATTTTAAAAATATCGTCCAGGCCCAAAAACATAAATCAACGTTAAAAATCGCAGGTACGTCTACTTGGACGTTTGACTGCAAAAAAAAATCTGTTCAAAAACAAATATAGGTAACTGACTTCCATAGATGTGTGATATCACGGACGGTATCTATTTTGACGAGATTCTCTTCCCAAGGGAGCTCTGGTTTGAATGCCGTAGTATTTTGGTACCAGAATGTCCACGGTCTTAATGGATACGTTATTGAAACATTCGGATGCAGCACCGAATACGACTTGGTAGTATCGTATAACTCCCTAAGCTCTTTGATTATATCAGGATTCATTGTTACCTGGTTTCAAATTAGTTATTCGGACGATTATTATAATTTCAGGTAGGTACTGGAAATTTTAAACGTAAATACTTTATCGATCACCTTAATAATTACCTTTCCATAAATATATTGATAGAATATAGTATGTACTTACATAAAGTAGATTGTACACAATTTTTTTGTAGATAGTTTTCATATGAAAATTAATTAGTTATTTAAATACAAGTATGATATAAAATTATAAACAATTATACCGACATTTGTTTCGTTGTCTAGACAACACGGTAAGTATATATGTACTTAAAAGGCGAAGTTGAAACAATATTATTGGTTGATACATTGATGTGTTGTATGTACAGCCCAATAAAATCTGTTGGTTTATTACAAAAGATAATTTCAAAAGGGTGAACGCTTTTTTAAACTCTTTTGGTGATTGTCAGCTTTCGGTTGAATAAATCCCTTCTGTCAATTTTACCTTTTCTAGGTTTCACAAAAAATATGTTATTGGTATTATTGGTGTTCGCGATCAGACATAGATCGTCCGCGAAGGCGAGAACTCTGTGTTCCTCGTCTTCACCTTGCAACACACGGACGACCGGGTCTATGGCCAACACAAATAGCAGTCCGCTAAGCGGGCACCCCTGCTTAATTCCGGACAGCACCGGGATCTCGTCCGTGACGTCTTCTGCCGAACTCACGCGTGACACCGCGCCTCTATAGATGTCGGCAACAATATTCGCCAGTGGGTCATCCGCCCCGGAGGCACTGACTGCACTGACCAGAGAGCCGTGACCGCGATTAAAATAATTAATAGGTCAATATCTTCACCAACTACAATAACTGTTTCATTAGACAATGATAAATCGATGTCGGTGTTTTTAATTATTACGGCATCCACATCGTCTAAAACTTGCTTTATGGTAAAATCAGATTTTTCAAGTTTATCTGATAGCATTCAAATTAATCTTGTTTTATTTTTTCATTTGCTAAAAATAACTCTTGATTAATCGTATATTGCATTATTTCTAATATGTACGGACTACGGACGGAGGTGACCACTAATAAGTACACGCGAGGAGATCGGGTATACAACTGTTTTATTAATAATCACCCAAGCCGCAAGCGGCGACAATAATTCCGGCCATAACCCGTTTCAATATATATCATCTTTTTCCTCATTACAAAAAAAAAAAAATAAATACAACAATAACAAAACATTCAGAATAATTAACCTTCAAATTAACGATGAGTTTCCATTTGTATTTGTTGGAGACAAAGCATATCCTTTGCAAACAAACTTAATGAGACCTTTTCCAAGAAGAAATTAAACTAATGAAAAAAGAATTTGTAATTACCGTTTATCAAGAGCTAGAAGAATAGTAGCATGTGCTTTTGGGATTCTTGTGAAACGATTTAATGTTCTAGAAAATAAAATGTTAGTTTTTCCTGAAAAAGCTACTACTATCGCAAAGGCGTGTTGTATTTTACATAATATAATAATGGATAAAGAAGGGGTTCCATCTGAAATTCGAGATGAACTTCAACTGGAAATAACCCAAACGGTTGCCCAAAGCCAAATTACATCAAGACCAATTAATAGGGCAGCTACTGCAGCAATGGATATCAGATTGAAGTTCATTAATCTTTTCAATTCAGACATAGGCAAAATATGTACAATGTATAAGTTTTATAACATTTCTTTAAATTTAAAAATAAATCAACTAAAATGTTCGATAGATATATTATTATACTATAACTTTTAAATAGTTTAAAAATGTATAAATAATTTAACCCTCCATTTTTTATGGAGCGCTTAAGACGTTCTACATTTTTTGAATTATAATTTTGTTAAATTATGAGAACTTTTCTTTTCTCAAAGACATTCAAAAAATTGTCTGCGTCTAATACAGCTTTAACATGATAATCATTTGTAGAGTGAGCACGAAACACCTAAACAATTATCAACTCAAACTATTAGTATAGGTAATTTTCATTCTAATGAATCTAATCACCCCCTTTTACATTAGTTAGACATTAAAAGCTTGAGAAAATAGTTTCAAAATAACTTTTAATGCATCCTTAGTTTCTGGTTTCCTACACCTCCATATTTACTAAAGACAACGCAGTATTTACAAAAGCCATATAGCTTAATTTTAGAATATGTAAGCCAAGGAAATGAATGCAGCCATGATATTTGGAACTTCAATTTTCTATTTTTGTTAATTTCCAATATTGGAAATTTATAATTGTTAGAAGAAACACAATGTTTTTTTCAATACCTAATAAATACATCTTTAAGTAAGAAGAGTACTCGTAGAGGATTTAAAGAAATGCGAAGAAAAGTCGGTACTTATGACAGACTTCACTTATGAAAAGGTAGAGACCTACGCTCGCAAAGCTGTAAAAAACGGAAAAGCAGCTGGAACCGATGAAATCCTGTCAGAGTTTCTTAAAAATCTTGAACCACGGAGCATCAGCTAGTTTGCAAAACTGGCTAGTAAAATAGTAAACACGAATAATCTCCCAAAACTATGGCGTAAAACGAAAGTCATAGCTATCCTATAACCATATAAAGAAGCTACCATCCCTAAAAACTACCGGCCAATAATATCCCTGTTGTCAACATTTTACAAATTTTTTGAACTGGATATTCAACACGTCTCTGGAAAAAATAACATTGGGGTGGATATGTTATAATCATACCCAACTATGGACAACCCTATCGACGAATATACCTATAAACGATTTGTTTTTGCCCGAATAATCAACATTAAATACAGTAAAGAGCTGCGGGACAACCTGAATAATTTATCCACTTTACAAGACTCCGACCCGCGTCTTAGAAAAATCATACAAAAGACCAGGGAGTTGTCAAGCCCTGTTAGGTCAGTCCTGCACTCTATCGAAAATGGTATATTGTTCGAGCGAACCCACTCATCTCGTAAAGACTGGCGTGTCGTCATATCCTGCCAATTAACGGTTAGGTTAGGTATCCTAAAAAAATGCGTCGCCAATTTTTAAGGAGTAAAGTTTAGGCAATTTTTTACAAAGTCTTAATTTAAAGGTTAAACTGTGAGGTGTAATTTTTAGTTTAATAACTAGGACTCTATTTTGGTAGTTAATTTATTTTTTGGACTATCACAGCATCCTTGAAAGCGATTTGAAAATGTTTTTTCAACTCTACATGTTTTAGCAGACTGAAAATAACACGCTTAATTTTAGTTTTAGAGTAAAAGTGCCCACTATAAAATTAAAAGAGAACAATATACCAGAGGGCAAGACGATGCGTTTTTTTCATTATTTTAAGTATAACGCTCAATATATAGTTTAGAAATAACGATTATTTTAACATTTTTAAATGACTAACTTTTCAGAAAATGATTTTTTTTTTTAAAAACGCAACGTCTTGCCCTCCGGAATATTGTTCTCTTTTAATTTTATAATGGGTGCTTTTACTTTAATACCAAAATTAAGCGAGTTATTTTTAGTTGGCGTAAACATGTTTGTATCATAAAAATCACCGATGCGACGCCGTCTTAATTGTATACTTTCCACAAATGAGAATGCGTCAATATTCTTACCAAGAAAATCTAAAAACTAGCGTTGTCAAGAGAAAGAAAGAAGTTTCCAAATTATATAATATACATAACGTATTGGATGTATTTAGCCTTCTGTTCTTTAAGTATTGAATGTTTTTAAGGCTTAAGAATAGTACCATGAATATGTTTTTTTAAAAATAAAATCCTTATTTCGATTACCAACTCAATAACATTTATTAATATCTATAATACTATGTATGTATAAGCCCCTTTACCTTAATAAGGAACATTTGAAACCTAGAGATTAGTTAATGGGTCATTACGGTCGTTTTTTAACAAAGGATAATTGTCGAAAGAGAACTTATGCTGTTTGGACACCGGTGAAGGTTTAGAATCGCTCGTTATGGCCTCAGTCCCGCGATTCATTTGATTGTTAAACCGGTACGGACAGGCCTCGGTGCATTGAGTGGAACACGTCGGCGGACAAGTCGTGCAACAAGGCGTGGTCATGCAACAAGGCGTGGTCGTACAGCACGGCGGAGTTGGGCGGCACCGACTGGTTCTCCAGCACGGCGTGGTCGTGCAACAAGGCGTAGTCGTACAACAGGGTGGTGTCGTGCAACACCGGCTGGTTGTCGGACAACGCGTGTTCACGCAACAAGGCGTTGTCGTGCAGCACGGCGAAATGGTCGGACACCTTGTCCTGGCACAGGTCGTCGGGCAACAGGGATCAGGCGTGGCGCAAATCGACAATTGACCGCTTTTACCGTTGGGCTGCACCAACGGTTTGTTTTCCGTACTCCCGCATCGGTTGGCCGTGTCCAACGCCGTCGACGTCACGTGCAGAAGGTCGTACTTGTTATCCGGGATCACGTCGTTTGGCATGATATCCCCATTGTCCGACACGAGTTCACCGCTGTCTGCCGCCGGTCCGACTTCTTTTCCCATTAGTTCCACAGACGAATCATCGGACGTAGATAACGGAATCGACTGGCACATCGCGCCGGTTGACACGTTCAAAACTAACGCCGATAAGAAAAACGATAGCCAATACCCCGCCATCGGGCTTTTTTTTTCGTACAAACTTTATCCGAATGAATTACAACTCAAGTTCTTTGATCGGATGAACTCACAGTCATATTAAATGTTAATATAATATACAAACATCCATGACTACGATGGTTCCATGACTTCCATGACTATACTACGATAAACAATGATTTTATAAATAAGCCAAGCCATAATTAGTACCTATTTTAATGGCGCTGTACGAAAAAATAGGTTAGCCATTTTAGTGTTTCCGGGAAAAATGGCAAGTCGATAACCAGTTTTAAGGCCCCTGGATACCGACCGTTTTTTTCAGCCAAAACACATCATTTTTTGTCCATCGCACAGGGTGAACCATTGATCCGATAAGCAATCTAAAAACAGATATGAATTTGTCATGAAGTTTACTTGAGATCGGTCAGAGCACTTTTTTCAATTTTTAATTTTAACCCTTTCCAAATTTGATTTTAAAATTTAAAATTTTATCAAATGTTCAAACGTGTTTTATGCGTAGTAGGAATAAGATATCAAAAAATTACGCTGACTGATCTCAAGTAAACTTCATGACGAATTCAAATCTGTTTTCAGATTACTTATCGGATTACTGGTTCAGCCTGTGCGATGGACAAAAAATGTACTATTATATTAACTAAAATGGCTTTTACTCATAGACGAAATTATTTAAATTAAAAATAATACCATGAAGCTCATATAAATTAACCGGTAAATTAATTAACATGGTCGAAATTTAATAAAACCACTTTTTTCTTAAATATTGCCTATACAAAACTCCTTAAAAATGGTCGGTATCAGGGGCCTTAAATAAAATCATATTATTAAAATGGATATGAGTAGTATGTTTTGGCCGTATCGAATCTTGTTATCACAGTCTTGTTATCACGAACTTGTTATCACGAACTTGTTATCACAAACTTGTTATCACGAACCTGTTATCACGATCTTGTTATCACGCTGATATCACGCATGTGTCAGTTCACTACTGTGTCCGTCGAGCGGTGACGCTATACTAGCGCGGTTCCGCTGGTATCACTACTGGTATCACACACGCGCACACACACACACACACACGCACGCGCACACACACACACACACACACACACACACACGCACGCGCACACACACACACACACACACACACACACACACACACACCTGAGTGTAATTATAATAATAATAGTGTTGAATACTAGTATCCATATCAATTGATGAAATAGTGTATATCAGTTTTATTGCCTAGACGGCCGCAAGGTCAGTGCACAAAGTAAAAAAAATATTAGCATTAATAGTTTATCTAACATACGGCCACGATGCCGTAGTTATATAATATTATGGATAAGTGCAATAGTCAGTTAGCAGAAAAAAAAAAATTAAATAACTAATTGCCGTTGACTATTGTACACTAAAGATAATGACGGACCGATCGACGACTGTCCTGCTTGTCAACACACACACACCACACACACACACACACAATTATATAAGTAGGAGTAGTAGTAAATGTGATTACTGGCAATAGAATAAAAAAAAAAAAAAATTGTATGGTTAGCTAGTATTATCTAAATAAATATATATCAAGGAAACGAAATATGAACTTATTACGAGTGTAATGATAATGTACTAATAAAATAAAAATTAATAACACACACACACGTCCGAGAAAATAAATAATAATTATAATGTATATCAGTTTATTGCCTAGACGGGCGCATGGACAGTGCACAAAGTAAAAAAAATAGTAGCATTATTAGCTTATCTAACATTACTAGTACATATGAATATTATAAACGAATAAAGGTAATATCGATAAATAACCAATTGATTGCATAGGTGTGGCAGTATAAATTAATTAAGAGCAAAGTATGGAAAAATTAATAGTGTGTTAACACACACACACATCATATAATTTATAACATTAGGATTATTATATATATATATATATTAGTATTAGTATTATATTTAATTTATTGGAATAAAAATACTACAAATAATATAATTACGTTTATTATTATTATTATTATACAATGAGGTTACAAAAAAAAAAAATAGAATAAAAAAATTGAATTGGTGATTTCCAATCACCAATTCAATTCCTCAGCGTCCGCTACCGCCAGTAGCATTTGGTTGAGGGTCACGTCGCAACCATCGTCAGACCAAAGGGAACTGGTAGACCCGGCTAAGGGAGAAAGAGAGTATTAATGTTTGTGATCATCGTGAATGACGGTATGCTTACTGGAAGTTGCTGGCGGCGGCGGTGACGGCGTCCCAGCGATAACATCGACACTGGAGGGTGACGATCTGGGTGTGGATGACGTCTCAGGGACAACGGTGACCCAAAACTCATCTAAACCAAGAAAGGGGTGGTATTATTGTGTGGGAACCCGGTGCGGGGGGACAAAACGCTTACCGGTAGTTGATCGGTCTGAACTAGGTGATGACGGTGGAGGCGGCGGCGGCGGCGGCGGTGTCCCGGGTGACGGTTGCGTCAGCACCGCCCAAGACGGGACTGGTGACCAAGTCCCGGGCGCAAACTCAATGGATTCGTTAGATTCCATTGCAAATAAATCTGGGGACTAAAAAAAAAAAAAAATCACCACTAACGAAAAAACAGAATTAAATATAATTTAATGAAGAACTGGTACGTACCAAGTTAAAATTGGACATTGTTGGATGTACGATTGGCAAATGATCACGATAAACATCGAACAAAAATGCTGATGAACACTATTTAATGAAAATGATAATCGAACACGTCATACGGCGGGGTGAATGATTTATTGAAATGATAAGCGATCACACCAGACGCGGGGTGATTATATAGGGTCAAATTATTATAGATATGCATACCAGTAGTGTAGTATGTGGTAATTCAAAAAAAAAAAAAAAAAGCAGACAGAATTATGTAATGCACCAATGTGCTTTTCTTGCAAACTAATAGGCTACAAGTTCATCCGGATAAAAAAAATGCTGCAACGCTTGTCCGGCGAATACGCTATAAATACCGGCGCTAACGATATATATTGTATTTCAATAACCGGAAAGTTCATTTTAACACGCACGTTTTCAAACCTATCACACAGCGAAAATGGATCTGTCTTGTCCTGTATGTAAGTACACGTTTGCTAACCGAAGCAATATTCTACGACATCAAAGACAGTTCAACCATTACTTAGGTATAAACGAATATGGAAATATGATTAAATAGATTAATATCACACTGACACATTATTTACAGTTGGACCGCATCAACCCGGATCAATTCATCAATCCCCCGACGAAGGTAAGGAAAAAAAATAGATTAGTAATAAGTATAGATACATGATTATAAGTTGTATATATATATATATATATACACACACACACACACACACACACACACATATACAATCAAATATAACATTGAGATCTGGGTAATTACAGTACACGTAGACTTGACCGTGGATGATGATGAATCCGACAATAGTATTAATAGGGAACCGAGTAAGTAAAAAAAAAAAAAAATCATAAATAGAACAATATTAATAAGAAAAGTGAAATACCATTACAGCGACCGCGCCTCAACACTCTGCTCATCGTCAAATCCATGTTGATGATGAAGGTAATTAAAAAAAGAAATATACTAGTATAGGATGATTCTATTTTTTTATTTAATTACAGTATGGATAGACTTGACTATGGAAGAAGAAAATATGGAAGCAGTCAATATTAGGAACATCGGGCAAACAGGTAAACAAATAAATAATAATAATTAAAGTTAACTAATCACAGAAAGTAAAAAAAAAAAATCATAAATAAATAGAACAATAATAATAAGAAAAGTGAAATATCATTACAGCGTCCACGTCTCAACACGCTGATCATTGTCAAATCCATGTTGATGATGATGATGGTAATTAAAAAAGAAATATACTAGTATAGGATGATTCTAATTTTTTATTTAATTACAGTATGGATAGACTTGACTGCAGAAGAAGAAAATAGTGATGCAGACAATTGGAGTAGCATCGGGGGAACAGGTAAACAAAAAAATGATTTAAGCTAACTAATATACATTCATTCAACTCGACTAACACGGTCGCAATATATATATATATATATATGTATCAGAAAGAGTACCGGTTGCAATGGATTCGGTCAATTACAGCAGTGTCTGCGTCGACCACAACTACAGCAGTGTCTGCGACAACCAAAATATCGGTAAAAAGATTATTAATAATAATAATATATAAAACAATAACAGGGTTATTCAATTTAGAATATATCGACGTTTGGCCTCCATCTCCGGCACATCGCAGTGAACCCGCTGCCGCCGCCGACACAGCGATAAGAATTGGAGGTGCCGTGGCAATGACCGGTATAAGCAATTACACTAATTAAAATAACGCGCGCGCGCGGATGAGTACTAATAAATGGAATCATATAGGTCAAATGGACGGTGTACCGAATAGAATCGCAACAACAACAACGGCTGCTACAGACGACCGCAATACCGATAATATGCAAAGACCGAACCGTAAGATTACAACCAACACAATTATTAATAATACGATTATACGTTTAGTGATATATGTATATATATATATATATTATATATATACATACATATATTATTCAACAATTAGTAGTAGTAGTAGTATAATCTAATTTTATTGGATTATGTACTTGGCTTCCCGACACACAGTATATTTTAAATGTATCATGATTGAGGCACTATTATTGACAATTATTAAATGATAAATTAATTTAAAATAAGTAGTAAAATGTTAATTTAGGTATGAATTAATATAAAATAAATTTGGTTACATGATATTTATGATAATGTTGGAATTTAAAATTATCATTGTGTAAATAATTTATAATTAAAGACAGGAAATAATTAATTTAAAATGAAATTATAATTGTTAAACTGTTAGTTAATTTAATAATTAATTCAAAAGAAATTACTATGACGATATACGTATGTATAGAAATGTAGTTAAAATGCTTTCGACGGCCGAATTTCAAACTTCAAAATCGATTGTCGAAATACGGCCGCCGACATTAACGAGTTCTTGGTCCGAGCGGAAGCTAAGGTGCTGAAGGTGTGGGAGAAACAGCTCGGTCGGTACGTAGCGCTGAAAGTGAGTCTGGGTTTGTACGCGGTGTACGAAAAACAGAAGCAGCCGGCTGCTGACGGTGGCGCCGACGTGTATGACACATGTGTGCACGACCACACGGCCGGTCCGGTCATACTGACACAGGGACAGGATCAGCACACAGTGTATACACAGCTTGCTGATGTTATTCGTACACGCGCCGATGAATTTGAACGTGGCGATTCGGGGTGGGCGTTTCGCGAGAACGTATACCTCGAAACGTCTACGTACAAGTATAATCCGCTCAGGGCATCGTGCACAATTACTCTGCCTACCTCGCTGTTGCGGAAGAGCGCCGTCCTGAACATCGCGAACACCGATGATGCATGTTTTTTTTGGGCGATCGTGGCGCACATCCACCCTGCACCGGCAGGTGTTGATCCCACGCGTACTACGAGCTATCCTCCCTACAACCGTGTACTCCAAACCCGCGGGATCTCGTTGCCGGTGGCGCTAAAGTGCATCCCGAAATTCGAAATCGACAACGAGATCAGCGTTAACGTGTACGCTTGGGAGGAGAACAAGATCGTAGGGCCGCTGTACTATACGACCGAAAAGCGGGTGCGCCACGTGAACCTGATGTACGTCACATCGGTTAACCGCACCGACGGTCATTATGTGTTGATAACAGACTTGTCACGCGCCGTGGGGAAACAATTGTCTAGACGTGGACACAGAGCGTTTCTGTGTGACGGTTGTCTCCTCACGTTTAGGAACCAAGCGGCGATGGATCAACACGAATGCCGGCGGTGTCGCGTTGTTCTCCCGTCGGACGATAAAAATATCGTCGAGTTCATCAATTGGAAAAACACCGTTCCCGTTCCATTCTGTATTTACGCAGACACCGAAGCTATCCTCAAACCGATCGCCCCACCCCCGACCGCCGGTGGGACGTACGACATCGCGGAGCACGTAGCGTGTAGTTTTGCTTACTTTGTCAAGTGCGATTTCGATTCGTCACTTGAGAAGTTTGAACTCTATCGGGGCGCGGATTGCATGTCGGTGTTTGTGGAACGGCTGGAACGGGACGTGAAGGCCATAGCTCGACGGTATTTTTCCCCGGTGGATATGACCCCCCTTACCCCCGCGCAGCAGGCAGTGCACGATGCGGCGACCGCGTGCTACGTCTGCCGCGAACCGTTGACGCCGGCCGACAAGGTGCTGGACCATTGTCACCTGAGCGGACGATACAGAGGCCCGGCTCACAGCGCGTTTAACTTAAAACTGCGAGTACCGAACTACGTACCGATCGTGCTCCACAATTTTTCGGGTTACGATAGCCATTTTCTCACCACCGCCCTCGCCGACGACACCAATCAAATCCAAGTCATCGCCAAGACCAAAGAAAAGTATATTTCGTTGTCTAAGTTTCTGCGGTTGGACGACGAAACCGGCGAGAGTCACACAATCGTCATGCGGTTCATCGATTCATACCGGTAAGACTGATAAAAACAAAGCAGTACTTTTGGTCTACAATAACGGTATTTCTGAACAGGTTTCTGCCCTCGTCGCTGGACGAAGCCGCGCGGTCGCTGACCGACGTTCAGCTGGTGAACACGAGAACCCGGTTTCCGGACGATGGACAGTTCCGGTTAATGAAAACGAAGGGGTATTTCCCCTACGAATACGTAACGAGCGCAGAGGTGCTTGAGGAAACGTCGTTACCTCCACTCGACGCCTTCCGGAGTCAGTTGACGTTGTCCACCATCACAGCCGAACAATACCACCACGCGCAGACCGTGTGGTCAACGTTTAACTTTCAAACACTAGGCCAGTATAGTGACGTATACATGTTCGGCGACGTGTACTTACTGGCCGACGTGTTTGAAACGTTCCGGAAGTTTATCCTCGAGCACTACAGACTCGATCCAGCTGCGTATCTGACGACCCCTTCGTTAGCCTGGGATGCGATGAAGCTAATGACAGGGGTCAAAATAGAGCTCATGACGGAGCACGATCAGGTGCAATACGTCATGAAAAACATCCGTGGGGGGTTGGTCCAATGCAATCAACATTATGCAAAGGCCAACAATAAGTATATGGAGGACTATGACCCGACGGAAGAGCCATCGTACATCATGCAGTTAGACGAAAATAACCTTTACGGGTGTGCGATGAGCCTCCCCCTTCCGATTGGTGAGTTCCATTTCTTAACCCCCGCGGAGCTCACCACTTTTGACCCCCTCACCGTTTCGGACGATGCGGAATTCGGCTATTTTGTGGAGGTAGACCTCGAATATCCGCACGCCGTCCACGACCGCCTAGCAGATTTACCGTTCTTTCCGGAGAACATGGTTCCACCCGGAGGCAAACAGCCAAAGCTCATAGCCAACCTGATCAATAAAGAGAAGTAAGAACAACGGGGAAAATGTGTGTGCGTTGGCAACGGGAATATTTATCGACTTTTTTTTTTTTTTTTTGTTTCAGATACGTCACTCATTACAGGTGCTTACAGCAAGGCGTTGCCAACGGGGTGGTTCTCCGGAGAATCCATAGCGCACTTCGGTTTCGGCAGCGTGCTTGGATCCGTCCGTTCATCGAAACGAACACGAGATTGCGCGCTGCGACCAGGACGAAGTTCGAGGGCAACTTGCCAAAACTGATGTCGAACTCGGTTTACGGCAAGGCGCTCGAGCACCCTGAAAAACGAACCAAAGTGCACATTGTCACGCGCTGGAGAAACGTCAAGCAGAGACTAGGAGCCGGTGTTTTGATAGCTAAACCCACGTTCGACAGCGTGGCGATCTTTACCCCGTCCATGGCGGCCGTGCAGATGACCAAATCGGTTATCAAGTACGACCGGCCGTCATACGCGGGTTTCGCCGTGCTGGAGCTGTCAAAATACATTCTATACGACTTCCATTACGGGTACATGGTATCCAAATAAGGCTCTAAAGCTCGTGTCATCTATGGAGACACGGACAGTCTGTTTTATTGGGTTGAAACCGACGATTTTTATGCTGACATGAAGGCTGATATCGACAAGTATGTACGGACCGCTTTGCCGGTCATTCACACAAACCAATGGGTTTACTTTTTTTTTTTTTATCCAGGTACGATACCAGCAACTTCAGTCCGGACAACCCATACGGAATGCCTTTGGTCAACAAAATGCTTTTATGGAAGATGAAGGACGAAGCTGGTGGTAACATCGTCCTATTATTCATCGGCCTTCGGAGCAAGTCGTACTGCTCCGATTCGGTCGAACCGTCGATGAATAAAAAAAAGTTGAAAGGCATTCAACGCGCGGTCGTGGAAAAGACGATCACCCCCCAGGACTACTACGACTGTCTCGTTATCCCGAACCACAAGGTAATGAGACAGACGTGTACGTTTCGGTCGAAACGCCATAGACTGACCACCGAAATGTGCACGAAACTAGCGATGGAGTACAAAGACGACAAACGGTACCAAATACCCAATTCGTTTTTGACACTCCCCTGGGGTCATTATCGCATCCCAGACGATGAACCGGACAGTGACTAACCGGTGGCGGTGACGATGGATTTGTCTCTTTTTGTATTTTGTTTTTTATTGTTTTTGTTACCTCTTTTTATATTTTAGTTTTTTATTGTTTTTGCTATCCATGACTGAATTTTTATATATTTTATTTTTTATTGTTTTTTTGTTACCCATGACTTTTTTTTAAATTTTTTTATTGTTTTTTGCTACCCATGACTGTCTTTTTATATTTTATTTTTTTTATTGTTTTATTTTGTAAATAATGTATAATAACCATAATTAGCTCTTTTTTTTATTTATTTATTATTTTTATAATAATAATACAAATTAAACCAAGACTTTTTTTTTTTTTAAAAAAATAATTTCCCTTTACCGTTACTATTTGCTAGTACAAAATATGCATTGTTAAGTGTGTGCGTGTGTGTGTGTGTGTGTGTGTGTGTGTGTGTGTGTGTGTGTGTGTGTGTGTGTGTGTGTGTGTGCAGGAAAACATCAGGTTTGGGCATGCGTGCACAGTGCCGCGGAATAAATTACAAACCGATGAAAGTATGAGTTATTTATTCAACGTATAGCCAGATGAATACTAATTTTCATATTCGTACAACAAATATATATATATATATATATATAATATATATATATATAATTACATAAAACATAATAGTATAATACTAATAATAAGTTTGGTACAATATTTGACGTTACCGTCCAATGTTTTCATCCATCCAAACGCGGAGGGCTAAACATTGCGCCTTCGCACAGGTTTTGTTTTGAGCGCGGTCCGAGTGAAATGGACATACGTGTTGTTGTTGTTGGAGCATCCGGCACTTGGGACATCCGTAAGCTTCCAGGTCGATGACCGTGCACTTCGGTAAATAACGTTGAAGGAGGTTCCGCTTTTGTATGCCTTTGACGTACACAGCAGTGTAGCGGTTGTTAACGGCTCCTAGGACGCGCGCCAGCTCCGAATACGGTATGTGACCGTCTGTATAGCGGATACCGTGAAAGTGTGTTTGCAACCAAACGTTTACTTTGGTGCTTTGCGGTGACAGTCGAAAGGTAGGCGGATGTTGAACCAACCAATGCATCACGTGTGTAGCTCTTTGTGCGTCCGCTATGCATATTTCTTTGATGACCATGTGAAGGTCCGAGTCGACCACACACTGTACGTCAATAACCGCTGAAAGCATATTGTCAAACTGAACTATCCGTTCGTTTGATCCAAGCATTATACTTGACGGGCAACCCGACGTATTTCACGAACTGCTTGTCCCCCTTCCTCCGGACAATTTTTTCTATTAAATACGTGGTGGGATAACGCGTCCGGTTCATCTCTTGCGCGTAGAACGTTCCGTTAACCGGCGCGCCGCTCTTATCGCGCACTGTATAAACTGTAGGCGTTGACCGTCGTACCCCGGACACGGTGAAAATTTCGTTTGACCAATTTTGCGCACAACCCTTATCAAATACCGTTTTATGTTTGCTCAAGCGTACGGCATCGCCCACGGCGAATTTAGGTTTGCCGCCTGCCGCCGCCGGTTTCGGCAACCGGTAGAAAACAACACTCCCGGGCTCGCGGGACGAGTCGGTCGGCGTCATTCGGATGGACGTGTGCACGGTTGTGTTGTAAGCGGCGACTAGATCATCAACGAGCGGCACCCATTCGTAGTTGCCGTGCGCTGTAAACGCTTTCCACATCTTTTCTTTAAGCGTTCTTTTCCAACGTTCGCAAACGCTCGCCTTCAGCGGCGTATACGATTGATAATGGTGTATATTATACTGCTCGTACACGCGTCGTGTGTCTTTATTGATAAATTCCAGACCACGATCCGTGTGCAGGTGACGACATCGTCTGCCGCTGGTCTTGATTATGTGTTCGAGGGCAGCGGCCACGGTCGGACCAGATTTATTTTTAACGGTACGGCCCAGCCGTACTTGGTGTACACGTCTATAACTGTCAGGAGGAACGTGTGATTTTTATTTTTTTTTACTTTGGAAAACTTTTTCATGTCTACGAGGTCGGCTTGCCATAAATCGTCTTTGCCGTCGGTGCGCACGACCCGTCTGGCAAACCGGCGGATAGCCGGTCTGTGTAGTTCGGTTGCGATGTGCTCGCGAACGGTCATCATCGTCAGCGGATCACACCTATTTCCCTGAGTTCCTCCTCGCACGCGATAATTTCGTTGTGCACGGCGGTATTTCCCGCGGCTTGCGCGGCTCTGAGCAAAGCGAGGCGGTCGACTATTTCGTTGGCGTCGTCCCAGTAAACATATTCTTTGTCCTTCCCTGTAACCGTCAACCGCGTAATCCCGTCACCCGTCTTGGCCGCGGCGCGAACTGCGGTCAGGTCGCGTCCGTTCTCGTTGAACAACTGTTTGATAATGTACTTATACTTGTATCCGCGGTTCGTTTTCGGTCTACCGGACGACAGCAAATGACATCCTGTGTGAATGAGAAAATTGCGATACGTGGTCAGATCGCTTTCGGTGATGAATTGCATGCGGGGTACCGAGCTGCACACCAATTCTTGGAGTCCTTTCGTGAAGGGTGTTTCGGTTAACGTGCCCACTTTTATGCGGTTCTTGGTGAACCGTACTGCTTTATCACCCATCACCCATGTTCCGTCTGGTTGTAGATGAATGCCGTACGACGGATTGCTTTCGGTAATACGGAATTCTTCTTCTGCTTTTTCTTCTTCTTCTTCTCCTTTAGACTCATCTCTCCGGGCGCCACGCGCTTGTGTCCGCTGCGCCGACAACTCTGCTGTTAATTTTGTCAACGGTTCAACGATCGGCGCCGCGTGGGTTCGCACGTATTCGGTTGACACGGACAATCCGCGCCGCAGCTCGTCTAGTTTGCGTTTTATGCTTTTCTTAGCACGTATAATTGCTTCCGTCGTAGCCGGCGATTCCATGGTTACATTTTACTGAACGGGTGCGTTGCCGTCGAGCCTTTTTATATACACGTCGAAACCCATTCGATAACGTCCGTCGTTTAGATCGAAGTCCTTGACAATTGTTAAAAACGAGTACCGGTCGGTGTTCCAACACTGCGAGCATATGGATTTAAAGTCAGCGAACGTCATATCGGATTGACAGTGTTCCTGGTAAACGTGCCGAACGTTAGTCTCGTCCTGTTTGTACAAAACAATCATCGACGCGTTGTCCCGGATCCCGTGCTTCGGCGCTTTGACATACGTTTGCGTCAGGTAAAAGCTATCGATCCCGTTGTGGCGTCCGCGGCAAAAGTATTCTGCGATGTTTCTTTGTTTTTCAAATGCGACATCGTCAAAAACAAACACCGAATTAGTCTGTACTTGTTCGGGTGGAGGCACATGATCCCCGTCGGTGTACACGCGCATTTGCGCGCCGTCAACTCCCTCCATCACCTTCTTTAACATTATATATTTTGGCTGATCAGGTGTCTTCGTGTACAGGTATACGTGTTCGAAGCGCAGCCCGTGTTCGTCTGTCAAAAGGTTTACCATCGCCGTCGTCTTGCCGACGTTACTGGGCCCCGCGATAATACATCTGATTGATGAGGGTAGGAGGGGACCGTGACGGCTGTGGTGGTCGTCAGCAGCGGCTGGGTCGTCGTCGAGCCGCAGAACGGTTAATTTGTGTTCTTGTGGTTCGAAAAACATTATAAAGGCGGTGTCGCAGACCATTGCCGTGTCCAAACGTAACCGGTGCGTCGTCGTCGAAGGTTGTCAGCGAACAAGATCGGTCGGGTTATCGTCACTGCGGTTATAAGCTCACTACTGTAATGCCTCGTGTCAACCGACGTAAACGGAAGGGACGGCGGTCTGCACCGAAAACCGGAGGCGGGCTGCGCTTCGGCAGTCTCGTAGCTGCCGCACGGGCAGCAATGCGCAAAGCGAAACCGTTAACGGTCACTGCGGCAGCGCGGAAGGCGTTATCTGCCGTCAACCAGGTACGTCGGAAAGCCAGAGGAAAACCGGTTCTCCGACCGCGCACGTTGGCCGTGCCGAAAATCGGCGGCGCGTTCGCGCTTGTGCCTTTTCTCTCAGCCCTGTCAGCGATCGGCTCACTGCTCGGCGGTGCGTCGGGAATCGTGCGTGCGGTTAACGACATCCGCAATAACAAAAACGCGAAAGCCCCGGTGAAAATCGGGAGTGGCTATTTGTTGCACCGCAAGCGAAACGGATCCGGATTCTACCTCAAACCGTATCAGCCAAAAAACTGATAACCACGCTGCCCAGATCGCGGGCGCTGAGCGACGTGGATATTATAAATTACGCGACAAAGTTGGGCATATCTCATTTCCGCGGTGTGTTTATGCGCGACACGTTACCGGCTACACCCTTGCGGTTTGAGTGCGGCGTCGTTAATCTTGACGTCTCTACCGGAAGTGGTACGCACTGGTGCTGTTACCACAAGCGCAACGATATCGTCTTGTTTTTCGATCCGTTCGGCAACCTCCCGCCGCCGCTAGAACTTCAGCGTTATTTCAGCGGTTGTATCGTCCACTATAACTACGACCGTGTGCAACGATTCGCAACATCCGTTTGCGGTCAGCTATGTCTCAAGTTTCTGTACGCACAATGTCGTCCGCACACCGCTCGGTCACGTTAACCTTTCAAGGTACCGCAAGCGAGCTGGTCAGCACGTTTTTTCCCCCTATCCCGTTGCGGACCGGCGCGGAGATCGCGTTGCTCGACGTCATAGTGTGCAATTCCCGGCCCAACGTCGACGCGTCTAACAACACTTTGCGCGTACGGCGGTTGCCAGGTGTTCAAAAACGCGGTGTCAACATCGATATGTACGATGACACTGTCGCCCCCGGTGCCGGTTCAATGCAGATCAAACCGGACGCTCCGTCGCCGTTACCAGCCGATGTCTATGACGACGTCGTGGTACCCATCGGGTCGTACGAGGTGTCCACCTTGGCTCGCGTGCTCAAGTCACTAGTCGAAAACCTAAATCCCGAATACCGGTTCGCGCTTCATCCCAACGTCAACACGTTTGAATCGGAACTCCTGTGCAATCGCGACATCAGCTTCGCGGCCCCCAACAGCGTCGGCCCCCTATTGGGGTTTGAGCGGGACGAGCTGCCGGCGAACACTTTGCACCGCTCCGGTCGTCTGATCACCATCGATCCGCTTACGTGTATAAGAATCACATGCAACGTCGCGGCAGGCGCATTCGTCAACGGCGTTCGTAGTCGCGCGATCTATGACTTTTTCCCATCCTTCCCGCCCGGGTTTCAGATCGCAGAATCACCGCGTAATCTGATTTATTATCCAATAGCGACGGATCGTCTCGACCGCGTGCGGGTCACGATTACCGATCAGAACTCGAAGCTGGTCGACTTCCGCGGTGAACCAATCACAGTACGTTTACACGTGCGCGATGGGGTTGGTGTTTAAAAGCGTCCGCGCGCGTCCGGTTCGGTACATTCAGCCGTCGGCACGATCCCGGTTAACACGGCAGAGCTTGCAAACGTTATCGGCGCTCGGCTACAAACTCGCGAATCAAACCACCGTCAATGGACATCACTCGGCGAGTCGAATTCGACGATCGCATCACTAAATACGAGTTTCACACTTATCAACCGTTCTCCAGCAACAGTCTAACGAACAACGATGAGATCCGCATCGCGATTCAACACCAGGACCTCTACACACTCCCTAGCGAATCACTGCTATGTCTGCAGGGATCCGTTGTTCCGAGGCTACTGACACATCCGACGTGACCATCGTCACCAACGGATTGATGTTTTTGTTCGACGAGATTCGCTATGAGCTGAATTCAGTCGAAATCGATCGGGTGAGACAACCAGGCGTTGCTAGCACGCTCAAGGGGTACGTAACGATGCAGAAGGCGGTACGCGAACGCTGGTTGGTCGGCGAACACAACAAAAAAGTTTGATGTCGTTATTCCGCTCAGGTTGATCTTGAGATTTTGTGAAGATCACAGAAAACTCATAATTAACGCGCGACAAGAACTCGTTTTGCACCGTGCGAGCACCGACAATGATGCTCTTCAAACGACCGCCGCAGCCGCAAGCGTTGTGTTGGATCACGTTACGTGGAGAGTGCCGCACGTCAATGTAAACGATTCTGTTAGATTGCAGTTGCTCAAAGCGTTGGACGTGAAAAAACCGTTATCCATCGCTTTCCGTAGCTGGGAGCTATTCTCTTATCCGTCGCTCCCCCGGTCGAACAAACATTCCTGGGCGGTTAAGACGAGCACGCACACGGAAAAGCCGCGATACGTGATAGGAGCCTTGCAGACCGATCGGAAAAATAAACTCGCGACGAACTCCAGTCAGTTCGACGGATGCGGGTTGACCACGTTGAAAGTATATCTCAACTCTGAATCGTATCCGTACGATACGTTAAAAATCGATTATGCCGGTGATAAATTTTCGTTTTTGTACAACGTGTATGCGAGTTTTCAAGAATCGTATTACGGCGTTCCGGTCGGAGACCCGTTGTTCACCGCACCAGAGTTTAAGTCGACATCCCCCATCGTCGTTGTAGATTGTTCGAAACAGAATGATTTTGTTAAGAACGCGCCGATTGACTTACGTATAGATTTTGAAACGGCTAGCAACGTGGCTGATAGCACCGCTGCTTATTGTTTAATCGTACACGATAAAATTTTTGAATATAACGCTTTGACTAGCGAAGTGCACAAAATTTTGTAATACCAATTGATATAACAATACCTGTTTTTTTTAATTTAATATACCTTTATGATTGTAAATGTTTTTTAAAAATAAATAATCATTGCATTAAAAAAAATTTTTTTTTTTTTTTCCCTTTCATTTCTTTGCTCTCAGTTATCATCCATTTTCTTTTAACCATTGATTGGACGGGTAACATACAAAATGAATACACAGTGTTTTTTTTTTAGGTATATTACACACACAGTCATTTATTTTTATCGTACGTCAAGATGATATAACAAACATACACACATATTATTAATCATATAAAACATACTTCGTTGTTCCATTTTTATTTTTTTTTTTATTTATATGCCCTCGAAGCACAGGGCCGTCCGCCCGCCGTTTAGTGCTGCTACTGCTAGCGTCGTCGTCATTGTCTTCTTCTTCTTCTTCTTCTTCTTCGTCGTCGTCGTCTTCGTCGTCGTAGTCAGTGTCGTCATCATCATCATCGGCACTACTACTACTACTTTCAGTCTCTTCTTCGACTGTGCTCTCCGTGTCGCTGACGGGTAGCTCCATCACACTCGACGTGGATGACGAACTGCACTCCTCCTCCTCCGAAGACATCGTTAGATCTGGTGATAATGTAAATGGACAATTTAGTTTTATACACACACACACACACACCAAGGTTGATGTACTTACCCACTACGTCGGTCAGCGAGAACACCCTCTCTATTCGCAGCTGTATACGCCTCACCGCTTCCGCTGCTGCAGCGTCTACCACCTGTTTCACATTTTTTTACTATACGCTTCTTATATATATAATTATTCCCTTAATATAAAATCGACTTACGCTCATCGGTATTATCACTGGCGACCCGTCGTCGTCGTCATCATCGTCGTCGACGTTCTGCACCCAATTGGTACTAAACGGTGTCGGCGAATTTGGCGGCGATGGTGGTGTATATCTGTAATGCATTTTGATTTGGTTGTATGCGTGTGAATGTGATTAAATGGTTCAGCGTGTTCGTTTATATATGGTGTGTGTGGTTATTTCGTCCCTCCATTTTCTTTGTGTTATCATTGTACGCGGTCTAACGGGAAATACCCTTATCAGGTTTCGACCGTCAGGTCATCCACACTATCGCACGGTGTTGGTGGTGGTGGTGAAGCAATGCTCACACCGTCTGACTTGATTACTGGTGTAGTACTCGTCTTCTCCTCCTCCTCCACCACGTCGTTCCTGTTATAATTACTATATACTACAATATAATCAATAGGTTTTTTTTTTTTTTTACTTACTTATCTGTGTAACCGTCAAGTAACTCTGCTAAATTCCATTGTGAGTTAGACGTCACCATCATCGTATTAACATTTTTTCCCCATATTTCGTCGCACAGCCGTTTGTACTCTATGACCGCGATTTCTTTGTAATAACTTGGTTCTCGCGGCGGTAATCCGTGTACAGGATGATTCATCATTGCGGTGTACACCTCATCGACCGACATTGTTGCGTATCGATTTATCACCTCCACCGTCATCGCATTCTTCATCGTACCGTATTGCTCCGTCAGGACTGTACATATTTTCGCGTTATCATCAAGTGCCCGTACGATTGATTCGCGATTCCACTCCAACGTTAACAAATTTTCTTCGGTCAGCGTAAGGCGGGTGTGCGCGTCGTTGATGATCAGGTATGACTTTGAAAAACATCTGGTTTTTTTAATGATAATGCCGTCCGGCGGTTGTACGTGGAACGCCGCGCGTTGATTGCTGCCCACGAACCGCGCGAGATCATTAATACCCGTTACCAGTCCGACGATTTGATTTAAGCTCAAGGTCATAAATCCATTGGAACACACAATCATCGCTGCCGGAGCATATCCCGTCTCCGTCCACGCGCATCCTATGTGTAAGAATTTTCTCTCCTTAAAACTTATCGTAATCGCTTTGACCGCCAAGAGTTTCGTTTTCGGTTCTTCACACGTCCGCTTACGTCTGCTGCTGCTGCTGCTGCTCATGCGTATACCTTTCCCCTTTCCGCCCATTGTCGCTGTGACAGTGCACTACTGTTTCCGTCGAGCGTTGATGCTATACTAGCGCGGTTCCGTCACCGTGTTCACTTAGTGCCGCCAGTGTGTGTGTGTGTGTGTGTGTGTGTGTGTGTGTGTGCGCGTGCGCGTGTGTGTGTGCGCGTGTGTGATACCAGTAGTGATACCAGCGGAACCGCGCTAGTATAGCGTCACCGCTCGACGGACACAGTAGTGAACTGACACATGCGTGATATCAGTGTGATAACAGGTTCGTGATAACAAGTTTGTGATAACAAGTTCGTGATAACAGGTTCGTGATAACAAGTTCGTGATAACAAGACTGTGATAACAAGACTGTGATAACAAGACTGTGATAACAAGACTGTGATAACAAGATTCGATACGGCCAAAACATACTACTTATATGTTTTTGGGCTAGGTTAGGTTAGGGATCATTCTGAAATGATTTCGTGTAATGGACATACAAATATTATAGACATAAAGAGCGAGATTATTTATTGGACAATAAATATGGGTACAGGGTTCTAGAACACGCATGTGTTCATTTTCGCCGCCACCATATAATGCGCATGGTAGGTTGGGCGATTGTAAATTCCACCGATTTGTAGGTAGTTGATTTTCGGGTTGATTTATTACATGTAAATTGCACCGGTAGGTTTTTTTTACCTGGGAAAATAACGTAATGTTCGTTGATTTCAAGTTATAGATTTTGAAAAAGCAATACACAAAGCATGCGATTTAATCTGGCCAAGTGCGCAATTGCTGGGATGTAGGTTTCATGTAACACAAAGTTGGTAGAGAGCAATACAAAGATTTGGTTTAACGGAGGATTATAAAAAAAAATTGAAATAGGCGATTGGCTTAAAACTTGCTTTGAGTTAATATATTTAGACCCTGAAGGTGCTTCTAATTTTTTTGCTCTAGAACTAATGTCTATAAAACCTGAAAACCCGAAACTTGATCAATTCGCAGATTACATATTAGACACCCACATCAAAGAAGAAGCATTATTTTCACCAAATATATGGGCTCAATGTAGCGCTGAATTAAATTTAACTACTAATGCATGTGAGTAGTTTTTCATTCACATCTAGCTCAATCTTTTCAAAACACACATCCAAATATACACCACTTTTAAACAGCTCTATTAGAAATTCAAACATATACTTACATTAAATGAAACAGCATTAAAGAACCTTATAACCTCAAAAATTCTCAATCGAAAACACGACGACAATTTTTGAACACTATTATTTCGTCATTCAAAGAAAAAACATTACCATGACGCAATTCGTCAAAGCTGCATCTTATCATTATAAATCTATAATGATAATCTATCATTATAAATCGATTTTATATTATAAAATATAACGATACAAAAAAATGTTAATTTTATCAAATTTTTGTTTTTTTTATTTTTTTTTATGAACTATTTAAATTTAAAAAAATACCGATGGAGTTTACATTTTTATTCTAGGTAAAAAAATCCTACCGGTGTAGTTAACATGAAAAAGGTTTAAAAAGGTCGTAATCGGTGTAGTTTACATGCGCCTGGTAGGTAGGACCATAGCTTAGGTTGTTAGGACCCTGGTACACACATTTTAATAATAATAATTATAATAATAATAATTATTTATTTATTTACGGAAATAAATTCCAATTACAAAAATATTGCGTAATGACAGTTTGTGTTAAGTGTTAAGAGGACGTCGCAGGTAAAGTGTTACGTATGCAACTACCGAGAGATAGCGTTATTTTCCGTCTCGGTGCGGCGGCGGCGGTTTATAGTCACGCCCATACGAGTGCTGCGGCGCGCGCCGCACGTTGTAGTATTATCGGAACGGCACATTATTCTTTCACCGACTGTCGATCTAGTAAAAACTAATATAATGCTCGAAACGTATAAGCGATAAATTCGCTACTGCGCGCGTGTTACAATCTCGAGTATTAATAAATCTTTTTTATAGCTACTGTCCATTAATATTTATGTAGTAATAGGCAGAATAGGAAATACAATACCCATCATAGTTTGAATCATTCTGGTAACTTGATTACTTTTTTTTGTCGTGGCCTATAATTTTCTCATAAATCAGATTAAACGTATTGGTACCTCGTGTAGCGTACTTACTTATTATCATTTATATTTGAGCATACCTACGTATTTTGCATGTCTGTTACAGCAAAATACATGTGTCCAAATTTGCTTATAACTTATTTTGGCCATGGTTGTATTGGATGTTTTAGTTTTTTCTTTTTCCTGTTTTTTTTTAGTATTATAGGCCATCAAACAAAATTATTAAAAATCAGTATTTTATGCTTTCTGAAAAAGATAATTAATTTATAAATCCAAAATTAATAATTGAAAACATATTTATAATAATTCATCAATCGAATAATAATTGTATAATATTTGTATAGAGTATCTGTTATAAACTTATAACAGTTATAAAAGTGTTGGACATATATAATAATTTAAAAAAATTGTTTTTTCGCTTTTTTATTTTCTGCCTTTTTTGCAGGTTCTCTAATATCTGACACCATTAAACGGTGTTTATATACCGGGTCTACGATTTCCGTAAGTAGACAATTAAGGTAAAAACTAAAAAATAAAAAATTCTAATTTATTATAACCTATGTATATTGTAATTTGTACATACTACGTACATTATAATATTACTTACAATTTTAATTTTTCCACCATATTAGACATCCAAAAATCGTGGTCGTAATAAATTTCTCGGACTGATGTCCATTGTGGAGTATAAATCATAAAATAACATTTTTTTTTTTGTTACATGAAGTTGCCCCTGGACTTGGTAAAAATAATCATGCGTTTTTTTTAGTATTAGTTTACCACTATCAATTGTACAGTATTTTATCTACGGAATATTACACAACTATTACATTAATTTCTTTCCTATCATAATGACTATTATAATTAAGTTACTAACTTTACAACTCTCTACAGCTTCAAACATATTTAATGAATCTTTCGCTGCATACGGTGCTTTAATTTCGATAATAGAATTATCATCAATAATACCATCTAAATAAGGTTATTGAAAAATTAACGTTTCTATTAATTTGTAACGACTTAATTTTTTTAAATTTAATAAACGAGTCGACTAACCTAGACTTGCAGCAAGGTATAAATAAACCACAGGGTGTAACTGAGAGACCATACATACCTTCAAAAAAGTTTTTGACAGTATCTTCCATGTCTCTACCATACTGAACCGATCTATACATATATATATAAGTATAAACTTATATTAAATTATGTTTATTTAAAATATACAATTTATTAGAGTATAAAATAGAATAAATTGTATTTTTGCAACTTGTACTTGGGACGCATCTTACAAATCCGACCGAAATTGCTAGAAGTAAGTCTCGACAATCTTTCACATCTCCATGTATCACTAGCTGCTTGATCTCGAGTTTCGTTTTCTATCCTTACTCGATCAACATTACTTAGTGTTCTAAAATAATGAAATAAATCAAAATATCTTAACTGCAGTTAATAATGAATATAAAAATAATTGGATTGTAAATTACTTAATAAATATATCCATTTCATAAATTAATTCCTTGCTGTTGATACTTTTTATATTTTCTAACTCATCAACATTTCCATAATGCTCATCAGCTGTAGAACTTATCTTTGCCTTTTTCGATGGAATTTTCTTTTGAGTTTTTCTCCTCTTTTGGCATAAATTTCGTTTTTCTAAAATTCGACGCAAATACGTTTTTCCAACATTTCCTAATACATAAACATAGAAAGGCATCGATAGGTGCAAAATTAAAAGTTGAAAATTGTTTTAATACTATCAATACCTGGACTAGTTTGTGTCACATGTTTTTTAATTGTCCTTAGGTATTCTTTAGAGTTGAAAGTTACTACTGCTGCATGAACTCTAGTGGAATAAGAACTCTTTTGTGAAAAGTTAATACGCTTACCACCCAAAAATTTGTTTATGACGCTATTGAATTGTTCGCAAATGTTATTGTCTACGTCAAGTATCAAACTATTTGCATTTTTTGATAAACGCTATACAATAGAATCAATTACTCTAGATATGGCTTTATACTTTTCAGCCACAATCAAATTTTGACAAACGTTATTTTTTTCTTTACAGAAATAAGATGAACACTTGTCGTGTATATTAAAGAGTCGATGGTTTGGCGCGTTAGTAATGTCAAATCTAAGAGCTAAAATACAATCAAAAATAAATATTTTCAAAATTAAGTATATGGTAGTATATAGATTTTGGTTCGGTTAGTATTACACACTAGTAGTTGTATATACAACTAGAACTATAAAAGTATTTTACTTGAGTGTCTTTTTACAAGACTTAGAATACATTTATCGATATAATCATTAACTAACAAGTCTACGGCCTGTTAGGTCGGTTGGACAACTCTTGCTCTACTAGAGACAAGAGTTGCCACCCTGAGGTAGTGGTTATGGTGCGGTGGTTTCCCGTTGCCTTCCGCACCAGTCGGGTGGCCATTTCTTTCTCCAGACGGTTGCCCGCCCAGCTAGAGAAACGGCCAGCGACCGAGAGATTCTTCGAACCACGGCTAATGCGTAGAAACTCTGCCGCGGTAACCCTCTCGGCCACGACGCCCAACAAAATAATTTTTACCTGATATCTTTTGAGGTAGTGGTTTATTTTCAAGTTTTTGAAATTTAACAGCACTAGTTATATCAGTTCTCAATCTAAGAATATTATCGGATATTTTTTTCCGGATGTCAATAGGAAAATCCGTTCTTTTACTTAAAGCCATAATTTTTTTAGAATAATTCCTGAGTAGGTGATTTCTGCACTCAATCTTTTCCACTCTCAATGATTGACCGTATGGAAGTATTTCATTTAAACGTTTCGTTACACTACTATCTCCATCGCCTAATTGTAACACAGAATACCTATGTTTTATTATGTTGTTACTTGATATTTTCATAAAAAAAACCATTTAAAAAAAAAATATGTACCAATCAGTTTAGCAAATTTAATACCATGCATTTGAATACTTAAATTAAACCCCTCAGCAATTCCATCAGCCTCAATACTCGTTGCTCCCTTTTCCAATTTAAAAAACATAAATGTTTAGGTACTTCAATTTTTTTGTGAGACGCTCTTTCACATGTTACGCAGTATCGATTTCGGATACCAACAAATAAAACTTTTTTAGTGTTGTAACCAATTATACTCGCCTAAAATAAATATTTGTATAAATAAAATAATTTTTATTTTAATTACGCTTAGAAACATACTACTCCGGATAGTGCGTCATATTTAGTATTATAACTTCTTTTTGACCACTGGGCGGCTTCTACAACCGTGATTAAGGGAATGTTATCCTTATCCACGTTACCAGCTTCTAATGCCAATCGTTTTTCTTCCTCTCCGGCTTTTTCCATCTCAGTATATGCTGTATTTTTAATTTCAGCTTGTAAAATACTTTGTAACGAACTATATGTATTAGAAGACATCGATGGTACTTCTAATCCAGCGAAAAACTCGAATAATTGTGTATAACCAATTCCTAAGCAAAACGTATAATATATTGCGTGACAAAGTCAGCAAACTCCACTTTTTATAAAAATTTAAGTTTATAAAAAATTTTTATAGAATTTTTTACGCTGAATTTTCTGGTTACATTGGTTTTCATTTCAAATAAATTTCTGCCAATATAAAGCAATCTAACAGAGATTACAATACGGTTTTTGAAAACTACAAGAAACCACTGCGTGGCTGTGATTGTATTGGATGGCCGTAGGCCTAAAAACAAATCGTTATCTCTAGGGCTTTTACAGTTTCTAGATCTTTCGATTTCATCGATAAACACGTAGTTCCGATCGTCAACCACACAAACTCCGTATGTCAAAACCAGTTCACCGGCGACAGTATTCTCGTTCATTCTGTTGTCCGGGTTTGCATATTTTTATAATTTATTATTGTGTATTTTACTACCGTTATTGTTATTATTATTGTAAATAATAACTATCTTCGATTAATTATTATTATTAAATAAATCAACCATAGAGATTGCCGAATTTGCCGCGCAATGCCCCATATAAAAGTACAGACATTTTAACACCGATAATTATATTTGAATAAAAGTTAAAATAATTTAGGACTAAAATTGTTCTAAAACAAATCTTCTACTACTAAAGGCCTTTTTGCCTTGTCGTTGCAGGAGAGTTAGCCGTACCAGTACTTTTCTCTCTTCAGACGGTTGCCCGCCCTAGAGAAATAGCCAGCGACCGAGATTTGACCCACGGCTAGTGCGTAGAATAATTGTTTCAAATTTACTCGAATAATTCCCTACTCTTATCAACATTTATATAAGATATTATAACACACTTGGTATATTGCTTTTAAAACTTACCAATAGCAATAGTACTATTTACAGCAGCTTTATTAATAGACCAGTTACTTTTGGGGACATTTTTAGAAGAACTAATTTTTTGTTCTAAATTACACATTTTGCATTTGAAAATAAATTCAGAATATAAACCCGAGCGAATTTCAGAAACAAAATCCATATTTATAAAATTGCAATCAAATCCACCAATGTGCTTGGTATTTTGTATTTGGAAAAAAATATGGGACATATCAACAATTCTCTGCCCATGTATTTCATTGGATGTTATCCTGGAATAATATCATAATACACATTAACTTGTACAGTTTAAATTGTTTAATACTGTTCAAAAATCAAAATTAATCCATTATACATACATTAAAGAAGAACTATTAATTTCAGATTCACGGACAGGTGTTAGCTCATGTGATACACTTTCATCAATATTTGTCATAATATCATTTTCAATATTATCTAATGTATTTATGCCAGTAATACTAATTTCGCTTGATGTCATTACATTAATTCTATCATTAAAACAAATAACTAAAATATTCAAAAATACATGTAAACTCATCAGCCTACCTTGGAATGAATGATGTCGAATTATTCGGCAAATCGGTCAATCGTGTTTCATTAGAACTTTACATATATAAATATAAATAAGAATTTAAATTATTTTTGTTGTTATAGTTGTAATTTAAAATGACTAAAAATGTTCAGACATCTTATTATCATACAAAGTGGCGGCGCCAGAACTTTTGCATTAGGTGATTTAAAAGATTAAATGTTGAATACATTATATTACAATATTTTTGTATACTTATTGGGTCAAGTGGAGTAATTATAAACTAATGGGGCAAATGTAAATGCAATTTTGTTTATTGAAAGAACCAACAGTGTTAGTATTTTATTTAATTATGTGTTTTATAAACATCTTATAGTTAATAGTATCAAGTTGTAACTGTCCTGAAAATTGTTAATTACATTATTAAACAAAACTGCTTTTACATTTGCCTGTCGTTTACAATTACCTCACTTGACTCTAAGTCGGATTAGGGTTCATTTTAAAATCATAAAAATTATTGTTCTAGTTATGAATCGGTAATAAATTTATTTTAATTTAGAGTGGTCTTTAGGGTAGGCCCGGGTCCATCTTAGCGTCGCCATTGAGTCCTAGTATATTAATAAGTTCTAATAAAGTGCACACCTACCTTGATCCAAATTCGTCTACATTATAAAATATTTTTCTTGACGGGCCCGGCATAGAACCATCAGCTCCTAATAGGGAAGGTGCCCTGACCCCGCCTTATTATAAGAATGATTTTCATCATTCAGCGTAATTTGGGTCATACTAAATAATAACAATTATTTTATTTTTATTTTTAATTAATTTATTTATCAACTATTTCAAGTGCTAATAAAAAAGCTACTACTAACTTTTAAATTGCAGTAGCATCCAAATTAGAAGTCTCTTGTTGGATGTCTAAAGATACACCTGATAACCTATTGATTCAATAATATTTTTGTATTAGTTTCTCAAGCAAAAAATAAATAAATATAATTTTGTAAACAATCACTTACTTTTTTATATCGCGGACTGCCTTTAATTTTTGAGCCACATTTTTTTTTGAAGAAGGTTTTCTAGAACTAAATGGAAGGTTCTTTTTCGAACGGTCCATTTTTTACACAAATTTTGATTATACAAAATAATTTGAATTGAAAATGATAAAAATTAGAATTATAGCAATTATTTTTAAATAATAATTAGAATTACAATTGAAAAATTGACTATAAAACACACAACACAATTGGAAAAATAAAAATGTAGCTTCTTTGTGCAACGAAAATATAGTATTTCCCTAGTATAGATATATGTCTACAATATTTACAAAATAATATGATTAGTTAAAATTAGATTATCTGTTGTTATCCGGCGAATTATGGTGGTCACCGCCGGGCGCCAACGTTATCGCCGCTGCCGCCGCCGGACCGCGGCTACGACAGTCGGCATACCGGTTGTAAAGCATTAGAACATTTTTGCAAAATTATGCACTAATATATACGGATATATTATATTCTGTATAAATAAAATGAAAAGCCAATACACTGGAGTTGGGACAAAGTGGATACGGAGCATATTGCGCCTGTCATAGGCGTATTTTGGGTGGGTGTCCACGGTGTCTAGATACCCCATGGCTAAAAAAAATGCATTTCACATAATACATTTTTAATAAATATACAACAAATGAATACATTTTTTCTTATAATTAAATCACTTATTTAACAAATAACAATACAAAGACAAAGACTTTCAATAAGTTTTATATAACTTTACAATAAAACTTTCAAAAATATATTTGTTCAATTTATGATTGGCCTCAGCAATCGGCACCAATGATCATTTGCAAAAACCGTAATAGTAGAGACCGACGATGTACTGCAAGAACTAAATAAAACAAATTACTTCTGGGGTTTATAGTTTTATTTTAATTTAATTTAGTTATAAAACAGAATACGAATAATATATTATAATTAAAATATATTTTGATTAAAAATCTTTAATTTATAAATTATATTATAAATATTTATGTTAGATAAGTAAGTTTTTAGTGTACGGAATTGAATAAGAGGTGGGTGTCTTAGATTGAGAGTGAAAAACAATCTATACGAATATAGAAATTACGGACACCGGGTAGTACAAAAAAGAAATGGACACCCCCCAAAATGTTGTTCAAAATACGTCACAGGTTAGGTTAGGTTAGGTTATAAATAGTATATAAATTGTTGCATCTGCAAATTTACTGTTGATTAATTCACACGTAGCAACTTTTAAATTTTCAATTTTGGTCTTGGGAGGGAAGGGGGCACATATTGTAGTACAATGTTTCGGTTTTTCGGAGAGGCATTTGAACATTTTTCCGATTTTTTATCACGTGTGCAATAACCCCCCCCCCCCCCCCCCCCCACCGTTCCCCCAAATAATTTTTTAAATTCCTATTTTTACAAATTATAATTTACTACACTTGATACCTTTTTCACACAAGTGAGTTAGCGACTGGCCTATTGAGCTAGTTATCTATAGAATTATGAACAAAAAAGGAAATATTAAATAACGGTATCGTTGTGCAAGTAAAATATAATACTTGTGTTATTGAAAATTTATTGTTAAAAATTGGGTTATCTGTTTTTACTTCAGGTAATAATATAATTGCGGTGTCATCGTCGACGTTATCGCTGTCGCCGCGCTACGGCAGTCGGCCCAAAACCGGTTTTCCGAACGTATAAAGATATGTAGTAAATTAGCCGCTAGGCGCGCCAGCTCTCGACGTAATGATTATAATAAAAATTCAAAAAACATCCTTTCGCACTTCAAATAGTACTCGTACGCTTTTGGCGGTAGAAAATCGTTTATGTACCACATGAAAGATCAGAACTTTTTCTACGTGCCTATAGAGAGTTTTTTTCGATAACTTTATTTACAATGGTTCTATGAACGTTTGAAAAAAGTAAAAATTCTTATTGAAATAACTATAAGTAAAAAATTTTTTTTTGGAAATATGGCTGTATACGCACATAGTAGACATTCCAGGCTTTCTTTAGGTGTCCTTAGATTTATTCTACGACCAATAGTTTCTGAGTACTATTTGAAGTCCGAAGCGGTGTTTTAGTACTCGAACTATTTGACTGCGACGTCCTCTTAAGTGTACATATTATAGGTTACAAGTAATGTGAATATATAAATAAGATAAAACAAAAAAAAAAAAAGTATATATATATATATATATACATACAAATATTAAATAGCTATTTAGGTATTTAAACTTAAAGATAATATATAATAATATCATGATATAAATAAAACAGTTATATTGTGAGTAAAGTGGATTATAAATGAGGGTAGAGGAAATAGAAGAGAGAAAAATATGATAACAAAAAGCAGAGAAATAAAAGATAAGTAGATCAAATATTAGACAAATTAAATAAGGTAGTATTAAATAAATCTAAGACTATATTTGAATTACCTGCAGGCATAAGTTTATTTGCAGTAGGGTTGCCAACCGTTTTAGCGTACATTGGCCAGGACAGTCCTACATTTGTATGATTTGTCCTACGTCCAACAACGCTTTAAATTTGTTGTAGGACTATCCTACATTTCAATAAATGTACCCAATAATACATTTTTGATGAAATAACTACTGTAAAATCAGTTTTTAATGAATTTATTAAAACAAAAGACTGGGAAAATTTTAAAACTATTTCAGAAAAATGGCAATTTTTTTTTTTGAAAAATATTGAATTGCCTAATATGTTTTTATTTATTTCATTTTTATTAACATTACCCGCAAGTAGTGAATTCACCGAAAGAGTTTTTTCTGTTATGAATATTAAATGGAGAGATGAGAGGAATAAGTGTTCAACATCTCTCATTAAAGCTGAACTACTGATTTATTTCAATTATAAAGAAGACTGTCTTGAATTTTCCAAGTCTGTTAAAAACGATAAAAGATTAATTAAGTTGGCAAAGAACCAAAGTAAATACTCATTTAAATGACTATTTTTTAAATTGTTATTTGTTAAAAGCATTGATTGTATATTATACTTAATATATTTTATTTTGTTATGTTATTATCTTATTGTTTTCATCTAATTGTTATTTGTTAAAAAGCCTTGATTTTATAATATACTCAATATATTATGTTTTATTATGTTATTTTACACTTTTTATTACCATTCTATATAACATATCATATTTTAACATAATATACTTTATTTATTTATAGTATATTATTAAATCAATGTCCAAGACTCAAGAGTCATGTATATTATTTTTTATTTTGTTTGTTCTCATTAGTTGCAGTATGGATTTCATAATTAATATTGTTGTTTGTTATGATAATTTATATTACCATTATATACTTAACATATCATATTTTAACATAATATACTTTATTTATTTATAGTATATTATTAAATCAATGTCCAAGACTCAATAGTCATGTATATTATTTTTTATTTTGTTTGTTCTCATTAGTTTCAGTATGCATTTCATAATTAATACTGTTTTTTGTTATGATAATTTATATTAATAAATTTCATTTTCTTATCAACTTAAAATAAGTATTTACTATTTAGGTGAGGCCATCATTTGGCAGGGGACCATGGGGCCCCGCTGCCGGCTTGGATATGAAAAATATTGTCCTCATTAAGAACACTTATGTTAGTTGTCCTCTTAGGTCCACATTCCGTGGTTTTTTTATCACTTTGTTGTGGTACTCCATTACCCTGATTGGGGGGATTTCCCTTCGCCTCGCCAGAGGTGTTAAGAGTGACGGGGGCCTGGCTATCCACCCCCGCACCATCACGGTTGCTTGATGACGACCGAGGTGAGCCCGCTACGTTGGGCCCGGCGGTTAAACCGGTCCCACTCACCTCTGCCGACCACTGGGTTTCCAGGCTTGGGGTGGTAACGTTAATCATGTTTTGGTTTAAACTCATGATGGGTTTTGAGGAGTCTCCTTCCCCTTGTGGTTTACCCGCCGCCGGGTGTGGTCCTTTATTTTGTCCAAGGGCGAACCACGTGCCTCGCCGACCCCAACTAATTAAAGTAAGGGCCGGCTCTAAGTCGCCTTCCCCGTTCGCCGACCCAATTAAGGGCCGATAACGATCGGCACCACTTGGAGGTGGGGATAGGACTTTGCCGATCGGGGATGGACTAACCTCAGCCGTTACTTCCCCTCCGGCTTCCGTTGCCGTTTATTCACAAAATTACATTTATGTATCTATTTGAAAAACCTGTTTACCTCTTTGAACGAGGCAGGTTTACAGAAAAATCTACACCCGAAATGCTAAAAGCTAATACTAATACATTTAAGTTCTATCTCGTTTGCCGTCGTCGTTCTCATCACCCGTCGGGGAAAAGCTGTCACCGCATCCCAAACGTCCCTGGATCCTAGCATTGCGACCACCATGCGCTCAGGTTGAAAGTCCTCCAGCTCGTACTCCATACATAATTGCTTACTCCGCCTGCGCCATGCTATGCATTGAAATATTGCGTGCTTGGTTTATTGAAGTGAAACTTGTTTACAGAGGGTACAAAAAAAAACAGATTATCGCGCATCACGGACTGCCGTCACTGACCGCCACGGATGTTAACTGGTTAACCGGCACTGGTTAACCGGCGTCCGGCAAGCGATGTGATTACACACTCCGTGGCACTTTTGTTTACATTGTGTGTGGGTGAGTTTGTTAAAAGCTGATGACGTAATTAACAAGGTTAACCGGTTAACGGACGTCTTATTTTTATTAACCACTTTTTGTGTTCTTTTTTATTTATTTGATTTGTACACCTAGTCCCGTGTCGGATGCAGAACGTGCACGTCAATATCGTATACGGAACAGACATTTTAAAGCTTTGTGTAATCAACTTGATGACGTTGATTTGGTTTTTTATGATGAAAGTGTCTATGATGATAATTTGATTATGCCATACAGTAATTATCATAAATGTCAACGAGCTCATAGAGAATTTGAAAAAAAAAATCACCAATAATCCATATGGTCATGCTTGTTCTGTATGTGACAGATTGTGGTTCTTAAACGATTTAAGACTTGCCTCTCCACTGCATGAAAATATGTTGAATACTATCATACTAAATATTCCGAGGGAAAATATTCAATTGTGCAACACGTGTCGATCCTCATTGAATAAAAATAAGATAGATTCCCACAATGGTGACATACAATGGTTTTAAATATCCAACCATGCCTGACTATTTACCATTATTAAACTTGGTTTTAAAAAGACTAATTTCTCCACAGCTTTCATTTATGAATATTAGGAGGTTGAGACATGTTAATGGACAATATGGCATTTATGGAAGCCGTGACAAATTATCAACGTACCAGTCTCTATTGATACCATGATAAAAAACCTTCCTAGAAATTTAGATGATGGCCACTGTATCAACGTTCATATAAATCGAAAAATTACACAAATCAAGCTATTTGATTGGCATTGTTGAGAAACGTAAAATAAAAACTTGGCTCCAGTTTTTAGTTCAATCTCCGTTGTATCAAGCGTATGACATAACAATTGACCAATCATTTTTCGATACAGATGAAATAGTTTGTGAATATTCTCAAGATGATCTGATTGAACATATCTCTATAGAGGAAAGCCTGACTGCGCAACAACAAACGCTCTTGTGGAATGATGAAAAATATTTACGTATTGCAACAGGAAAAAATACGTTGTCTCAGAGTTAATTGTTCGACGAATAGGCTGAAGAGCTTTCTTTTCCGGCTATTTATCTGGGCCAATTTCGCAATTTCCGTGAGGGTGTTGATGCGACACCATTTACAACAGCCTCCAGTGAATTAAAAGATCCGATCGACGTGTTGTTACGCCTCAGCATTTGTTTTACATGGCTATGAAAATTATGTGACTACGGGTTCGTGATTCACTCATTGTTGCATTTAAACACGTTGGCAAAGATACAAAGATCACTAGAAATCAAATCGAAAGTAAAGAGTATATCAATGGTTGTGTAGAATCCAATCTTGCTTTTTTGAGATCAGTTCCGAATTCGGCTTGGTACTGGATACACCGAAAAAAGACCGATTCGCAATGATCAGGCAACTTGGCAAACCAACGTTATTTCTTACTGTCAGTGCGAATGAAATTGGCTAAAAAAATTTGCTTCAAACTATTTAAAAATTGAAAAATAATGGTACATTTATATCTGAAGAACTTGTTGAAAAGCTGCACTACCTTGAAAAAACCACACTTATCAATGAAGATTCTGTGACTTGTGCGGTTTACTTCAACAAATTAGTAAACGTTTTAATGAATATTTTGATGTCACGGAAGAACAGCCCATTTGGTCAAAACTATGTCATGCATTATTTCAAAAGAATTGAGTTTCAACATAGAGGGATTCCTCATGCTCACATCCTGTTATGGCTAGCAAATGCCCCTTTTGATATCATCGGTGAAGACAAAGCAGATGCAATAAAATTGAATGATGAAATAATATCAGTATCTGAAAATGAGGCTTCAAATAATATAAAACTTCAAACACATAAACACACATTTACGTGCTATAAAAACATAATTGGACATAGACCTCAAAAGTGTAGATTTAAAGCTTCTTTTTTACCAAGTCGATCGACTATTATATTGTCGCCAATGCAAAATTCGGAGAAAGGATTCTCAACTTATGCCCAACGTTACCAAAATATGAGGACTAATCTCGAAAATAGTGTTTACCCTGATATTGATACGTTTTATAAAAAAAACAATATTACTTACGATGCAGATTATCACAAAATAATTCAAGCAGGGATAAAACGACTAAGAGTATTTTTAAAACGTCATCCAGCAGAAAAATGGCAAAATCCGTTTAACCCTTTTGTATTTCATGTCATGAAATCTAACATGGATATTTAATTTATTACCGATGAATATTACGCCAATTACGTATCTGAATACACGTAAATAAAACCAATAGAGGTATTAGTCATTTTCAACGACTAATTATTGAAACTATGGATGAACATCCAGAGTTTGATATTGTTGATGTAATAAGACGATTTGGTGTTCATATGCTCAACAGCGTAGAAATTTCAAGTCAAGAAGAAGCTGCATGGTATCTATTACGGGAACCCATGTCCAAAAGTTCAGTCTTTATTGTAACAATTCCAACAGTATGGCCTTCTGAACGACAACGCATAAGAAAAACTAATAAAGAACTAGAAAAAATGGACATCGATGGGACGAGCCACTCCCACCTGCCGTTTCCACGAGGTCCGATCCTTCCGATGAGGGCCCCGCGGATGCTTCAATTCCATTTCGTTGTCTTTCCATATTGATTTTGGCTGGTTTTTCTTTGGGTGTCCTTCCCGCAGGGTGAATGCCATGCAACTGCGGAGGGTTCGACCCTCCCTCCGCAGAGGTCCAATTTCCTTTTGGGCTAATAGGTTGCCCTTCAATGCTCCCCGAGGAGTTTATCCTCGAATGGTGGAAGGCTCCGTTAAGTCCCGTGTTGTCCACTGGCACCGCGTAGACGTCCTCGACTTGTCCGCAGGAGCGGACAGGCCGTGACGTCTGTGTGGTGCCAGGGGGGTCCTCGCGACCTCCGATGGTGGCGTACACACCATCGTTGTCCGTTTGGACCCCCGTTTCCATTTTCTCCGTGCCCTCCGGTGTTGCTGGGAGAGGCCTGGTCGCTGGGTCGGGTCGCAGCGACTTGACCGCTGCTTTAGTGCCGGCGAGTGCTACGGGGGCCGCCGCCACCGCCGCCGTGGGGACGCTGGGGGCAAACGTTTTAACCCCTGACCTCCAGTTGGCCAGACCGAGCTGGTGGTGTTTCCAGCTCGGGATCGGATCGGCCTGTTTAATTGTGGCCCCATTATTGCACAAAATAATTTACAAGTAAAAACTTGCGACTTACAATCGTCACTGCCGGTTCAATAATCCACCGATCTAAACGGTAGACCCCGCGTTGAAACGACGAGCGCGAGACGAATTTTTTAAGCCACCGCACGCACTGATCGGACTTAAAAAAGTTTCGATTACCACACTGCCGTGCGCGGGACACCAAAATAGTAGCAAAACACGATTTAACTGAACTTAAAATCAGCACCACGACTTTAATATTTACACGATTTCTTTGCCGAACCCCGCGTTGTAACGACAAAGCCAAGACGGATTTTTCGACACGTCAAACGCAAAAAACGGTCGAAAAAAATTCGCACAAAAACACTTAATGACACGGAGCGACCGGAGACATATGTGCTCTCGACGGCTGCTACAACGCGACTAACCTAACCTAACCTAACCTAACCTAACCTAACCTAACCTAACCTTTTTTTTTTTTTTTTTACAGTCAAAAGAATAATAGCGGCCCCCGAACTGCTTTCGCAAAACATAGGGGCCACTATCATTGTTTATTTATGAAAAAAAACAAACATTCACGATTTCACATTACATTTTTACAAAATAAAGCGGACCCTACTCCACTAATTTTGGCCATTCGGCCTACAACAAATTAACAATTCTAACTGAATACTAGTTATAGTAATTATAATATTCCTGCCTCCGCTTTTCTTCCGCTCCGCCTTGAAGAGGCCGCCAAGCGCTTCCTGTTTTCCTTCGCCCCGCCTTGTATAGGCCGCCGGGCCACCTATCAGCTGCCGTTTTTCCGTTTACTTCCCGTTTTAAGTTGTTTGTTGAGTATTCCTCGTCGATAACTGTTGTTGTCTTTCGGCATCGCATTTATGCCTCATCACTTTATTGCTGTAGTATACAATCAAATTCCATTGACTCCTGCACTCTAACATGGTGTCCACGATGTTGGCCGCTGTTAGATCGTGGCCTATCTCTCCAACGAGCACCCTTCGCCAGTTTTCGAATGCGTCACACACGAACAGTGTGTGATTGGCATCGTCGGTGTCAGCCTCATACCAGGAGCACTTTGGAGTTTCCGATTTTTTCATCCTATGTAGGTAGGCGTTAAAACATCCATGGTTCGTAAGAACTTGCGTGAGGAAGTGGTCCAAGTCGCCATGTTTCCTGTTTGCCCATTTTTCTATATTGCTGATTAGCGTGTACGTCCACCTGCCATTTTCCGCCTTTTCCCATTCTCTTTGCCATTCCTTCATTGTGTCCTTTCGGGCATCTCTGGCAGTCTGACATTTGTCTGTGACATTACGTATTGCTATGCGCTCCTTTGCTAGCAGTGTTATGGGAGGCATTGATGCTATGAGCGTTACTGCCTCATAGGATACTGTCCGATATGCCCTCGTCACTCTCAGCGCCATTAATCGCTGGGCGGACTTAATGTGTTTCGCTACATCCCCCTTAATCGGTACGGTGCTGTTTGGTCTATGATATAGTAGAGGCGACCATATCGGTGCAGCGTACAATATCTGGCTATGCACGACACTCGTTAGAAGCTTCCTCTTGGCTGTTGACGACCCGCCAATGTTTGGCAGGATTCTAGTCAATGCCTGTGCCGTTCTCATTGCCTTTGCCCCGACTTTCTGCTCGTGCACCTTAAATCTTCTCCCTACGTCTATTTCAATGCCTAGATACCTCAGCGAGTTCTTTGTAGCTATTTGCTGGCCTTCCAGTGTGAATATTGGCTTCCGATAATCCCTTTTTCTAGTCAGCATGACTGCTTCTGTCTTCTGGAGTGCTAGTCTCAGTTTTTGGGTGTTCATCCAATCTTGGACCATCTGCAGAGTTCTGTTGACTGATTCCTCGAGTTGTTGGGTACTCATAGCTCTGCCGACTATTGCTACATCGTCTGCAAACCCGACTAAGGTTACCCCGTCTGGTGTTTCTTTTGTAAGAAGACCATCATACATAATACCCCAAAGAAGGGGACCTAAGACCGACCCTTGCGGGACTCCACTTGACAGTTGTACAGTTGTTTGGTCGTCGCCATATGTTATTTCCCTGTCACATATATAATTCCGTACTGTGCGTATAAGGTATCCTGGTACTTTTTTGTTTTCCATTGCTCGGATTATTGCGTTCCATGATGCTGAATTAAAAGCATTGGCGACATCAAGCGTAACCAGTACACATAGCTCCCTCTTGTATATGGTTCCTGTCCCGGCATCTGCCACCTCAGTTATAACCCTTTCGATGGCATCGATCGTCGACCGTCCTTTTCTGAATCCATATTGGTTATTAGCAAGATTGGTTCTTTCATTGACCAGAGCTTCTTCAATGCGGTTACATAGTATACGCTCGAATAACTTACCCGTTGTGTCCAGCATACAGAGCGGTCGATAGCTTAGCCTAACCTAACCTACCTTTTTTTTTTTTTTTTTGCAGTCAAAAGAATAATAGCGGCCCCCGAACTGCTTTCGCAAAACATAGGGGCCACTATCATTGAACCTAACCTACCTAACCTTTTTTTTTTTTTTTTTTTTTTTGGCGTGTGCTCTCCATAACCAACTGGGGGGAACTTTGCCTTACGGTAATCCTACCCCCAGAAGGCCGGAAGCCGTTTATTAAACAACTTACAAAACAGCGTTGGACAGTGGCGGGCCAATCTCCCACTCACTAGTCCTCACAATATTAATTTACACAGTAAAGGGGCTCTGTCCCCTCAAATTGCCCTTCGGGCCACAACAAAACTACTTAACTACTAATTATTTGCTGGAACCCGCTGACGTTGACGTTCTTCTTCCTCTCTTATTTTTAGGACGTTGACCACGTAGCAGCACACTGCATCCCATTTTTCCCTGCTTTCGAGCATCGTCTTCACCGCTGTTTCCGGAGTAAATTCTTTGCCCGTTTTCACTTCAAGTTCTCTGCGTAGTCTCCACCACCGATCACATTCAAAGAACGCGTGCTCTGCATCATCAGTGGGATTCAGACAATCGTGGCATTCAGAGACGTCGCGCTTCTTGAACCTCCACAAATATTCGCCGAAACACCCGTGTCCAGTCAGAAACTGGGTGATGTGGTAGTTTATTGTACCAAACGATCTCGACACCCATGGTCTCACATCAGGAATTAGCCGCCGTGTCCATCCTCCAGTACCGGTGTTTTGCACCCATTCACTTTGCCACTTGTTCATAGAGTCCTTTCTCAGCTCTCGCTTGGTCGGTAGAGTTGAACCCGCCTTCTTCGCCACGTGGACAGCATTTCTCTCCGATACCATGATGTGCAGAGGTAGCATACCTGCCACCACCAAGATGGCGTTCGTTGATACCGTCTTGTACGCGCACGCCACACTTTTGGCCATCAGCCGCTGCGGTTTCAACATCTCCTTTTTGTTGACTTCAAAAACTAGTGCAGACGCCCATATGGGTGCTGCGTATAGCATCTGGCTCTGCTCGACTGACATTAGTAGTTGTCGTTTCTTTTGCCTTGGACCGCCGATGTTCGGCATTATTCTTGACAGCGAGGCAATTGTTGTTGTTGCCTTGGCCGCCGCGCACTCCAAGTGCTTTCTGAAGCCCAGTTTTCTACACATCTCCACTCCTAGGTAGCGCACGTGCTCTTTCAGTTGCAGCATTTCACCTTCCAGGTAGAATCTAGGCTGCGTGTACCCGCGTTTGGTAGTCAGCATTATCGCTTCGGTCTTGCTCACCGACAACGTAAGACCTGTCTTCGACATCCATCTTGACACCGCGTCCAGAGATGGGTTCATGGATTCTTCCAGGAGAGCTGTTGTATGCCCTGCCGCCACCACTGCGACATCGTCAGCAAACGCTATGAGGCTAGAACTCGACATTCCTCGGATGTTACTTGGCATCGCGATGCGCAGCAAATCATCGTACATCATGATCCATAAGATTGGTCCGAGCACCGATCCCTGGGGAACCCCGCTGGTTACTGCACGCCGTGTCGTGTCTCCGTATAATATTGCCCTCTCGCTCAGGTAGCTTCTCAAGATGCACACCAGGTATTCAGGCACTTCCTTTTTTAACAAGGCATCTTCGATATTTGCCCATGGGGTCGAATTAAACGCGTTCGCCACGTCAAGGCATACCATGGCACACAACTCCCTCTTGTACAGCGGACTTGTTCCTGCTTTATTCACCACTTCCATTGCCTTTTCTATCGCGTCTACCGTGGAGCGCCCTTTCTCGAAGCCGAATTGGCGGTCGCTTAACCCGCTAGTCTCTTCTAAGTGCGCCTCCAGTCTCTTTTTAATTACTCTTTCGAGGAGTTTGCCGATGGTGTTGATCAAGCAAATCGGCCGGTACGACGACGGCAATTCCAATGGTTTCTTACCCTTTGGTAATAGCACCAGCGTGGCTTCCTTCCATGGTTTCGGGAAGTGGCCCTGTGACAGACACCTGTTGAGCGTGTCCAATATTAGCTCTGGTTTTTTCGTTATTATCCTCTTTAAGATGATATCCGGGACTCCATCCGGCCCCGGGGCCTTATTCGTAGGAAGTCTTGCACCAATCGACGCTAGTTCCGCGAAAGTTATCAACGGGACTTCCCCTGTCGGTCGCGAGACAGGCCAGATGGGGGGCTGATGCATCGGGAACAGAGTATCAACTATGCTTTCTAGTCGTCCAGGTATTGTTATCCCTGTAATGGGTCTCCGTCCTACAAGCTTCTTTGTGACCAGCTTGTAGGGAGTACCCCAGGGGTCGGTCTCTACCTGGTTGCATAGTTCGCGCCAGCTGTTGTCTTTGCTCTTCTTGATTTCCGTCTTGAGGTTCCTCTTCAGAAGCCTATACTCTTCGACACTTGTGGCGCAATCCTCGTGCCGTGCCCTAGACCTCCGCAGCTTCCTCCTTAGACGCATGCACTCCTTTCTGAGTTCGGCGATAGTCTGTGTCCACCAATAGCACGGTTTTTTCCCCCATTTGTAAGACGCTTTCGGCATACAGCTGTTGCACGCATCTATCAACATTCCAGATAATTCCAAAGAGCTGGTTACTGCACATATCGTCTGTGGTACCCTTGTCTCCGAAACGAACGAATCCAATTTATCAGTGTCCAATTTCCTCCATGACCACCCGCTCCTTCCGGGTTGAGTAGTCTTCTCCGTCTTTTTCAAGCTGTAGAACACATACTGGTGGTCGCTCATTGACTCTTCCTCTAGCACCTCCCATGTTCCAAGTTTTCTGATGATGCCCGGTGTCGCAAAAGTTAGGTCTAGGAATGAGTTCCCGCGTGGGAAAGTCGGTGTCCTGCCGTCGTTTAGAATAACGAGATTTAGAGACTCCGCCGTGTCCAGTAGAGCTTCCCCTCTCCGATCCCTTCTGCTCGAGCCCCATACTTGGGAGTGCGCGTTAAAGTCTCCGGAGACAATTACTTCTGTCGTGGCTTCTCTGGCACTACTATGTAGTTGCTCTAAGAAGTCATCGAATTCATCGGGTCTGCAATTTGGTGAGATATAACAGCTGTATACTCTTAGTGTCTCCAATTCAGCCCATGCAATACCTATGTCAAAGCCGGTTCTCAATACTTGTAGATTTGGTTGGAGATACAGGGCGCATTTCCCATCAGTACTTCCTACCCATCCCGGGTGGTCAGGTATGCTGTTTGGTTCACTTATGCACAGAACGTCCGCTTCCTTCTCCTTAAGTGTGTGGAGGGCCAACGCTTGGGCCTCCCTGCTCCTATTTGTGTTTATTTGGAGAAAAACAGCCATGTTACCGGGAGGATAGATCTGCACTCCTCGAGGCACTTGCCGACGATATAGCTACTGACTCCTTCTCAAGTATTTTGCCGAAAGCCTCCGCTTCCGACACAGCCGCATTGCAATCTTTTGCAAAGTGACTTTGGCTTCCACATCGCTTGCACCATTTGCTCCTGTCGGGGCCGTCGCAATCCTTGGACGTATGTCCAAACGATAAGCAGCGGAAACACCGAGCTCTGCTGACGCCCTGTCTGACCCTGCAGTTGACCATTCCGACTCGTATACGGCCCTGTAGCAGCACATTGCGACACAATGCCGTAGGGGCTATAACGAGAGCAGTCTGAGTACCACCATAGCGCTTCCTTAGACCAATCGTCTTCACAGCATCTCGGTTGGCACCCGTTGCCATCACCACCGCTTCAATCACCTCTTCTTGGCTTGCCCACTGATCCAGGTCCCTGATCTCCAGCAGCGCCTTTTGTTGAAGAGTTCGCACTTCGATGTCTTTTCCAGCGGACCTCGATACCTCAGCCCGAACTGCTTCTACTTGCTCTGGATCACCTTTGATCTCTATCAGAAGGTCTCCAGATTTCGTCTGTCTCATCCCCACTACGTGGTCACCAATGACCTCTCGGTTCGTTGTTCCACGGATTTTGTGGACAAGCGCCGGGAATTCCTCCTTGCCAACTTGGACCAAAATTGTGGGTGGCCGCGTTCTTACTCGTTGCTGCCTAGCAGCCGGTGGCGGGCACGTAGCTGGCCCTGATGCTGGTATCACGTCAGCGACGTTCTTGCTTATAGATTTCGTATTAGGTGGTTTTCTCCTGGCCACCTCGGTCCAGGTTCCACTTTCCTCCTTACTGTTACTCAGCCCTTGAGCATCCCTTATTTCCTTGACTTCTTTCCTCAGTTCGTTTAGCCCTTGGGCGATGCCCCTAAGCGTAGAGTCGGTGCTGCTGCTGTTTTCAAATGCAGCTTCTTGGACCTGCATAGTTGAAGTCCCTGGTGCGACTGTCTTGCGCCGCTCATCATCAACCTTGGTCAACCAAATATTCCTTGCTTCCTGCTGTTCTTCACGTGCCGCTTTGGCATGCTTATAGGCATCAATAGCTTCTGCCAGTGCCTGCTGCACAGGTTTGGCCACGTTTTTTGCCAATTTCACCGCGTCTAGCATGGTTTGTAACCTCCTGCCCACTCGTTCGAAGTAGCCGCTCTCCGTTTTTTCTAAGGTCTCCATATTCTTGAATAGTTCGGCCGCATTTGCCGATGTGTTGGCGGTGCCCTTTTTGGGATGCTTCTGGCTAGCCACTAGTTTTTCCGCCAGTGTTGACCTCTGTCGGTTTTCCGAACATATCTCGATCTGGTCCTCTTCGCCAGCGGCCAGATCAACTGTAGGCTGTTCACCAGGGACACCCGAGGGGTCCATGGCACGGGGGAGGTCCGGTTAGGTTTTTTTTTCTGCATCCATAGAAAACTGACACATGGAAAGAGAATTGGTTTGATAAGTATAAAAAAAGGCACGAAGAATTGGAAGAAATTGGCTCAATTTGTGGCAAACTATACAATTCGCTCAGATAGTTTGTATACAAAAAGGAAACAGCCTCGCATTATTCGTTTAAGAAATTATGACATGACTCAAGATATATACAAGTATAAAACCATACATTTTCTTTATTGCGCGCTCGTTGCAAGGCTGAGTCAAAACGTTTGTACAGAGATTATATGCATACCTTACAGAACAAATTGCGTACTAATCCACGTTCGTTTTGGTCTTTTGTTAGTAGCCGCCAGAAAGGTCACGCCATTCCTGAAGAAGTACACTTGGATGCTGTCAAGGCTTCGGGCAATCAAATAGCTACTTTATTTGCCTCCTATTTTTCATCTGTATATAAAGCACCTACTATCGTCCCTAAAACCCTATTAAATGAGTTTACTCCAAATCAATTTTTCTTCCTTCCGTCCTCTTTATCTATATCCATTGGCGAGGTAAACGCTGCTCTTAGCTCATTGGCTACCACTCACGGTTCAGGGCCTGATGGAATTGCTGCTCAATTCTTATATCGTTGTCGCAATATTCTTTGTTTACCTGTCTGTTTGATTTTTAATAAGTCGCTTTCTGAGGGTGTTTTTCCATCAGTTTGGAAAGTTAGTCGAATCACACCAATTTTAAAATCGGGTGAGCCGACTAACATTAGAAACTATCGGCCCATTTCTGGGTTGCCCTTTTTAGGTAAAATATTTGAATTAATTGTGCTAAAAAACATTGACCGACCTCTTTTGTCAACTATTTCAATTGATCAACACGGGTTTATCCCGGGTCGCTCAACAACTACTAGCGCAGTCGATTTAACCTCCTTCGTTCACGAGGCGTTTGAGTTAAAGCAACAGGTTGACGTCATCTATACTGATTTTAATAAAGCATTTGATTCTATCGACCATCGTTCTTTGATATATGTTCTGGATCGTCTTGGAGTTGGTGAACCACTTCTTTCATGGTTGAGATCTTACCTTATGGAGCGCAGACTGTTCGTTAATCTTATTGGAAATGCATCAGATTATTTTCAAGCGCTGTCCGAAGTTCCTCAAGGTAGTCATCTTGGTCCCATTCTGTTTAATATCTTCATAAACACCGTTTATTCCTTTGTTTCCCCATGCCGTGTTCTACTTTTTGCTGATGACGCCAACATTTTTTATGCAATTTCATCGCAGGAAGACTGCCTTGTACTACAAGCCGTTTTAGATAAATTTTCAATCTGGTGTAATTTGTTAGGTCTATCACTGAATACTAATAAGTGTAAAGTCATGTCCTATTATCGTACGCGTGCGATGTTGACATTTAACTATAGTCTAAATGCGATGCCTCTCGAGCGAGTTTACCAAGTAAATGATCTCGGAATTTTGTATGTCCCTACCCTAGACTTTCGGCCCCATATTGATTTCGCTATCAGTAGAGCGTTACGAGCTCTTGGGTTTATTAGGAGACATTCATCTGATTTCAATTCTACCGAATGTCTGTCTGCCCTATATAATTCCCTAGTTCGGACTTACCTAGAGTACGGCGCAGTCATTTGGGCGCCATATACTGCAGATGACAGACAGAGAATGAACCGTGTACAGAATAGGTTTTTAAGTTTTGTTGGGTACCGCTTAAAAATCTTACACCCACCTCATGATTACAGTCCCATTAATAATGTTCTTGGCCTACAACTATTAGAGCAGCGGCGCAAGAACCTCTGCTCTCGGTTTATTTCGGGTTTGTTAGACGGCCGAGTTGACGCCCCTCGCTTATTGGAACTAATAATTTCAACTAATCATTATAAATATGAATACCTAATTATCCAAAAAAATCAATTTATCATCTATATTTTATTAAAATTAAATGGTGTGCCAATTTTAATTAAATATACAAATATGTAAATGTTAATTTGTTTAAAAGTACTTATATTTTCTTTGTTCATTCTCTGAAGGAAATTATGAACTGCAGCTGATGCATTTTGATTGGTATTTGATGATTTAGATTGACTGTACTGAGTGTTCGAATTGATCCATATTTAGATCTTTATCTTCCATTATTTGATGGCAAATATTGTTGTTTCTTTCTTTAGTTATGCGTTTCAGTACATCTTTCGGACATTTCATACATTATAATAGATGTTTTTTGATTTTGTAGACATTTATATTATACTCTTTCTTGCAGTACTTGCACGAAAGACGTTTACCTTTCACTCTTAAAAAGTACTGCCTTACTTGGTCTTGGTGTCTACCCATTTAAAGGTTTATAATATAAGTAATTAATAATTAGTATTAAATAATAATAATGAATACAAATACACTACACAATTAAATTTAGATTATAATTTAAAAACCTTGTGTACTAATTAGTTATATATTTTCCGTTAGATTATACCATAGACGTAAGTCAATCACAGGCTAGGTTATCACTATGAATCACATAATCAGATCGATTCTATATTAAACCGTGGTTATGAATTATGTAATCTAGTAAACCTCTAACAGTGTGGACCAATAAAACGGAAAAAATTCCCAATTTAGGGAAGAAAAATATATTGTGAAAATATTCCCTATAAATTCCCAATTATATATTTCTTGCTTTTGGGAATATTCCCAAGTCACATCACTACGCTTGACCCCATTGCCATTTCGTCAATTTGTTCATAAATTATGTCTTTGTATGTAAAAACTGTTGAATTTGTACACATCTAGTAATTTGTTTAATTTTTCGTCTTACCATTTCTTCTTCTTTATAATTTCTAAATTTCTTTATAATTCGTGGCTTCTACTGGAACCATCGTAAACAATGAGACCACGTCGAGTAAACATCTTTATAAGAGTTCATTAAATAAACAATAATGTATTCAGACACACATGGTGGCCAGAATAAAAATAATCATTTTGTTGTTATGTGTTTGTCACTTATAAAAATCACCTATCATTACATGTTAATGATCATCAATTTCTTTTGGCTTAACATACTACAGGCTTTAATGTGATTCAGACCACTCATAAATTGAAAAAAATAAAACTGATACATCATTCACATGACTGGATGCAGATGTTACAACAAACAGGAAAGAAAAATCCTTTTAAAGTTATTCCTATGGACAGATGATAGTTTTTTAAATTTTTAAGTTTACTTAAAGATTTACAAATAAAAAAAAAATAATGATGATTAGGAAAAATGTATACTGAGAGTTTTTAGCAACTTAGGCGATCGTAATTTCAATTCTACTAGTTTAGACGGAGTATAATTATTATCATCCCGTTTTGTGTTAATGCGCCTAAATTTGATAATTTTGTGAGAGTACTCGACACTTTTCCAAAACTCGTCCTCGGTGGTGCATAGGTCGAGGCGGATAACACCGACGCTGTAGATGAGGTACCTAGTATAGTAGAGACGTAGTTGTGCTCGCGTAACCAGGCCGAGACAATGCAAGAATTTTCGTTATGAATGGAATCAAATGTGATTTTTACTCTAAACGAACCAACTGACGAATGTTGGTCACACCACAAATTTCCATAGTGAATACTTTACCAAGCTTAACAGAGTGTAGGTTGTCAATATTTTCTTTCTTTGCGGAAGAGATGATGACGTGAATAATACTTGGCTACAGAAGACAGTTTTCAAACGTTGTCGGAATTTTTCAGAGTCCCTACTAGCACTATATGTTTGTTTTTAGTTGATGTTCTTCAAGCTATTTACGTCACTTTAGAGGTAAAAATAAGTTAAAGATATTTAAAGTATTTTAGATGGTTTTTATTTTTGTATTTATAATTTATTACATTAATTTTATCACTAAAATTGAATATAATCTGAAACGTTTGAAATCTGTACATTTGAAAAACGTACATCATTTCGTGCATCGTCATCACTAGGTATTGGTGTAGATAATAACATTGTTTCTGTTTCTTCAGTTATGTCATGTAATCAGTCAGTGCCGCAACTACCGCCGGTGCAAGCGGTGCATCGCACCGCCAGACAAGCCTCCGGGTTATGTTTAAGGGGCCTCATATTTATGAAGACATAACAATTCAAGTCTAAACATTAATTTCTTAAAACAAGGTTTAAACAATTTTTAGTATTCGATTGGCCATTGGATTTAAAATTGATAAATTTTATTTTGTTTACTGTAGTTATCGATATTATGATTATATGACCACTCGATAGCCAAACGTGTGTCGTATAAATAAAGGTTATAAATATTTATATAAAAATTAAATGAAGACCAAACACAGATAACCACCTTATTTAGGAAAAAAAACTATTCCATTTATTTCCATGTATTATATAATAACAGGAGTGATAAGTTTCCAAAACTATAAATAGATTTATTGTATTATGATACTATCTACGCGCCCGCACCCAGCCGCTGCACATCTATTGGACTAAAAAAAAAATTGAATCATTTGAGTTTATTTTATTACTAACAATCTGGGAAAATATATTAAGGAACTTCTATTTAGTATCTAAAAAATTACAGAGCCCAAATACAAATCTTCATGATGCATGTACATTTTTAAAGGATGCTTCTTCTTCTAATATAAGTTTAAGGGATCATTATAAAGAGCTAGTTGCTTCTGCAAGTGAGCAATGTAATAAGTGGAATATACCAATCCAAAAAACTATTCGGCGCCGTGTGTATTCAAAAAAGATTTTTGGTGATGTTGCCGGTGATAGAAGACTCGATAGTTCTGAAGACAATCTTCGTGTGATGGTTTTTTTACCAGTTATAGATACAGCAATTTTACAACTTCAAGAAAGATTCAAAGGATTATTATTTAAAGGATTATTTGAGGTTACTAAAAGATTTGAATTTCTGGTACCGCATAATATATTATCATTTAGTGAAGAAGATATCACAAAAATGATTTAAGTACTGATATAACAATGCAAATTCTATCCCTTAAATCTAAATTAAAGGATTCATTAAAAAAGTTACATTGTATTAAACACCTTTTACAATGTATTTTAGAAAATGATATGGTCTCTATGTACAATGATATTTTTAGTGCATATATCATATTTATAACATTGCCAGTTACTGTAGCCAATGCAGAAACATCGTTTTCAAAATTAAAAATCATAAAAAACTACTTGAGAAATTCAATGTCTCAAGATCGCCTGATAAACATAAGTATTTTAAATATTGAACGAGGAAGAACAAAAGAATTGGATATGAACAAAATAATTCAAATATTTGCTACTAAAAAAGCAAGAAAACAAAATTTTCTTAAATAAACCAAAATTGAATTATAATTATTGTTACATACATTTTTTTTTTGACATGTTATAACTTATACACATATTAAATCCTAATATGTTTTAAATTTTTTTTGTTATTTTGGTAATAAACTGATTTATACACGTATGTAACAAGTATAAAGGTAATTAAAAAAAAAAGTATTCAAGCGTTTAAGTTGAAGCAACCTGCCAATTATAGTTCAGCTCTTATTAAGATTAAGTAAGTATTAAGTAGGGTTTAACTTTAGTTTTATAATTGGGGACCCTACAAAACTTTGGGTGAGCATTATAGTAAATAGGGGCCTCTAAAATCAGCCTGCACCGGGGCCTCTATAATGGTAGTTGCGGCACTGTAATCAGTCCTAACGTTATGTGCTACATAGCATTGTTAAAATGTCCCATAGCTAAATGGCCCATAACTTGTTTATGTAGTCCATAATTAATTTGATGTATCACATAAATTATGTTATGCACAAACAATATTTAAGCATCTCATAGCTATGTAAATGTTTATGGGATGTTAGCCATTTTTATCAGTCTTACTATGTTCATATCAGTGAAAATAAAATAAGATAAGAAGTGATAATAATTTGTGTAATTTTTAATTTTTAATTTTAATAATTAGTATAGTTTATATAAGTAAAACGCTATGAGTAACGAAGAAAAAATGAAGCGTGTTCGTGCTCCTAATATAACGGAAGAAGAAAAATATATTATTTTAAACTGTATATCCCAAGAAAAACATATCATTGAGTCTAAAAAAACCAGTACAGCGGGGTCGGGGCATAGTGGGGACGGAACATAGTTGGGTCGGGGCATATTGGGGACGGGGAGGTCACAGGTTTACAGGAATTTTTAAATCTGAAAGTGATAAAATCACTTTCGAAAAAACGCTTCGATGCAAATCGGTAGTTAGTATTTTCAAGCCAGTACAGTCCAAACCAAGCACAGTATAAACCAGCAAAGTTAGAAAGTTTTAAATGAAGGTTCTGTATTTACAAAAGAGCATCAAAGCGTTTATTTGAAAGCGATTTTATCCGAGAGGACTAGTACAGTAGAGTATTGGCATAATGTAACCAAAGCAATGAGGAAACGGAGAGGTCACAGGTCTACAAGAATTATTATAAATAAGTGATAAAATTGAATAAAATCGTAGGCATAAATTGAACGCAGGCTATAAAATAACGAGATAACGACAGTGGTTTTGTCGTATCAGAATCATTAAGTGTCTTAATAAGTACACGGACAGGTTTTTTTCCCAATAAATCGAGTGTCTACTATAATCAGTCACACGATTTAGTCGCCTGTGATATCATGTAATAAACACAATATTATGATACCGTCCATTGGGCCCTAACCTAATCTAACACGGATAGACGTTACCAACTGATAGTTTTTAGTGTTTGTTCGTTTCTCACATCTGGTACACTGGGTTTTTAGTTAAAAAAAAAAAAAAAAGTTGAATTTCTGTAAACTTTAAGTCAAAAGTGGTACTTGAGCACAAAACCTAATAGTATCATTCTACATAGATATAAATAAAATTGTTTTAATGATTTGATCAATTTTTTTTAAAGATTTTAGGTGTTTTTGTTAAAATATACGCAATGGGCGAAAACACGGTTTTCCGGCAATTAAAAAAAAACAGTAGTGCCGAATTTTTCACCCGCTTAATATGTTATGGATACATATGAGTTCCAACTACTGGCAAATTTTCAACCCAAAAGTTTTAAAATTACGGCTAAAAACCCCGAAAAACAAAAAAACTTGTACCCCCCCCCCTAGGGGGCGGGAAATGGGTATATTTTGAATTTGACAAAACTGACATGCGCGGGCATACCAAATAAATATTTCTTATACATTTCAACTCGATCCGACTCTTTTTCTCGATACTATAGCCAGTAAAAGTTCTAACTTAAAAATTCGTACGGTTTTTTTTTTTGTTTTTTCAACTTTCGTCTGTGAAGACTTAAACTTTTTCAACTTTTACCCCCCCCCAAAGTACAAACTAGACAAAATTTGTGATTTATAGAGTTGCTATTCGAAGGAATTGGTCTAGTATTAAAAAAGTTACAGTGTATACAGCGAAAAAAAAAGCCCACATCAGAGTAAAACCAATACCTTCTCGCTTTGCATCGAAGCTAAAAACTGACAAGTTTACCAATAAAGATAAAAAATATAGCTTGGGAAAATGTAGCAGCTAATTTCAACACACACAACTAAGTAAGATAAACTACTAATATTATTATAAATAAATATAATGTAAATTACCGGTTATGTATAGTACTAGTTTAGTATAAACAATAATCTAAATTAGATATTGTACTTACTGAACTCGTACACGATTCTTTTTCTGGACGACCTAGGCGGCCTCTCACACAACGCACTGTTGCTGGCGGACTTACGCGGGATGACAGCACCAATCTGGACCGCGGGCGAAGGCGGTGATCACGGTTGACTGATGTCGGCGTCGTAGTGACGGACATCAGAATTAGCTATAAACAACCAGGGTACTCACTCGAACGGGGCGAATTGGAGTCCCGGAATCGACGCACTGTCGACTGAGACTTGGGTTAACCCGGACGCAATGTCACAGAGTCAAATACAATACACCGTTTGTGTACCATGTCCTGTTACAGATATTTACGTCGTTGTCTGCACAATTTAACGGCCGTAATGGCAAGAAAAATAAAAAGAGATTTGATATAAATGAAAACAAAAACTATTTATATTTTTCTTGAGTGTGTAGTAACAACGTGCACACACAAGTTAAGAACAGAACGAACATACATACAAAAAAAAATACAAGATATGATATGGGTGATAATACAGTATGTGTTAGAAGGCAAAGAGAATAGGTACAGTAGTAGTGAATTATTAAGATTAACAGGTGTGCGACGCATTGGACGGGGAAACGGATGGAGAGGAAAACCGGTTACAGCAACGAGCAACGCGGTCGCGTTGTAAACATAAACTGTTAGGTCCTATAACCGGCCTATACATGTGTTCCCTTCCAACCTTCGCGTTCATATCACCTACTACCATCTTTATACAGTGCAGCGGTAAAGTGTCATACACACTTTCTAGTTCTTCATAGAATTTATCTTTTATGTCTTCATCTTTTTCTTCTGTTGGAGCACAACAGTTTATAATAATTACGTCAAGTGTCTTTCCTGCTATGCGGATATAGCAAATTCTATCATTAAATGCTGAGAAAGTCTTCACATTTAGTAGTATCTTGTCGTGTATCATAAAACCTACTCCATTTTCATGTTTTCCATTAGTGGTGCCACTGTAGAATAGTGTTGTATTACCTTTTTTTAGGTTTCCACTATTTGCCACCTTATCTCTTATATTGCTAATATGTCAGTTGTATAGTTATTTTAAGCATCGAGTACATATTGCAAAGCTCCAGGTTTGTTTAGTGTTCTAACGTTCCATGTTCCTATACGTAGCCAATTTTCCGATTCCAGTTGTTTGCCATTCTCAATCCAATTCCGAGGCTTTTTTTATGGTTTCTTAACCGAGTGCTTTTTACTAGGTCGGGTTGTTAGCCCGACGCTCAACCCCCAAAACTGGAGGACCATTCCACACCAACTAATTAAAGTCAGCGTGGGGCTATTGCAATACACTTCGCAGTGTATTGGGCGATGGGAGCGCCATTTTCCCTACGCTAAAGACTGGGGTCCGCCGTTTCGTCACACCCGTTACCAATTAAGGTACCCCATGCGGGGATATTTAAATGGATTATGTATAATATGTTACTGAATTGTATCAGATAAGATCAATGATAACAGTGACAGTGTTCAGTTTGAAGAAATGATGGGTAATGATATCGATTGTCAAAGTACAGAAAATATAATTAATAATAATGCAGCTACATCAACTAATAAAACTAAATTAGACGGTAAACACTTTTTTGGTTTTACAATTTGTAATTTTATATTAATTTTTCCTTTAATGTAATTGTATTATAATATTAGATTTATCGATAAAGAACACATCAAAGAAGTCACTTAAATCTACAGTGAATGAAGAATCAAACTTAAGAATAAAAAAACTTAAATCAAATTCTGAATATGAAACTACTTTATACAAATTACAGGTAATTATTAAATAAATTTTAATAAAATAAAATTACTGATTTGATTTTAAATAAAATAGTTATAAAGTAAGTAGTAATTACAATTTTGTTTTTTAGATTCAATACCAGAAGTCATTATTAGAAGGCTTAATTGCTAAAAGAGCTGAAGAAAATATTTTGCATGAACTGAAAAAAGAAAAACTTTTGTTGGAGATAAAAAATTTGAAATCAGTTTATAAAAATTGTGATTAAATGTTAAAATAATTGTTTAAATTGTAATTTGAACTTTCTTACTGGATACTCAGTATAAAACCAAAGACTGATATAAAATATTGTTATTTAATTTTATTTGTAAACTACTACAAATAGTAGAAACCAAAAGACTGCTACAATTTACAAAATAGTGTTGTTTAATTTGTTTAACTTTATTTGTTAACTACTAAATTAAGTAGTAAAAATCAAAAGACAGGTATTAAACTTTATTAATTAAATTGTGAATTTGTATTTCTTAGTTATTCTATTGTATTTATTTGTAATAACTTATAAAGATATAATATATACATATGTAATTAAAGTGTCTAATAATGTAAGCTCTGCTAGCAGCTGCACCAACAACATCTCCATATTCATCATTAGCCCAAAGATTTTCTACTTCATCGTTCTCATCTTCAACCACAATTCCTGGTAATCTCAGTTTTAAACTTATGTTATATAGTACAGCACAGGATACAATTATTGAAACAATTGTGTTTGGCTAATTAGCTAAACCTCTCCTTAGACATGGGAATTTTCTTTGCCATACACCAAATACTCTTTCCATAATATTCTTGGTTTTAATGTGAGCTTTATTATACGTCTTCTCGGCATTTGCAACTGGATTGAGTAAAGGTGTAAATAAGTAGGGTTTGCATGCATATCCTAAACAAATGTATTAATTAATCTATTGTATTATTATTATTGTACTTACTACCTACAATAAAATAAAATAAATATAAAACCTTATAAAAAACATAATATAATTAATTCAATACTGTTACATTACCATTATCTCCCAGAAGTAACAGATTATTATTACTATTTGAAAATACAGCACATGCATGGCTGGCATTGAAGATGAAGCTATCATGGTAGCTACCTGGCCATCTAACCACTAAATCCTGTATTTCCATCAGTGGACCACAAACTAACTAGATACAATATTTTAGGATTGGATAGTTAAATAAACAAAAATAAAATATTATTGTTATAATATTAATTACTGGAACATTTAAAGAAAACCATCCTTTACGATTTCGATATACTTCTCCATTAAGACCACCTGGATTTTTGATTTGTATATGAGTGCAGTCAATACAACCTCCAACACCTGACATTCCAGCTATATTATAAAAATGTTGTCTAATGACACCCCATTCAGCTTCAGTTTGAGGAAACTTAACGTGATCCCCTAAGCGACTAGCAATCTGATCCGAAACTGTTTTAATGATTCTGGATACAGTGCTTTGGTGAATTCCTCTTAGATCTCCACAAACAGTCTATGATATAATACACATGTTTTTAATTTCATCTATCAACTGACATAACCTTCCTGAAAGTTTGATGCAGCATAAAATCGTAAAGTGGTTAGTAATTTTAATATTGGTGGAAAAGGTAATCCACGATTATTTGTATACTCAATACTTAATAATCCCATTATTTCATTTAAAACCACATTTTTTGGAAACCGGTACCAATTAAAAAACTCATTTTCGCTATATTTTTTAAATGGGTCTTCCATATTTCGAATGTACCTCCTTGGTACCCGAATAACTTTATCCTCCATAAATTCGCCAACAAAGGCCACAAACTCCAAGAAGTCATCCATACTTTTTATGAATTAATTAATTTTAATATAAATAGTACTTGATTAAAATTATTGATAAAGTTATCAATAATTATCATTTAAAAGTAGGTACATAACTCATTACATAAGACTTATGTTATGCTATTGAGCGCATAACTTTATGTGTCAGTTTATGAGACAACTAGCGTATAAATACCACTGTGCATAGTAAAATTTATAAATTTGTTTATGTATTACTTAATTGTTGCTAATGTGGCACATAACATGAATATGCATACGGGCCTTAATCTCACCTTGGGCTTTAATGCTGCTTATGGTTTTGAGTTTGCGTAAACTTGCAGCTACATAATTTCTAAATTAATCTATTTCATCTTCTTTAACAGTAGCTTTTTGGACAATATTGTGCAATAATTAGCAGTGTACTTCCTTTTTCTACACTTTTAAATCTTTTGGAGTAGATTTGTTTTTAGGTACCTCTTCTATTGGATTATCCGATATGTTTTCTGAATATAATTCCGCTGATACTCGAGTTTCATCATCAATGTCCTGAAACAAACAATTAATTTTTTTCAGGTTCTCAAATCTTTAGAAGAATGGAATAAAATAATTAAGGGTTTTGATACAAGATGGAATTTTCCCAATTGTGCAAGTGCCATGGATGGGAAACACGTTATTATCAAATACCCTGGGGTGGTACTGGCTCCGAATTTTTCAATTACAATAACACTTTTAGTATCGTTTTGTTGGTAGTGGTAGCATACGACTACTATTTCCAAATAATCAGCTTTTCAAAAAATAACCTGTAACTCTGGAAACTCTGCTCGAAACACAATACTTGTTCGTGAAAAACGTGCAACTATTTTAATACGGAAGGAGCTGTACCTTGGCAAGATAATGCCATTTCAGAAAATTAGTAAATAATCAAATTAAATTAATATAATTAAATAATAAATACACAAGTATATTTTGTGTATAATTAAAAATTCACTATTTGCTTAATAAATTACTATCTATTGGCTATTACATTATCTTGTTTTTCCCCAACCGATAAGGTTAAAAATATGGTTTACGAATTATTTGATGATATTGTGGGGAACAAGTGCACACGTTCCACGTATAACGCTTATTTTGTAGGAAACTACTATTTCATTATTTATTGTTACGACTGTGGTGGGTATTCCGTTGATATACAAACAATAGTTTTAATAATACTTTTTAAGGTGTACATATTTTATTTTTAACAACCACCTACTGTAATGATAGTTGAAAAATAAATAAATGACAACTAAAAATAAAGAAAATAGAATACTCTACACTTACCAGGTTTGACGAAGTAGCCCCTGGTGCAGTACTGGTCATGAGGAAGCTATCCAATTAATTATACCATTAAAGTTTTGGATGATATAAATCCTCCTCGCTGGATCCAGTTCCCATAGATGCCCGTACCTTTTTTTCTCTTGCAGATACTGGCTTCTATATATTTTTCATTTTCGTAGTAATTTTTTTGTACCAAATCCATCAATATCCAATTCTTCAGTGAAAGAAGAAAGCGCTTCATATGGCATATCCCTATTTTTGTAGCTTTGGCAGCTTATATTCCATAGGCATTCATGTTTCACTTGACCCAAATTTTACTGATGTAGCCATTGTTTTGATAAAATTTTAACACCAAACAAAATGTTCGAGGAATTAGAAATACTGTTTACACTTGTCGATATTATTAGACGTATTATCGTATATAATATTCTCGACTCGTGTAAACAAATTAAGAGCGACTTTATTGCTTTCGAAAGTCTTGGGTATTTTGACCGTATTCTGAACCTGCAGCGAGGTCGGAGATATCGGCTATGTTCGCTTGCTATCTGTACCTACATTTTAAGGTACGATCGCTTAGCTCCTCGGACAATATATAAAATCTACAAAGGGGACCAAAGGTACCTTAGATACGAGCTAGCCACCCGTTCTTCAAGATCCGTTTATTTAGTCCTATCGGCGACTACTGTTTCTAGTCTAGCCAACAAGCTAAGCAGGCTCGTTACACGACATTATTTAAATGTACCCCTCATTCAATCTACCCCATCTTCCCCGACATATATGATTGCATATTTATTTTACAGAATATTTACCACTCATAAATGATCATTTTTAAATTTAAAATTAGTACGATTTATTCGCTAATTAAATTTTAAGTCTTTATGATATTAACTAAATGATATCGCAAGAAGTAAAAAAAAAAATTAAATAACATTGTAAATAATTTTTATTTTAGTTTATTTCGAATATATTGACTTAGATAAAACTTGAGATAGATGTTACCCATTAATTTTTTTAGTAGTAAAATAATAATGTTGATTCGTGTTTAGTCAATTCATCAATGGATTTTGTTTTCTTGCATAGCTCTTTTGATATCCGGATGCCTGAAAATTTTAAATACTGTTAAATATAGCAATACTAAATTCTTTTAGATACAATTTTAAGTTTTCAAATGACCACATAAAAAAAAGAATTAGAAGATTGGAAGTTTAATTATAAGTAAAACTGAGGGTGACATTACAAATGAATGTAATAAGAATAGAATAACTGAAGACGATTTAATAAACGATGGAAAAAAGAAATAGTGATGTAAGAAACGATAATACATGCAAGTAAGTCTTGAATATTAAATAAGGATAATAACTAGAAAATAAAGTAAACATGAGTAGTCTATAAACCGCTATTTTATAGACTACTTACATGTATACAATTACTATAATAATTAAGTGGAGCAACAGCTGTTAGATAGAATTCAAATTAAGTATTTGATAATAAAAGTATTGCCAACCGACCTAGGTTGTTTAGGCATAACAATATTTTGAAAAAAAAATAAGATGAGAGGATGAAGTACAACAAAATCCGAAACAGAAGTAGATCTTATTATAAGCATAAGTTTTATTATTTTTCTGGAGATCTATAATAGTGGCCGACTAGACAGGTATAATTTTGATCGTCTACCCTATTTTATGGCATACAGTGTAGATAAAAAAATATTAAAATAACGAAATCATAACCTACGTTTTTGTTTGATATATTTGTTGATTTATGACTGTATTTAACTCTTTTTCTTCTTCAAACAGCGGAACGAGTTTCTTTTTGAGAAGTTTAGCTACGTCTGGCTCCTTCATATTATTGTAAGAATTTCTAGGCTGCAAAGAAATTAAGTAAATAATAACATGAACTGTAGTCTGACTATGTAAACAGAGGTAAAACCCGTTTAATATACCTACATAGTGTGCTGTCCAATACTTGTATTGTCATAAAAACAGAGCCTACTGCTCAAATAATGGTATGTAGTAGGCATATACAGGGTGGTTCATCTGATGTAAGACCCATTTTCACAGAAATTATAAATATTTTTTTCGTATACCTGTAGGTAATATTTTACTATATTTTTAATACTTCGAAAATTATGAAAACATTAATATTTTCCGAGAAAATGAGTGTCTTACATTGGATAGATCACCTGGTAATTCTACTTTAATTATAAATTGTTATAACAGTTATATTTAATTAAATTATATTTATATCAATTCCACAAGTGAACTCAATGTTGGCAATAGTTATTATAAAATACTGGTATGATCGTTTAAACTTTTTGGCATTCACGGCACGTAGTGAATGAAAATAAAGAAACAGAAGTTCGACCATAATAGTGTTGTGTATGCACAAAGAAGTATTTTTTTAGTCTACCTGATATAGAGGGATTTATCAAATTAAAAAAAAAGAATAATAATTTTGTTTGTAAAATAAATACACTGCACACAAATTAAAGATTAGTTTCAACTAATTAAAGAAATCTTGTTTTCTATTTAACTCGAGTTTATGACCACAAGTATAAAAGACACGAAACTGCAATAAAGCCCATTTATAATGTTTGTTAATCTAGGTGTTATACTTGTAAAAGCCGTGCATTGGATGAGCCCGGAGTAGATTTTATGGCGATCAAACGGAATCCTCTGTCGACAATTGCCGGATCAATGTTTAGTCGTTCTCCCATGTAGTTTAACGTCAGCTTCGGTAGTTTCTTATCGGTATTGGCTTCATCCACCTTTATGAAATCAACTTATTTTGATAACGATATATACAAACAAATACACTTTCCTTACACGTTGTTTGTACAGTTTTAAATAAAAATTTTAATTAAATATGTACAGCACGAGAAACCTTATGAAGTTTATATAATATACCGGTAATATATAACAACCTACCGGTAAACTGAAAAGAGATTTCCTACTGCCGCACTTGTCCATTTTTGTGTCACATAAAATAACAAAATTTCGATTTTTTGAAAATTACTAATCAATAGTACTGTTATTAATGATCGAATCAAGTGTATTGTGTTTCGTCCATTAAACAAAAATTTAATAACATCAATTCTCTGTTACCATAACAAAATATGTTTTAGCAGATACATTCAATTTTCAAATAACTACAATGTTAACTTCTTCTTGGCTTTGCTTTCTATCTATCTCTATCATTCGCCAATTTCCTTCCATTGTCTTCTCCTAACAGTGATAAACCTTTAGCGAACCTATCTCTTCATTCCCTGTCTGGACCATCCTCTTGGCCATTTTGTTTCCATCTTGTATTCTACTCAATAAGGCCTTTTGACCGCCATAAATAACCAGCCCATATTAGTCTACTGTTTTCCTAAGGATTCCATTACATGTTCATATTCTATTTAACTATTAACAAAGAATAGATTTAATCTATAATAATATGTTCTGTGCTATTATAGACCATTTATAGCATTGGTATCAATTAAACTATGTAAATCTTTTACTGATATACATAACACCTTTTTAGAATAGAGAAAAAAAAAACAAATCAAAAGTTATTCGTAGTTAAAAATAGAAAAACCCAACTATAAAAAAAAAAAACACATATACAAAATATACATAATGTAGGTATAATATACTATTATTACACGTCTAAAAGTCTACGTGTTTTAAGCCTACAGTAAAAATATCTAATTTTTTTGGTCTATGGTACTGTAATAGTTCTCGATACAAGTATCAAAAACTATTAAGAAATTTGTAGTTGTTCAAGTTGAAACCAATTCAGAAAGATGGATTTTGTAAATTATTTAAGACTTTTAAAATTATAAGTTTAAATTTATTGTTCATGTAAAATATAAGTAGACAAACTGCTACAGAGATGTATTTTGCTTGAGTCTAGTAATTCGTCTGGAGTAGCCCTAAGTTCTACTCCTATTTATATGGATATGGTAATCTGTGTAATGTGTTATTGTGTAAGTTGTGTTGAATTGATGGGCGGACGCTACAGCGGACGCACATCGTATGATTATTTTAATTGGTATTATTTTGCGATAAAATGGCAATAACATGTTTTTCCCAAATAGCTTATCTGAGCGGAACGGACTCTAAGTAGTTTTGATATATATATATATATTTGTAATTTAATTTAATCACTACGCCAGATAATTATGCAGGTGTGCTCTGTACCGACCACGAGTCGGCCTTCGTATTTGTATGCCAATGCATGACTCAGAGTGCCAACATTATAATATGAGTAATATTATGCTTAGTGTAGTTGTGTGGTTTGTGTGAAGGGTACTGAAGGTTATATCATAACACCTCCCCCATAAAACGCAAGTTAGGCTTTCAAAGACTAACTTCGAACTAGACCAGAGAATTTTACAAATAGTGCTAAAAATTTGAAAAAAATACATGTATGTTTTAGATTTAGTTAATCATTACATAGATAGCAAAAATAATTGAAAATAAACAATAATATTTGAATACAACGAATGACAAATATGTAACAGTCATCTAATTTTACAATGGTAACAATATATATATAGTAAATTGAATAATAAAGTTCATTAATATTTTTGTGCAATTATTACATAATGTAATTGTGCTTACAATAAAATAAGGTTATTTAGTATAACAAAAGAATACATAAAGTAATACATAACAAATACAAAACATATTTATAATATGACAATTTCAAAATCATGACATAATTCATTTTTTTGGTTATGAGACATTTAAATGTACATATAATGTTTGTAAGTTACATATTGCAAAAGATAATTAAAGTTATACAAAAAAAATACTTAATTAATACGTGTTATTATAAGTGTTGTAAATAAACATTAGGTATATATATTAAAGTTAGTTTGATATAGATATATTGAGTTTGATAACTAATTAGTATTAATATTCATATAAACCGAATACTCTTATTGGGTATTTTGGATAATACAATAAATGGACAGGTATATATGTATTCATAGCTAATACAATTAAACTCATACATTCATCTTTCGTGTTTATACACCCTGCTAATTGTCGGGTGGCTAACCTCAAGCTTATTTCTAACTCACTTAATTCCTCAGTGCTAAATAATTCACTACCTGTTTGATGTAACATTTCATTAGCATCTTCTACTAACATTGATAAGGTTTTGTAAGTTTTTGTAATGTTATTTCTTAAATTATATTTATGAGTAGCAACTGACATATAGATATCCTGATGGGTCAACTGTATAAAATTATTAAAATAAATATCATCTCTTTTCGTGACATCAGGTGATGTAGGAAAAGATGGTCTACTGCAAATTCCTGACATTATGAATTCCTTAACTTTCATTATGAATTCTTCAGTGTAATACATTGATTTGAGTTATCTAAATATTATTGATTAATTAAGAATTTAGTATGATACACTTTTTTAATAATAAAAATGAATTGTATTGAATGTAATAATATAAAGCTAAGTGCGTACATATGGTGATAAAAATATGATAATTAAAAGTAAAAATTTACCAAACTCTAGTTAATAAATAAGTTAATTGAGTATGTAAAATATAAGTAGTTAATAAAATAAAATTAAATAGTTTTTTTTTTTTATTATATCTTATAATTTTTTTTTTCTAGTTTAGACTAAGTTACTTAAATATAGTGAAAAAAAAAATGTGAAAATAATAAATTTATTATAAGTTATATAAAAAAATGTTATACTACTGTTCCCTACGGAACCCTTTTACTACACCAATGGGTTTAGGGGCTATTAAGTTAGGTGCTGACAAAATGGATGGTGATCTAGGTGAGACGCCCAGCGGTTGGTACTTTATTGGCACCTGAGGGAAAAGCAACAACGCATGTGGATTGCTTATCCCTGGTGCTAAAGACAAGAGTGCCAAAGAAACATTCCTCCGGTCCTCGCAATTTAATAAAAACTGGGCCGCCGATACTAGATGGCTCTCAAATTGAGTCAAATTAGTGTTGTTAAAACGCGTGCCACTAATCTCATTCGCTTTACATAGGCACCAATCCAAGGATGTATAATGATGACGATTATGATAAATCCTATCTTTATAGATGACCTGGCACAGATTATAAAATAATACGCTTAAATTATATTCCATGGGAAAATGCACTATTTTTGCTGCCGAATTGACTTTACTAAAACGTGTAAACAGTTGATACTCCATGATAATTTGAATGATAACTGTATAAAGATTAAAGTAAAATGAAAATAATTAGCTTAAAAAATAAACTCCTTAATTGTTTACGTTAAAATTAAAAAAAAAAAAAAAAAAAAAAAAAACTAACCCCAATACCAATATAAAAATTAATTATTATTAGTATTTATTATTAATTATTATGATTAAGCTCATTTAATATATCTCCTAAAAACATGCCCTGTATGATTAAGTTATCAATAGTTCTTGCAAATGCCTTACAAATTCTATTAATATCTCTAGTATCTATTACATCTCGAATAAAATCTAAAATTGGGCCAATTGTTCTATTTAGCTCCTCCTCAGTATAAGGATTATCTATTAAGGCATTAGCCAATCTTACATGGTTTCCTAAACATGTTAATGTAACGAAATTTCCGTTTGAAACTGTAAAATGGTCTTCCGTATCCATTGCTATTTTTAGAGCTACTATGAAACTAATCGCTCGTGATCGACTCATAATAATGGTTGAATATGTAATTTTAAAATTAAAAGAATCTGCTATACAGATATGATAAAAAATAAAATTATAATTTTATTACTAAGAAATTAAATAAGAAGTTAAATAGTAGTAATTATATGGTAATTAAAGCAAGTTTCCCAGTAATGCACACCAAAGGTCTACATGTTCCTGCCTATAAGTTGTTTCTATTATGGTTCTACTCATCATAGAATTATTTAATTCTCCATAAAATTCTGTCATCATTACTGTTAAAGCCTCTTCGAATTTATATATTTTATCCACTGGGTATCTATGTGGTAAAAGGTTATTAGCTTCACGAACTATTTGTTCAAATGATTTTTGAGATTTGAGTATGAAACAATCCTCATGTGCAATGCAAACTACGTTTCTAAAGAACGTAATTTCTTTTAAACTAAAAGATGACATTAACGAAGTTTCTAACTTACGGTTTAATGCGAATAGTATTATGACAGCAAGTTTGCAGATAGTGCTCTCTTGTACAGAATATTATCTGAAATATATATGATTATTATATTTAAAAATAAAATTATGATTGTTAATAATTTTAACTTAACTATTTACTATATAATAAAATTATTCAATTAATGTTAATTACTTATGAAAATTGATTTTTTTTATAACTATTTTTTTAACGTGGTGAAGGCGGGGGTGGACCCGGAATTGGGTTAAGTGCCACCACCTCTTCTCTACGGACACTATTAGAAAGTCGATTTCTAAGGTCTACATAAAATTTCGGAGTTGTCGAATGTGATTCATTCGTATTTGTACTTTTGTTACAAAATAATTTACATTTAATTACAATATAAATCGTGGTTATTAAAATCATAACGAGAAATATTATTCCTATTATTAAATAATTTATATTAGAATAAGATTTTGTTTGTTCGATTTGGTCTCTACGATTTTGTTCATTATCTATCATTCTATTTAAATCAGATAACGAATGAGATATTTCTTGTAAATTGTTAAATTTAATGTGTCCTATATCACTCCAGTCTTTTAGATTGGACAAGGGTGGTAAATTTGGTACTTTTGCTAATATTAAATTCATATCTGTTTTTGGAATAAAATCTAAATATTTACTACAAGAAATAGATTCTACTGCAGTTAAAATTGAGTGTTTTGTATACATTTGACAATTGCTATCTTTTAACTTAATTATACCATGACCGTGTATTCGATCAATTTGCGGTTCTGGTAAATCACTACAACTTGTTGTAATTGTTTCGTCTATGACTGAATAAAGCCATGCATTTTGATATCTTAATTTGTGATAAATATTACGCGCCATTGTCATTACTCTAGGTTCACATTTAAGTGGAATTACTTCTGGTTTATTAAAAAGAGAAACCTCGCAAGGTTGATTACCGTTATTTTCTTGTACGGGTTGCGCTGCTGGACAAATACGACAAATAAGGGTTTCTTTACACAGGCTCATCTGTGCTTCAGTTTACGTAGTGTATTGTTTTCTATCTTTTGTAATAGCTAGATATGGACATTCTATTTTCATAATTATATGATTAGTGTTATTCTCTCCAGAGCTTTTCATAGGAACTGGTATAACGTTATACATAGAAAGTTCTGTGTCTGTTACTAATGGAATTTGCGTGATAAAAACCAATCTATCATTACCAAAATAAACTATCATGTTAGTTATTTTATGTAATTCATATAGTTCTGAAGGCCTGGTTCCCATGGGTAATGTTAATGTTGACCTTAACCTATGAGCAATTTCTTTAAGAGTGGCCGCCATACCTTTTGGAGTCATGAGGCTTGAGTGAATCACCCCACCTCTTGCTGCCGTTACTATATTACTAATTGTAGTTGTCTCGAAAGCAAATTGAATAATTAGAGTGGTATAGATATTATGGATATCGTTAGTAAGTAACATGTCACGTATTTTATCAGTTTCGTTTGTTAAACTAGCGACTTTTGCATACAAATCTTTCTCACTTTCTCTTAACTCTGTGTACATTCTATCGGTCTCATTTAATATTGTGCTTGCTTGCTTTACTGCAGCTTTTACTACTGTAATTTGATTTTTTATTAAGTGTAAGACTCTATTTCCACTATCCTCAGTCCTTTTAATGACTTCGGTTGTACTTTGTACACAAGAATCGTCAAAAACACCAAGTAATGTATGTAAAGCCTTGCCTACAACATTAATTAGTCCTCGTTTCTTTCTTGACCCTTTTATAATATCCTCTGTACTCTCTCCAATATGTTTGCCTAAAGACTCATACATATGATCTCTTTGCTCTGATATTTCGTTATATAAACCCCAAATAACATAATTATACCTTTGACATATAGTCGAATGAAACGCTTCTTTACAATTTATAGACAAATTTTTAATTCTTTGCCCTAATAATTCGTATTTTCTATTATATTCACTTAAAGATAAATAAGTTACAATTTTATATTCTGCGCCTATTAAACGAACCGACCCGAGATTTTCGCAATAAATGCCTGGTTGCATTTTCGGATATTGCTGAATGGTGAACCGAGAAGATAAGTCCAAAGCTTCATCATTTAATGTATAAGTGACACCGCATAACAACAATCTAACAGACAAATTTATTTTATTGTCTTTTTACAATATATACATATATATATTTTTTTTAATTTATTTAAGTAATCTAACTATAATATGCTTATTTTATATATATATATATATATATATATGATTTATTTACACGTGACTTACTACAATGTAGAGTCTGACATTGGAGAACCTAAACAGGAAGAAGTAGCATGGATAATAGGAACACTTAAGAACAACAAAGCACCGAGTGAAAACAAAATATCAGCGGAGCTACTAAAAAGAGGTGGAAAAGGCTTAATAAACACATTGCATGGAGTTATAAGTGAAGTATGAAAAAAAGAAACTATGCCAGAAGAGTGGAATACGGCAATACTATGTCCTATTTTCAAGAAGGGAGATCCAATGTTAGTGTCAAATTATAGGGGTATATCATTATTAGACACAGGATATAAAGTATTTACAACACTGTTACTGGAACGAATAAGCCCATATGCAACAGAGATTGTGGGGGAATACCAGTGTGGATTTAGAAAAGGAAAATCAACTGTCGATCACATCGATATCATCAGACAACTAGCGGAGAAGCATTACGAATATAATAAGGATCTGCACCTGGTATTCATAGACTTCAAACAAGCCTACGATTCCATTAATAGAAAAGAGTTATGGAATGTTTTGAAACGCTTGGGTATTCCTCAGAAATATATAGATTTAATTAAGATGTGTAATAGTAAGACTAATTTTAAGGTAAAATATCAACAAGAATTATCTGAAAAGTTTGAAGTAAAATCTGGTCTGCGCCAAGGAGACGCACTGTCGCCGATGCTGTTCAACATTGCTTTTGAATGGGTAGTGAGAACAGCTAACGAAACTCGAAAAATGGAAGTTGGTGAAATTGAAACCATCCTTGCCTATGCGGATGATGTGGTCGTTCTGGGGAATTCTAGAAACGAAGTGGAGCAAACCACAATAAAACTCTTGGAAGCAGGAAAGATCATGGGTCTAGAAGTTAACCAGGGTAAAACAAAATATAAGTGTATCTCACGAAACGATGGTAATGACTTAAGTTTACAAGTAGATTCTTATGTCTTTGAAAAACTAGAAGCGTTTAAATACTTAGGGATAAATATAAACAACAAAAATAACGTACATGAAGAAATAAAAGAACGAGTAGCTAGCGCGAACAGATGTTATTACAGTTTACTAAAACTATTTAAGTCGAAATTGTTATCAAGAGAATCGAAGGTAACTTTATACATAAGCTACCTAAGACCAGTTTTGACATATGGATGTGAGACGTGGGCTACTACAAAAGGTGACTACTCCAAACAAAGTACAACAGAAAGAAAAGTACTTAGAAAAATATTTGGTCCTGTTTATAATATGGAAACGAGAACGTACGAAAGGAGACACAATAATGACTTACAAAATTTGTATGGAAGTCCTAATATCCTGTCATATAGCAGAGGCAAGAGGATGGAGTGGGCTGGACATGTTTGGAGGGCAGAGGGAAAGACTATAAAACGAGCCACGGAGGGAAGAACTGTGGGGAAAAGACCGTTAGGAAGACCTCGAACAAGATGGAGGGACGTAGTAGGAAATGATTTAAGGATGATCCATGAAGACGCGAGAATGGAGGATGCAAATGATAGGGACCGATGGAGGGAATTAGTGGTGGCAGCGATGGATCTACATGGTCCGCTAAGCTGTTAAGAAGAAGAATATGATTTATTTAAAAGTTACATTAAGCTTGGTCGTTATAATACTTTTTAACATTATTTTTATGTATTGTAACATTTCTTCGACCGCGTTTTATAACTATATTTTCCCTCTCTATAACGTCTATTACTTCGAATGGACCTAGCAATAGAGGTTCTAATTTGTTTCTCGACGTGTTATCTTTTAATAAAACTAAATCTTTTACTTGTATTTCTACTGGGTTTTCTTTCATATCGTACCTTTCTTTGGATTTCTTTTTATTGGTAATTAAATTGTCTCGAGCTATTTTATGCGACTCTTGCATATTATGCTTTAATTCTGATATATAGTCATCATAATTATAGCGAGGTTCTGGGTGAGCTTTTAATTTAATAGGTACTTATACATCCCTTCCATAAACAAGAGCATATGGTTGATATTTGGTTGAACTGTGCTCAGTTGAGTTATAAGTAAAAAAGAAGAAGGGTAGCAGGTTATCCCAATTATTCAATTTAATGTCTACAAAGTTCCTAAGATATTCCCCTAAGGTCCTGTGTGATCTCTCAGTCGATCCTTGGGTCATAGGGTGGAAAGAACTGGAGTTTATCTTATTAATTCTTAATAATTTGCACATCTCTGTGAATGTTTTACTCATGAAATCCGTACCTTGATCTGTCAAGATGGTATCAGGAATTCCATGAATACAAACAAAATGTACCGTAAAAGCTTCTGCTACTGTCTGAGCTGTGTGGTTAGGCAAAGGGATTCCCATAGAAAATTTCGAAAGATCACACTGTAGCGTTAAAACAAAACAATTTCCTGATAAACTTTTAGGCAGTGGTCCCACAATATCTAAAATTACTTTCTCAAATGGACATGAACTTGTAGAAGTTACTATCATTGGAGATCGAACGTGTTTATTGGAAATTTTATTCTTTTGACAAAGAGTACAAGTTTTTATATAATTACGTACGTCTTGTTTTAAACCTCTCCAAGAAAACTGTTTTCGAAGTCGACGTGTCGTCCTAGAAACACCCTGATGGCCCCCGATTAATGAGTCATATATATCATAACAGTACATAGGTATACTAGAATAAATAGTCTACTAGTAAAAAAGTCTTTATAAAATATGTCTACACAAAAAATCTTATCTAATAAAATGTTTGAATAATGTAATAGTCGTATATATTAATTTACTGGAAAAAATAGATATTACATGCGTAGTGGTTAGCGTAGCTAACAACCTTATAATTGCAAATTTCAAGGTTAAAAATTAACTAAAAAATATTTTAATGCTATATTTATTTGTTTGGTAAGTATACAGGTGACCCACAATGATTTGACAAATAAAATAATTTTGGTTCTAGTGAATATTTTAATTCGCCACAGCGGATGTGTGAATTGTGTATTTGTGAAATAATCAGTGTAAGGTCTTACATTATCGGGATCTTAGATTATAGTGACGTGCTATATTTGTATATGGGTGTGCATGTGTGCGGTGAAGGACCGCGTCCGTTATACCTCTTCCATAAAACGAATGTTAAGGCTCTCAGACTGAAACTACGTAATTTAAAAATAAGTATACATTCAAATATAGTTATAATATTGAACATAAAGTGCGTCTACAATTAAAAAGTGGTTTAAATTGTATGGTTGGTTATAATCAATAATAGTAGAACATTTCCTGAAAATATAACTTAAACATATCAATTAGAATGCTAATTATTAGAATTATTAGAATTATACGCACGTACGTTATTTTATAATGCATAGTAGTAACACATAGCTTACACTGAATACAATATAAAAAAATTGAATTCTCGTGTGTATATATCTAATTATATATAATGTAAAGTTTCTACGTGTGCTGTATAAGTAATTACGTCCTCATTAAATTTCATTCGAATCGCGTTTAATTCATTTTATAAAGTGGCAGCTGATTTTTCCGATTGAAAAGCTTCGCGCAAATATTTTTTTTTGTAGGTCCATTTTTCAAATTTTCTAAACTTTATTACTTCTAATGCTTCACCCCCAAGTCTAGTTATAATAGATTTTACTAATACAGGGTCACATTTTTTTGTCTACTGAATAAACTGCCAAGTCACACGCAGTAGTAAAAGAATAAACATTTTCTGCGTTTGAACATTTTGGTATTAATTTAACTGCTTCTTCAAATTTAATGGTTACACTTGTATTTGTGTTACTCGTATTATTCAGGTTAAGAGTATCATTAACTGTGCAGCTTTCATCGTTATTTGTCATTTTAAATACTCTTTTTTTTTTTAAGTTAACTCTTTAAATACAACTCTTTCCTTCTAGTATTATACTTGTTAGTAGAGGTTATTTTTACTTTACTCTGTAATTCCTTCAATGAACGAAAATAATTTCTTAGCAGTCTGCACAAGTAATTCTCTATTTCTCTTAATAGGATCGTCTATTGATTTATTAGGATCAACTTCCTTTAAACTAATTTCTTTAACAACTATTTTCTCTACATTCTCACTAGTGTTATTACTCTTATTATATATTTCACAAAGGGTAGACGAACTAGGATTGTTATAACTCATAAATAAAAATACAAATTTAGTATACATGCAACTTTTACTACACAGGCAATTAATAATATGATCGAAAAATAATAAGTTCAGAATACAAATCAACTCCATCTATGTCTTTTAAATCGTTATCTGTCAAAACTATTTGCAAATCTTTACAGTGTTTTAATAAATCTTCATTTTCCATTTCTTTCAACTTAGCAATGCGGTGTAAAAACCCAAAGTTATCCGAAAAGTCTCCAACTGTTTAAAACGTTTCTCAATTGATAATTTGTACGAAAACGATCTTCATTACTTAACAAGGGTTCATCGACATTTTCATAATCAAATAATTTTGTCTTTTTTCTCACTCTTGTACTTTAAAACTGCTGGAATGCCTGCATCTTCGGCTAAATTTTTGGCGGAAATTTTTGCCAAGTTAAATCCTTTTTCTCTGTACTGATATAAAAACTGTAGAAGACTGAACCATTTTTACGGATGTACTTATATCCATGTTATGATCTTGTACACTTTCACTCACAGTATTGACTTCTGTTAAAATATCATACCAAATAATAAGACTTAGAATAAATTCAAAACTGCCAACTTCATTTGATAGTGAAACAGCCTCACTTTTGGCTATTAAGTCATTAGATCAGTCCTGCACGAACAGTCCGACAGTGCGCACACATCTCACTTCGCTCTCGAGTTATGTTCAAATCTTTCGCTTTACTCCAAACGGAAAAATCTGTATTTCACACCAGTCGAAGAGTATTGTGCCCCACACTTTAACAAGCTTCATTGAGACTTAATTTTCATAAGTTAACACAAAGTAATATTTCTAATTTTACTTATACTGATACTACATAATTATTACGCAACTACTATACACTTACTACAAACGTGAGGCACCGACGCTCCGCTGCGTGCGGTGACCTTTGGACTTTAGTTAACATACAGCTACATGTCTTCTACTCAAACCACCTCCGACGGCCCCGTATCGCCAATAAAAATTATTCGAAACCAGATAGTTAACAACAAAAATAAAGGTAATAACCCATCTAATGACAATAAACGTCCATTATCGTCCTCCTCCTCCCTACCGCAATCATCAACTACTATCAACATAAAGAAATCAAAGTTATTCGTAACTCCAAACCGATATTCTGCTCTTTCTATTGAAGAACCCAACGTTGATGATAACGTATTTAATGATTCTAATCAGGAGCAACCGAATACCAACAATAATGCACCGAAAACCGTTCTACCTCCACCCATCTTCATCAAAGGCGTCCTTGACTTCATAGGCCTGCGAAAAAGTTTTATGACAATCATCGGCCCAGACACCTTTTCTTGCAAATCAACAACGAGAATCAACTCAAAATCCAAACAGATACCCCGGATAATTACAGGAAGATAATACATTTCCTAAAAGATATTGACGCCCAATTCCACACTTATCAGTTACAATCCGACAAATCTTTAAGAGTTGTTATTAGAAATCTACACCCATCCACCCCAGAAACGGATATTGCCTCAGCACTAGAAGAAATAGGCCACACTGTCAAAAACGTCACCAACATCAAACAACAGCTAACAAAAACATCCTTGCCCCTATTTTTTCTCGATATAGACCCCAAAGGGAGTGATAGTAACATTTTTGATATCTCCTCCCTCCTACACACAAAGGTTACAGTAAAGGAACCCTACAAAAGACGACAAATTCCGCAATGCCAGAACTGTCAAGCCTACGGCCACATTCGTACCTACTGCTCACACCAACCAAAATGTGTCAAATGTGGGGACAACCACCCCACCTCCGCCTGTAAAAAATCACCAGACCTACCGGCTAAGTGCGCCCTCTGTGAAGGACCACATCCAGCCAACTATAAAGGTTGTCAAATATATAAGAAACTATAGCAATAAGCAAACACAACACTTCAAGCAAAAAACCCCAACAACTGTCAACATTCAACCCACACTCCAAAACAGAGACCCGCCATCAACAACCAACAACTGAAAACCCACGTTCGTATGCAAATGTAACTGAGGGTAACCAACACAACTCAATTCCTACTCCAACAAACAATAATGAAATCTCACTCCTCAAATTTCTTGATGAGTTTAAATCAATAATAAATCCTCTTATTTCCCTCCTCACCACAGGTCTTTCAAGCCTCATTAAAACCAAAAATAACAACTAACCTTACTACCTACTTAAACGTACCTGGTGTCGTGACCTACTAAATTAAAATATGTGTATACCTCTACTTCCCCTTTATTTTGTATTCAATCTCATTATCTCACATTAGTATATTTAAAATAAACTCCTACCCTTGAGTGCCTCCAATGGGTGGCTTCTTATCTCCGCCTACTCAAACCATGTCTCCTCCATCACATACGCTTATTGTAAAATAATAATTTCAGATCGTGTATTTAATAATAAATGTTAAAAAAAAAAATGTCATTAGATGTCTCTGAGAGTTCTTCTAATGCATCCAGAATATTTGAAAGCTGAAAACGTAAAGCTTTCGCGCTATTTATACGGCTCTCTCGCCTTGTTTCTGACCATTGTTTAACTGTGAATGAAGTGCAGTGTTTATTAATAATACTCCAGCGATATGTCGAAGCAGAAAATAAAGTATATACACGTCGGACTATTCCAAAAAATGTAATGGCTAAAGTTGAATTTTTGGCAGCATCACAGAAGACTAAATTTAAATTATGGGCAGCGCATGGAGTAAACGCTCAGGGATTATTCAAGATTCGGGTTTGAACTCCTTGATATTTTCCTGTCATGTTCGACCCGTTATCATAGGCGTTATCATGAGAACGTCTGATAAATTTAAACCAGTAGAATCAACCCAATAATCTTGTATAGTAGGTGTACTGTATTCATTTTCTTCGTCCATATACACTATCCACAAAAGAATAGCAAGTTGCTCCTGGTGTCCGATGTTTGGAGTACAATCCATAATGGCTGTAAAATATTTAGAAGTCTGGATATTTTTTATTATTTTTTACTTGATTTCGTTGGCCATCATGTTAATAAGTTCGTCTTGTATTCTGTGACTTAAATAATGGACATATGTTTGTTTGTTTTGAATTCTGTTTACGTGTTCCATTATTATTGGATCGAATTTCGCCAACATTTCTATAAGGCCGAGAAATTTCCTGTTATTTTTCGTGTATAGAACATCCGATGAACCCCGAAATGCATCGTTATGAGCAGCTAAATAATGTATGATTGCTCAAATCCTGTCAAGTACATTGGTCAATGAATTTTCTTCTTCTCAATAATAGATAAATGTTTTTGATTAACTGTTTTTTCTTTCAAAATCTTTTTTTTAATTTTGTCCAGCCTTCAATAGATTTAAAATGTTGAACAGAACGCTCATGTGGTATACAAACCAAATACAAATAAGTATTTATAATTAAACTATCTATAAAAACTCAGTTTGTATACCTGATATAACTTTTCATATCTTTGTTTTAGTGGTTTTTATCATGTTTTTTGTTTTTTACTTAAAATATAATAACATGTTGTTACTAATATATTAATAAAAATATATTAATATAAAATATTAATTTACCTCTTGTAATTTGTTCTTCGTTATTATGTTTTTTATTATATGTTTGTTAATATACTAGGTGATCCAACTAACGTAAGATACTCATTTTCTCGGAAAATATGAATATTTTGAGAATTCTTTTATTCTATACTTTTAGGTACATATTTTACTATATTTTTCAATATTTTGATAGACAAACGGTTCTTATTGACAGATTACTTAGATTACAGGTTATTTATTATATCTGATTATGATACCGAGAATACGGTAAAACTACAAATTATTTCCATGTGATGTAATAAAACTACTCGTATTTGTAGTGACGAATGAAAATATTAAAAAAGGCAGTCAAAAAATCAAATCGTTATAGAGTCATAACTAGGGATGGGCATGAAATCCGAATATCCGTATATCCAAATTTGGATTTGAATCAAATTCAAATCCGGATTTGTCGAATTATCCGGATTTATGGATTTTCTTTTTATGTGACTTACAGTTATGGTAAAATACATTTTTTTGTTTTATTGTAATGAAAATTTAACGACAAATGAATACTGAAGTTTTATGATTTATAGTATACTTATCATAATTTCATTGGTTATTTATAGTTTTTTAATAATTATCAAAACAATAAGTTATTAAATTGTGGAATTTATTTTATACCTATATGACTTTTTCATTTGTTATATTATATCGGAGTTCGTATCATAACGATCGTTCGAAATGTATACGTTTCAAATAGGTAGGTAATACCCATTCTAATTTACTAATCTTTACTGCATAGCCTTTAAATGGTTATTGAAAAAGGTTTTTTGAAGATGAGATAAATTTATACTACAACAATAATTGCCATTGATATAATTATTTATCCGGACATATTATCTTATAATATTATCAAGTAAAAATTATTTTAAAATATCGAAAAATATTAAGTGGAAACATATTGTAAGAATAGTATTTCTGTTGCATCAGACGTGCTAACATTTATTTTTACTATAATGCCTCCAAGTAAAATTTGGAATTTCTTTACGCGTGGTGAATCAAATAAAACTGCTATATGTACTATATGCCATGATGTTTTGAAAAATATGGGGTCTACATCTATTTTGTGGACACATTATAATCGGTGGCATAAGCCCACAAATGAAATTAATGAAGATCAGCACGCTAAAGAACATACAGGGTAAGCATGTTATTAATACTACATTGTTTATGCTTTAATTATTACTTAATTTTAATTATTGAATTGTTGTTATTAAACTATAATAAAAATAACAAAATATTTTTTTGTAGAGAAATTGATATTGATGAGAGCAATAGCGATAATGAACAAACAGCTTCAACATCTCCAACTTTCGTTTCATCTCAGTCAACTTCCTCTTTGTCAATCGGCAACCCCTATGAAAAATAAAAAGCACTACCATAACATAAGTAAAAAAAATTCAAGACCGTTAGATAAAAATCAACGTGAAATTATTACGCAAGGTATTTGTAAAATGATAATTATTGATATGTAACCGTTTAGTACAGTAGAAAATAAAGGTTTTCGTTCATTACTTTCAACAATTGAGCCACTTTATACTATTCCATCACGAAAAAGTATTACTACGCGTATTGAAAAAATGTATACAGATAAATCACATAATATCAAAAATATTATCGAAAACATTAAATATATTTCTTTATCAACTGATGGTTGGACATCAACAGCAATTGATTCATATTTAACATTTAATGCTCATTATTTTGATGATAATTGGAAATTGTGTAGTGTAACTCTATCAATTGAAGAAATACAAGAAAGTCATACGGCTGAAAATTTAAAAGAAGAATTTTAAATGGTAAAATAACGGGAATTAGTCATGATAATGCTGCAAACAACACTTCAAATGCTGTAAAACTATTTTACGATCAGGACATTTACTCAAATCGCTGTGCTGCGCATACACTACAATTGGTTGTGAAAAAATGTTTAGATTTAAGTACATGTCGTCCTTTATTAAAAACCGCATCAAAAATTGTGGCTAGTTTTCGGCAATCTTCTAAAAGAACATATGCCTTAGAAAATTATTTAGTCGAAAAAGAGTGCAAAAAACTTAATCTTGTACAAAGTGGCCCTACACGTTGGAATTCTACTCTAGACATGTTAGAACGATTGTTAGAGCTTCGTTCAGCTGTAGTTGTCATTATGTCTGATCGGACACTTTTTAATAGTAAAATTGCGAAAGATCAAGAATTACTTGAAGAAGACTGGGAAAAAATAGTAATACTTGTTACTTTATTGAAACCATTAAAAACAGCAACAACAATTTTATGTGCTGATCAAAATACCACTATATCAATGGTAGGTTGATTAAAAATTATAAGTATAATTAATATTAAATAGTAGTTATTGTTTTGTAAATATCATAACTTTTTTGTGTTTATTTTCAGGTTTTACCAATTGTTAAAAGTCTACCAATTGTAAAGCACTTTAAACCCAATAATCTAGATTGTAGATTTTCAACTCTTTTCAAGGAGACCATAATTCACGAGTTATCAACACGTTTTACTGTTCAAATTGATTTTGACAACGATTGTGAAAGAGAAATTAGTATTACTCAAATGGCCAGCATACTTGATCCTAGATACAAAAATATGTCATTTGAATCTTCCGAAAATGTTAAAAATCGAATTAAAGAGATAGTACGTTCGAAAATGGTCTTTTTAGGCAGAAATCCTGATGCACATATACCTACAGAAAAACGCACAGCACTTGATGAATTACTTGAAGAAGAACCAAATAATTATACTGACGAGTTTTCAAGGTATATGGCTGAAATTCAAATAAGTCATAATGCAGATCCATGTACATGGTGGAAAGATCATGAAAACATTTTCCCAGCGTTGGCCATATTAGCCAAACAAATATTATGTATACCAGCATCTTCTGCTTCATCAGAAAGAGTTTTTTCAACGGCCGGTAATATATTATCTCCAAAGCGTAATAGAATTACACCATGCCATTTGTCAGCCTTAGTTTTTTAAAACAAAATAATAATTTGTAATTAAAAAAAAAAATTAAGTTATATGTATAAATATGCTTATTGTTTTGTATGAATTATTGTTGTATTATTAATATATATTATTTATTTATTGAGATTAAGTAAAATTTTTGAATACGTTTATAAAAATAATTTTTGCTTTGTTATAAAGTATTTATTTTGTTATTTTGATTTGTATTCGTTATTATTTAATAATTATTAATTAAAATGTATTGTTACATTATTTGATATTTTTTATTTATGTTTGGTAATAAAAAAATAATAATTAATTTTTAGAAATAAAAAATGTGCTTGTCAATTTCAATAAAACCACATAAATGCTTAAATGACTGTTTTTATTGCAGCTAAGGGCAAAACAACACTGGTAGTTAAAATGCGTCGAAAATATGGTACACCTTTGTTCAAAAAATGTGTTATAGAATTAAATTTATAAAAATATAAAAAAGAATCATTAATCAGCAAATTTTAGTTGGATAGTCTAAATTATTTGGATAATCCGCGAAACCCGGATTTCCTAAATCCGAATAATTCGGATTTTTGAAATCCGGATATGCCCACCACTCATAACAAATGAACAAATAAATGAAAATTCAAAATTCAAACGCTAACATATTTTTATATTTTTTGTCTACAAATTTATGTAATTAAAAACATATGTGGTCATAGAAATTTTCAAAATATTAAAATTTTCCGAGAAAATGAGTGTCTTACGTTAGTTAGATCACCCTCTATAGCAAATGTATAAAAAAAATGTATATACAATTAATAATAGTTTTAACTGATTGCTCTTAGTTAATAGATCACATTATATTTTACAATCAGAGGTTCGGAACTAGTTCCGGAACATGTTCCTTTATGACTCCCTGTTGTAATTGTTCCGGAATAAATACCCGGAACTCGTTCCTCAAGATATTCGTTCCGGAACAAATACCCGGAACTCGTTCCTTTGATATTTGTTCCGGAACAAATAAAATGTAATTGTTCCTTAAAAAAGGTATTTGTTCTTCGTATTATGTTGTTTCGTTCAAGTTTATTGAAGGTGCTCATTTTTTTTGTTACTTTAGCCTTTATGTGTGGTATTTTAGAAACAAATGTTAATTAATTCACCAAAAGATTATAGTTAATGCATTTGATATAACAATTAATGTTATTTTCAGTATACATAAATATATATATATATATATATAGTAAAGTGGTTAAAGAGGTATTATAATACATTTATACATACTAGGAGGGGAGGGGGTAAAAACAAAAAAATTGTGAAAAATTGAGATCACATTGTATAAAAACAATATGAAAAAATAAATTTTAACTTCTTATTAAACCCTATGAGATATTAAGTGGTTCATGATAAAAGAATCACAATGTAAAAAAATTACACTGGAAATTAGCCATATATTATAGGCCGTATATATCTAAAAAAATATTAAATTAATATAAATTAAGTGTTAACTTAAAAAGTTAAATTTTTAAGTTAAATTCATGATTAAAGGACTGATGGTTTTGATGGATTGGTTGCATACATTTTTCTTATTATGTAAAAATGTATTATAATAGCTCTGTTAACTTTCACCGTGTATATACTACATACATTTATGTATCTTGAAAATAACATTAATTTTTATATCAAATGCATTAACTATAATCTTATGGTGAATTAATTTAAATAAATGTGTACCAAAAAAAAAGGTGCACCTTCAATAAACTTGAACGAAACAATATAATACGTAGAACAAATACATTTTGCTCCATTAATAAATTATTAATAATGACAAAGAACAATTACATTTTATTTGTTCCGGAACAAATATCAAAGGAACGAGTTCCAGGTAATTGTTGCGGAACAAATATCTTGAGGAACGAGTTCCGAGTATTTGCTCCGAAACGAATATCTCGAGGAACGAGTTCCGGGTATTTGCTCCGGAACGAATGTCTATAGGAATGAGTTCCGGATATTTGTTCCGGAACATAAAAGAGAAATGAGTCAAATAGAAACGAATTCCGAACCCCTGTTTACAATTAAATAAAAAATATAATGGAAATATTTTCAAATACTTATTAATCTGTTCACTGTAATTTTATAAATATTACTTGAACTTTTAATGAAAATTATAGCAATTTAAATAAAAGAAAAGAAAATTACTAATATTATATCGAGTAAAATGGGAGTAATTGTAATTGCACTTTTTAGTATATTTATGAGTAAAAATGGCAACAAATTATTATTGATCAACTTTAATACTCGAAATATGAATTTAAGCACATTATAACTTTTACAATTCTTCTGTATTGTAGTGTTTATTTTATCACTTTTAGTTATATGTTATAATAATTTCTGTAACCTAACCTAACCTAACCATATCGGCCCAACCCTCAAAAGTGAAATTTTACAGCACAAGCTTTCAAAGTTTTGACTTTTATTCTTTTTTGTTTTGTTTTAATAAATGAAACCAAATGAAAAAAATATGGTCACTTAAATATGAATAAATTAATGCCGTTTCGACCATGTAAAGAACAATCATACATTTTAAGTTTTTTAGGCACTGAAGATAATTAATAACATTTTCAATGACAAAATGAATTATGTGCTGCTATCTATCGAATAATAATAAATTTTAAAGGTTGGGCTAGTTTTTAAATAAAACAAAATTTGATTTTTTGTGGGTTGGGCCCACGAAGTAGAGAAGATAAGGTGACGCCACTCCAACCAAATCATTGGGTCAAGAAATTGCGGCATTTTGGTAGTAAAATTTTGTCACGCAGATAGCGCCACCATTCGCCCGGAGGCCGACTTTTACATGGACTGCAGTGTTTCCCAACCTTTTTACCACCACGGACCACTTCGACAATATTTTATAGGTCGCGGACCACCTCAATCTTACGAAAACTAGGAAGACCTTTTTTTTGCTCATTAACCGTGACATATCCTGACAAAGTCCGATTAGGTTCCGAAAAAAAAATCATTTAACAAAACCAAACTAATAAACTTTTAATTTCTTTAAAAACGTACTGCGTGGTAATCGAACGAATAACGAGCGCATACTGAATCAATATCCGTAACAAATATATAAACAACGATGTTTGCAATTGACATAATTATTATCGGTCGCGATAATAGTATTATTTATTTATAGTATTATTATTACTCTGATACCTACACACTTATAAAAGTGGAAAATACTTATCGGTCGTCGGCAGCAACAACGATAAGATAACCATATAATATTATACGGTTCCTCAATAAGTCGTAATTTTTTTCGCTATTCAAAAAAAAAATAATTTTTAATAGAAATCGAAGAAAAAATCTATGGGACCGCGGACCACCTATGACTGTCCCACGGACCACCGGTTGGGAAACACTAAAGTGACCAGATCAAAATTATATAGAAGCGGGACAAGTATTCAAAAGGAACTAGAGGAAGTGGGGTATCCCTCCTCATAAAATAGTACTCGTAGGAGGAGTTAATCTCTCTTAATAATTGGTATACCTTTATTTCTTAATGCTAAAATTAGACATTGCAAAAAAAAAAATCATAATCAAAATAGGATAAAAATCAATTTTTCATTGAACATAAAATATTTATTTTATTAATACCTTAATAAAATTAAGTATATTATATACTTAACAAAAAAATTATAAAAACAAAATGTAACTTTAAAAAACAAGTATTAAGTATTATAACAAGTAAACTTATAATTATAATCAAAGTAGGATGAAAAACAAATTTAAATATACTTAATAAAAAATTTATAAAATATATAATACAGATAAAAAAAGTATTAATACTTAGTATTTATCATTTGATGCAATGGATTTGAGCAATAAAGGAGATTTTGTATCAGTTGTAACCACTTGGGTTTCATTTCTAAAACCGTGGTTACCTATAGCCGATTGAGAGTCCAGATCATAACGTAAAAAACACCAATGTCTACGTCTCTATGATAATAAGTGATATCACAGTATAGATTGTAGAAATTGTACAAAATAAACTGATGTGATCTGATGGAACACAAAATATACTCACCATAAGTGAAAATAAGAAAAAAATAACTATTGTTTAAAATCGGGACAAAAGCGGGACGTCGATTAAAAGTCGGTACATTTTACTGTCCCGATTTGATCACCATATTTAGCGGGACACCGGCTTGAATATCGGTACTGTCCCGTCAAAATCGGGACGTCTGGTCACACTAAACACAGACATGGAGCTAATAGGGTTTTTTACATATTATTATACGTTACTGTCATTTTTATTACTAAATAAAAATATACTACATGTAATTTTATTTGATTACAGGACTATAGATTATATATTATTTTAAAAACCACAATATTCGTATATGTAGTCTAATTAAATGTACTATTTATTCTAATTGCTATTCCACAAAATACCTTTATAGTCGAACGATGACTATCCTTTTATAACAATATATGAAATTATTCTATACGATATATAATATAATAACACGTATTATGTACAAGAAAACAATTTTCTTCAACCCCTCCCTCCCCCTTCCTATATCGAATTTTAAGCACCAGAGAAGTTTTTTCAAATGGAGTTTATAGTTGTTGAAGGTCTAAAGAATAATTCGTTATAAAGAATAACGACATTTCTGGACTTATAGTTCCGAAGATATTTCAATTCTTACTTAGGTAGCCGCAATTCCCCTTAACACTTAATAATTAAAATATAATTATTAAATTATTATTTATTTACTTCAAGTTCTAAATTACTTCAGAGAGTAACATTGTAACAGTTATATAATAAATACCTATAATATATTATTAAAACACATTTTTTTTTTGGCTCTGGGGGGTTTAAACCCGAACCCCCCCCTGTAATACACCATTGTACATAACAATACATTCTTTCCGATTATTTTAATTTACCCCCGAAAAATAAGCATCGCTTGTATAAGGTGGATATTAATTACTTCAATAAACCCCAATTGTGTCTTCGAAAGCCCGACTACCGTGTAATTCAAGCCCAACCATACGTGCAATGCCTAGGGACGAAGTAGCGACATATTCTCTGCATTGTGTTCCTAGAGATGATATTTGCATCACAAATAATTGTTTATAATTTGTGTCTACATAATAAACCGCGGCATATATAATTATAAAATACTGTTGTTCTTATTCATTTTTACAAATAACATTCATTGACTAATGTAGATCTTTTAGATTTATAATTTATTGGCAATATTTGCTCTACTATAGTTTTATTCTATTACTCTGATCTAGAATTTAGAAATTATGACCATGTATACTAATGACTAATTAGTATTGGAATACTCCTTTATATTAGTAGAGTAGCTAAAATAATAAAATAAATAACTGTGCTGGACAAAGACTAGATCAGAATAAATGTAATTTAATTAATTATGAAAGCTATATTCCAGTGCTAATATTTACTTTAATGCCGTTAAAAAACACAGTTTTCGCAATTAAAAAGTGAACAAAATAATTACTTATTACTAAATAAGACAATAAAAATAATAAAAACTCCAAATAAAGAATAATTAACATAAAAATAAAAAATAAAACGTTTATTGTCCATAAGCCGCATAGAAAATATCGGCCTCCGGGCGAATCCTGGTGGCGCCACCTGTACAGCGAAGCTGAACTACCAAAATGCCTGAAGCATTCGACCCCAGATTTTTACTGATAAGAAGTTGAGTGGTGTCACCTTATCTTCTCTACATCGTGGTTTGGCATTATGGCGACGCGCTAACATTATCCACAAAGTTTCGTAGCCGACAGCCATACGGTAATGAATTGTATTGAAGTGCTGGAACACGGTGCTGAAATAATTCGTTATCATATGGTCCCAATAGGTATGGTAAGCGAAGAGGCTCAAGTAGCACGTAATAAGGATTGTCGTCAATTTCGACTAAATAACAACAGGAAAAGTGAAGGGATTCTTACAAACACTGACCTCCTAAGCATGCTTCTGGTATCTGCGGATCCAATTGTAGCCAGTTATAGGATTCCAATTAAAAAAAATACACAATAAAATATGATAAAAATTGATTTTCACAATTTTTCATATAACTGTTTACGCATTGACAATTAACAAAAATTTGACAAAAAAATAATTAACTGATTTATAGTATTTTTTTTATTAGCCTTTAGTAGTTATAATATATTATAAAGTAATTTCATTTTTAGTGATTTTGACAAGGATTTTGAACATTTTATTAATTGAGAGTACTCAGGATCGTTCTTTTTAATGTTAATGTTTTGTAAATGCTTTTAAAAAGAATGTAAAACGTTTATATTGCGTCATCCAAAACAGTGTCAACACCTAGTAATACAGTTATCTACTTACTTCACACGTTATTTTTTTTTGTACATTTAAAAAATTCTAATATGGTAATTAACTTATGTCTATTATTATATTATTATTTTAGGAAATTATTGATGATTCAAGAGGATCATTGGTATCAAATACATCTTTTGCTCGACCTCAACAAAAAAACTTAAGTCCTCAACTACAACTATGTCTCAACAAAATGAATTACTCTCTTTGGTATGTGGGTACTTTGTCCAAACAGTATAATAAATAAGACAGTGATTTAGATCTGGCCAAAGTTTGGGCTAACAAATTAAAAAGTTTGTATCCAAAACAGAGATTATTTGCCGAGAAGGCTATTAATGATATATTATTCGAAGCAAAACTTGGTACATTAAATAGAAACTCTATTAATGAAAATTATAGTGTTCATATTAATGAAAATTATAGTCGTTCTTCAACACCACTATCAACACCCAACAGGATTGATCCTACTATGGCAGTATTGATCACGGATGTACATCAAAGTGCAATACAGGCATATATTGGTTTTTTTAACATGTTGAATCAATCCTAACAATAAACTGATTAATTTTAATTAAGAATAAACTAATAACAAAATACATAGAAACTATAAGCGATTAAATAAATTAACCTTTATATTGTTATTAAATATTAATAATATAAGTTAATCTGTAGAATATGTTTAACATTTGAAAGGCTTTTTAGTTTATAAGCACATTGAGTTTATAAATAATTTGTATTAACTTAAGAATGTTGTGAAAATAAAGGGAAAAAAAAGATACTCATATTTACCTTGAGAACAGTTATTATTGCTTGACATGTCTCGATCACAATAAGACTTATGGTCGTTGGTGATATCTTCTTCTTCTGTAGTAATCAATCTAATGATTGATTTGCAGCAACTTCCATGTTTATCTATCACTAGTCTTCCTCTTCAGCTCTTAATATGAATTTCATCCTTGATCTTCTATTATCTGACTTATGTATTGCAATCTTGGTCTTCCTCTATGATTTTTTCCATCAATTATTCCTTCTAAGATTAGTAATAGCAACCCATCGTGTCTTAAGATATGACCTATTAATTCATTTCGCCTTTTCTGTATACTCTTCCATATTGATTTGCTCTCAGATACCCTTTCTAAAACTTCTTCATTAGTAATTCTATCAGTCCAACTTAACTTTTCCATCCTCCTGTAGCACCCCATTTCTATTCTTTTCATGTATTCTCTTGCAATAGTCCATGTTTCGCACCCATACAACATAATGCTCCAGATGTACGTTTTTAGTAGATTCTTTCTGATGTTAAGATCAATGTTTTTTGAAGTAAAAAGAATTCTTTTCTTATTAAATGCCATCTTAGCTTGGCATATTCGCTTTCTAATTTTCTTTTTGCATTTCCCATCTGAGTTTATCGTACTACCCAAGTATATGAAATCTTCTACTTGTTCTATAGTTTCATCATCCTTTTGGCCATGCGATCTACCAGTTTTCCTGAAGACCAGAGCATTGTATACGACACTCGATAAATATGCTAGGACTACTTTAAAATATATATAGTGGAAGACGTCTGTCTTCAACACATCGACTCGAAAAGAGGTACAGAACGCCAGGCTGGTGACGAGCCGTGTACCTACATCGAGTCCAACGAGCTTGCTGGCCGTGATTATCCCTGTGGTTAGGGGAGAAAGAATTCTACCAAGGTCCTCGCTCCTGTCGTAAAAGGCGACTAACGTGACGTAGAGCCCTCCGAAAAGTGGCCTTCTGACTGGTCACTTCATCTTGAGACACACCTTCTCCGGCCCGCAATTAGCACCTAGTGCTACTAGTCGGTCCGCAGTCGTAGGGGATCCTTTCGGGGTAAACCACTAAAGCCAAGGAACATCAGTTTCATCATCCTTTAATTTTATTCTTGTTCTTATGTTATTGTCTCCACTACATACTAGGACTTTCGTTTTCTTTCGATCATTTTTCATATGTAAATCCTTTTTCATTACCCGTTCCAATGTTACTAAAATCTTTTTTAGGTCTTTTTCACTCTCCGCTATTATTGCAATGTCGTCCACGAATCTCAGCATGTCTATTCTGTAACCATTTACCTTTATTCCTAGCTGTGTTTAATCTCTTATAGTATCTATGGCCTCTTGAATGTAAGCATTAAATCTATATATATTTTTTATTATGAAATTTTGCGTTTACAATTTATTTCGACAATTATAAATATATATATCTAAACATACAGAGAGCTCAAGAACGAGAGAAACAAAAAATAATAAATAATAGATTAATTAAATTGCAAAACCAGCCACAAAAATAAAATAAATGACATAATTAATTATAAAAACATTCGTGGTAGAAAGTATGGAATTTAAGATTAGAGGAATATTATGAATGTGTAAGAAACGGGAAAGTAACAAGACCAGACAGTAAGAGTAGGAATAGAAAGTGAGTTCAGAATTTCAATGCCTATTAAATCGAAGCATTAAATATTAAAGGTGATAATGAACATCTCTGTCTAACATCTTTCTTTATCTTGAACTCTTTTTGAATATCTCCCAATTTTATGATTGCTATTTTATTTTTGTACAATTGATAGAGCATTTTTCTTTCCGTGGTAAGGCAAGGTCGGACTCATCAATGAATAGGAGAACAGATTCAATGATGGGAATGACTGAGGAGTTAAGAATGGAATAAATGTCAAAAGAATTGATAATATAGGAGGAAAGGGTGGTGATGAGAGGAATACGAGGTTGGGAAATAGCAGGACACCATAGCAGATGGGGGAAGTCGCATGGAAATTCATCTTCGTGACGAGGGCAGAATGGGGAATCGTTAAGGGAGTGTTTGAAAGCGTGGTATGGGAGCGGGTTATCTTAAGCGGGAGAAAGAGATTATTTCTCTCCTAGACAGAGGGAAGTAATAAAACCACGGGAGTTTGTTGGGCGTGGAAGTGATTGTTTTATAAAATTGGGCATAGTTGGGGGAATAGTTCTTCCATAGTGTGGACCAAGAGACATGCAAGACTTTGCGTATAGGCGGAACGAAATCGGTCCATTGTATATAGGTGGGGGAATCTGAGGTCATGAAACAGGCAGCTCTGGCGAGGGAGTCTGCCCTTTCGTTTCCCGAGATGCCAACGTGGCCAGGAATCTATACAAACTCAGCAACGACATGAGAGGTATATAAGGAGAATAAGAGTTTTTTTATCTGAAGGATATATAGGGAGAGCTTGGAAGAGAAAGGAAGAGATTGAAGTCAAGTAAGAAAGGAAAGGGAGTCGGAGTTGATAAGAACGTTGCTAAAGGAAGAAGATTTAATGTATTCCAGAGCTTTGATTATGGCTATGCAATCTGTGGTGAAGGACGAAGAAAAGGAGGAAATATTGCCATTAAAGGAGTAGTTTATGTTAGGAATAAAGAGGGAAAAGCCAGCCGAAATGGATGAGACAGAGCCATCGGTATACCAAGGTGTGTGGAGGAAAGTTATTATGAATATATTCGTTGAAAAGGTTATTGACACTCATTATCATTATATTAGTATATTTATTATTTTGCCTCTATATAGTTTTATTTACTTTATTACTGTATTTATTTATTGTGAATAAAGTTGCAATTTTTTTGTACAAATGTGTAGTCGGCAAAATACTCAAAAATGTACAACTTTTTTTGTAGAACCTTCTATAATTTTTTTTTTGAAATATTTCTTAAAACAATATTTTGATTAATTTTTAGATCTTTAAAAGAATAATTTTTTGCTCCCTCCCCTCCCAAACCAGGAGGCCATATTGGAACGTTGCCTGATAAAAAGCGAAATAAATATATCTAATAGTTGGAACCGGTAACATATTACTCAGTAAGACAAATTTATAAAATATAGAACGCAGTTTCCCGACTATGTTATTAATGTGTAGATTCCACCTTAAATTGCTATCAAATATGATTCCTAAATACCTATTTTTTTGTACCTCCTTAATCCTTAATTTAGCTTGAACTTTTCATAGTTGATCTGAGGTATGTTTTCACTCTTCTCATTGTTGAAAAAGTTCTTTCCGCTGAAGCACTAGACACAGGAATTACAATAACAAGTTCAATTACTTTTTTTAATTCTTGAAATCCAGCTTGATAACTTTGTACTTAGTAAAACAATTAAGAAAGACTAGAGCTAAATGAAAATAATGTTTTAAATGTTTTACGCAATGCACATTGATATTTTAATTTAATAAGAAATTCATCAGACCGATAAAATAGAAAAGTTATTGCAAAATAACATAATTTTTCAGGCTAAAAATTCATTTGAAATTTGGTCTATAAACCTAAAACGTCATAAAGCTTATTATTTTCATCAAATCGCCTGTTCATTTCAACACATATGATGTCTAAAATGTTATAAAATATTATTTCATGTTCAATTTTCTTTTTCCGCATTAGAAAAAAATACGTCTTTTACCAGTGGTAGAAACAATGTAATACCTCTGTCTAATAATCTGTCATTCTACCTGAGTTTTGAGACACCCTATTAACGAAACATCTTTATTTGATGGAGTAGGTACATTTGCATTTTGTGCAATTATCAGTCCTTGTTTATATAAATCATAAAAAAATGTTTCCTCACGTAGACCCAAAATTTTTTTTTTGTTGCCTTCATTAACATAGTACACTGTCCTATATTTAAAGTAGATGGTTGTAATTTAATTGGTTGACAGTTTACTACGAGTATATTTAATATTTCATTTAACCAAACAAGTATGATATAACTTCAAAATTGGAAAACTGTAAAATCAATCTCTTTGCCTCTGTAGCCTCTCATTTTTAGAACTTTCTTTATATATATTAAGAAATTTTAAATACTTCCAAAATGAGTTTGAAACATCGTTTTTTCTTTTATATTGAGACCCATCTAGTATCACAGTGCTGTAAGATTTTGTAATTTGTTCTTAAAAAAAAGCATGATTACGAAGAGTAGATACTGATTGAAATGCTTAAATAGCTTCTAATAATCCAATTATTTTACCTACCTCTTGAACATTTTGTGTAACATTAACAAGAACTAGATTCAATCTTTGAGCATGGCAATGTATATATGGACAAGGTTTTTTTGCTTAAGCTCTTTGTACGGGCTGAGGGAGGACAATAATAGGCCGCTTTAACCAGACACCAACCGCTGTTTACCGAGCGTGTAATGTTGATAGTAGACTCACTGGAGGTGGGAGGGGTCGTCTGCGCAAAACCAGTGAGCTATGAGGTGTAAAAATGTGTACGGTGTGTATATATGTGGAAAAACTAAAACTGCTGACTCAAATAAATAATTAATAATAATAATTCAAAATAAACAATAATACATAAGTAGTTGCTCCTTTGGTACAAAAATAATTCAATAAAACAACGCTAATAATTAGGTAATGTAATAATAATTTAAACGTGCATAAATTCACAAAAATATAAAAATGGTTACAAATAATATTTAAATAATTGCCCTAAATAATGTGTAGATCGCCCTAACTCGTATTTAATAAAAATGAGATTTTACATGTGTTCTAATAAATCACAATAAGTAAACAAAATACAAATAAAAATTCACAGTACTCACACAAAGAAGAACTGCAACCGCTGGCCAGGGATGTTACCTAACCTAAATAAAAGCTTAATATAAGGAAAAAACAACAATAAAATATAACGAAATAAGTCTATATCTTTATGAACACTCAAAATTAGCTCTTAATGGCCAATAACGTCGTCGTACTTCAGCTAGCATTCCTTGAGGACCACAGTGCAATAATTCCCGGTGTATATACTCATACAACATTCTGGATACATTGTGGTCATCTGGAAATACGATAGGGTGCTTATGTTTTTCAGGTATGTTAGCCCTTTCCAATCGCCTTCCTATAACTAGTAGACCATGGGCGTAAACATCACAACCTTCCGAAATGGCAGCTCCTTGCCGTGTTGCAACGCTTGAAGTTCCTCAGCAAAACTTTCAGCTTGCAATCGTCTTAATACTGAGGCTTCTGCCCTCATTAAGTCGCTCACAGTTAAGTAACTTGCTAGTTGCATAGACTGCGACACTGGGACCGACGATAATCAACAAAACGCCAAACCTAGGCAGCTGCTCTAACTAGTCACCGCCAGTCGGAGTAGAAGCTGAACAAATCACTAGAACCTTCTGCCGAAATTAAAGCGAGTTTTTTTAATGCCAATAATGTGATTAAAAATGAATTTTTGTTATAAGGATTTAGAGTAGATCTTCTCTCTATAAGAATTGAATGCCATAGTTCCCTATACAAAGCGACAATTTTTATACAAGTTAATACTAAACCGCGATCTCACTTTCTAAAGAATTTACCGAACTAATTTCAAAAATATTATTTTTTTAAAGTTTAACGTGTTCTTTATGGGAAAAGCTAAAAGGCTGATTTTTGTTTTTTTCCTCAAGCTTTGGCAACTTAGGCCATTAGCTATTTTTAAAACATTTCTTATAAATGTTTATATTTTTACTTTTAAAAAGCTTTTTCTAATAAATCTAACTAATTTTCTAATAGCTAAACCAAAAATCGGCCCTTTTATCCACATAGATAAAAAAGTAAGCTTCACATAATAAAAATTGAAATCCACCCAACAGATACGCCAGAGAATGACTTCTACGAAAGTAACTTTTTATACAATTTTCGCCATAACAAGGAAGAAAAAAACTTTAACAGTTTTATAACTAGAATAACTTAACCTTTTTCCATACTATAATTAGTCGGCACATTTAAAATTGCTTTATTAATAATAATAACCATGCAATATTTTGTAATATTTTTGTATACTCCGTACTATTCTTTCGAAATATTTTTATATATTTTAAATCTACCGACTTTTGGTTAGCTATTTTGTGAGTGTTTTTTTTTACTTTCAGTCTTAATAATCTCAGAAGTCTGTAGGCTGTATTCTGAGTTATTCACACTGTACAACTGTTCTATAAATATAGCATAAATAAAATTAAAATACTCAATTATATTACTTTACGTATTGTATTTATTTTTGTTTAAAGATAATCGCAACGATAACAGTCAACGGTAGTAACTTTGACAAGGCATTTAAGATGTTTAGTGTTAAATTATCTCACTTTGATAACACTGAAGATATACCCGACAGCATAGATTTGTTTGGTGATACATTATAAAATGATTCTGAACAAAAAGATGAATATGTGTGTGATTTGTTAGAATTTGCTGATGACTTTGAGAGTAGCTCTTCTATGTCAAGGCTACCTCGGCATTTACGATGTTGCGCACATACATTGAGTCTTATTGCAACAGCTGATCTGTTTAAAAAAATTAAATTTTCAGATCAATTCAATGATATTCATACGTCAGTTATGAAAAAGTGGTCCCTGTCATAGAATGCTTTCGGTAGACCAAAATCTACAGAGGTAATTTATTATTGTTATTAAACTAGTTATTTTTTAAATAGTAAAAAAAAGAATTTTATGTTTATGGATCAATCCTACGGTTCTTGGGTCATAATTTATTGAGACCAGGAGATACTCGATGTAATAATACGATGCTCTTAAACAAATAGTGAGAAGCAAAGAAAAAAACGTCATGATTTTTTAAGCTTTTTGAACAGCAGAACTCTCAGTAACAACAGAATCTAAAACATCTCCACATCTGAGGATTCTTTTAAATTTTGGTCCACCGACATCCTCTAACAACCAACAATTTAGACATTGTGCAATAACAGAAAAACAAGTACATATAAAATGTTTATATATATATATATATTATATGTACAGTGTACACATTTATTACATTTTTTTATTTACTTTTAGGTTGTCAAATATTTCAATGAGTCGTGCCAAGATCTCGCGTGGCTGGACAAGGATCCATGTATGAAAGGAATTTGTTTGTGTTTTAATACACCCCTACCGCTCCTTCAAGAGCCCTACACTTGCAATAATAGACTGGTCGGGTGGATGACCGATCCACACAGAATAACACTTAGCAAAAGCTATCGCGTAGCAGGTTCACGGAAATATACTCACGGTGCTGCCATAGCCATTCTCAACCCCAAGGTCGTAAGTATCTCCAGAGACGATCTATGTACCGAATACCTCGCTGTAGTTTCGGTACAAACTATCGATGGACCCATTACCATCATTTCAGCTTATTTTAAGTATAGCATACCGACTCTAGTGCACGTGCAACAGCTCCAAAGCATCATAGACCAGCTCGAAGGTAAATACATTATCGCTGCCGATGTAAACGCTCACTCCAAAAGATGGTACTGTAGACTCACTGATCATAAGAGAACTAGGGTTGAGGAATTCATCCAGCTCAACGGCCTTACACTAGTGAATCAGCCCTCAGGTTATACCACATTTCACAGCCCTAATGGATCATCCAATATTGACGTGACCGTTACATCTGCGGACTATAATATCTTCATTGCAGACTGGAGTGTATTGCCGGACGAGACCACGAGCGACCATCGCATCATCACATACAACCTCAGGTCAGACCTAACGTCCTGCGTTAGAAATCCTGAAAGCCTCTTTGCCTTTAGGATAAACTGGGACCGGTTCTCGGCAAACATGTTAAATCGACTTAACGATTGTGAACAGATACTTACAAATGGCGATCTAAACTCTAAGACCAAATGTCTAAATGACATGCTGTTCAATGCTGCCAAGAAAGCATCTAGACCCGTACGTGAGCGTACTAAACCCACCCCGCCATGATGGACCCAGGACCTAACTGAAAAGAGACGGGCTCTCAAAAGGGCCTCAGCAGCAGTTACGAGGCATAGGACGGAGGAGTACGTCGCCGCTTATCGAAGGTAAAGGAACAACTATACCGCAGCTTTAAGAACCGCCAAGACATCCTCCTGGAGGAACTTCTGCGGTAACGACGGTACTTATTCCTGGGGCAAAACATTGGGGCTAAGGAGGTCAATCTCCTTAGATCTTTGAAACGACCAGATGGATCGTTTACTAGTACACCTGAGGAGACTATATCTTTGTTACTTGATGTACTCATTCCCTATGAGATTCAACCAGAGGTGCCTCCAATCACTAAAGGACCTCAAGTTCCCTTTATACTGACTGAAGAGTATCTCAAACGCGCAGTCTGGAGACTGGCACTGAATAAGGCCCCGGGCATCGATGGTGTCACTGCCAAGGTCGTTAGGTCAGCTTGGAGACTGATTTCAAGTAAATTGACAAATATTGCAAGAGAAATCCTGAACACTTCTGTATTCCCTGAAGCTTGGAAAGAGGCCAGAATTGTCGTGATCCGTAAGGGCAAAGATAAGGATCCGGTTTTGCCGAAATCTTATCGGCCCATTAGTTTGCTGCCTACATTATCTAAAGCCATTGAATACGTCACTTGTGAAAGGATCCGGGAAGAAATTAGGCCGAACATCAGTGGTTTACAATATGGCTTTACCAGAGGATTATTGACCGTAAGTGCCATAGACGATATGTTCGGATGGATAGACGGAAGGGGCGAGAAACACGTCATCTCCGTCTTCCTGGACATATCCGGAGCATTTGATAATCCGAAGTCCACAGTACTCGAGGATATGCGCAGACTTGGTTGCACCCACAATACCAGAGCTCTAACACAAAGTTATCTCACCAATAGGGTTGCCACACTATACATGGGTGGTATTAGAAAATCGGTCACACTAACCATGGGATGCCCACAAGGCTCATTGTTTGGACCAGTACTATGGAGTGTAGCCATGGAGGACTTACTGCTGCACATCACACCCGACCATGTGCGCATACAAGCCTATGCTGACGATATCGCTGTCTCCGTCGCCACCAACAGCAGGAGGGAACTCGTCGCCAGAGTAGAAGAATACATGACCATAGTCAAACAGTGGGGTGATCACCGAGGCTTGAGCTTCTCATCGCAAAAGGCCGCCGCCGTGGTACTAAAAGGAGAACTTTGCCCGTGATTCACCATGGCTTTCGGGCAGGAAAGAATAAGGTCCCTCCCTAGCGCTATAGATGCAGGTGACTACTCTCTCTACAGAGAATCTCCCTCTTTGGTATATCGTCTATATACAGGACCACTTCTACTCGCGCTCTTCAAATCATTACTGCGTCGATGTCTCTAGACTTGTTAATGCAGTACTACGCCGCTATCGCTACCTCCAAGCACCTGGATAGAGAGGCCAACGCTCTTCTTTTATCTGAAAAGTAGAGAGGACTTCTAGAGGTCTGGAAGATGAGGTGGGATTCTTCTACCAAAAGGCGCTGGACTTACCGATTTTTCTCTGACATCAATCGCCGTCTTGCCACCCCAATTTGGCTGACGCACAATAAAGTGCAGTTCTTAACGGGTCACGGTAACTTCAAGGGTAAGTTACATACATTCTCGCTGGTTCCGAGCCCCGCCTGCGCCTGCGGTGATCCTTTAGAGACGGTGGATCACATTCTCTCCGTCACGCCATCCACAGAGCCAGACTCGAACTGGCAGTCCATAGAGCCGGGCACCTATGGTCATGCGAACTAGCTACTCTTGTGTCCACCAGAGCTCTATTTGCCGCCTTTGAGAAGTTCAGCAACGAGGCCCTCAAGACGCTCCAAGCAGTTCGCTAGTAGACCTGCAACTACAGTAACCTGAGTTGGGACGGTACAGAACGCTAGGCTGGTGACGAGCCGCACCCTAGCCGCGTACCCCCCACTCAGTCCAGCTGCACACATAGTCGGGGCCATCACGTCCTCGATCCACAACGATGGAGATATCGCATCTCCATCACAACGGAACGGAGCCAAGCTCCACCGCGCTCATACCCTACCCTCCGGCCCGTGCCACTAAAAATAGGCCCGAGCCTCGCGCTACAGACGCGAGTATGACGGCTCTAAAACCGATGCACGCAGGAGCTTAGACCGCACTCTGCCCGGAGTTTAAATACGAAGGACAGGCCAAAATAGGAATGGCGCTCAAGCCGTGTGGTGGAAGGCCCACGACCTATCATGCGTGTTAGCACACCGGTGCCTCATGCTTAACCGCACTCGTTAGTGCTCTAATACTGAGCAAAAGGTTCGCGAGAACCCGTCCAAATGGGCAACGCTCAGCGAGGTCGGCGACCGACAGGACCAAGGACGGCACGAGGGCCTTCGCTGAGCCCGCTCAGAGGGGTAGGTATTGCGCTGGGCGTGGGCGGTCAGGAAACTGGCCGCGGTTATGCTTGTGGTTAGGGGAGAAAGAATACTACCAAGGTCTTCGCTCCTATCGTAAAAGGCGTCTAACGCGACGTAGAGCCCTTCGACAAGTGACCTTCTGACAGGTCACTTTTTCTTGTGACACACCTTCTCCGGCCCGCAATTAGCACCCAGTGCTACTAGTCGGTCCGCAGTCGTAGGGGATCCCTTCGGGGCTAACCACTAAAAACAAGGAACGCCCCTACCATCATCAGCGCCCGTTGAGCGTTTATTCTCATACGCCGCGACAATGAATAATTCGCCAAAACGAATAAATTGGCAATAATAAAGACTAATTTAAAGGTCAAATAAAATTATATCTGTTCTATCTATTATTTTCCATATTTGTTTACTAGTTAGTAAAATAGTCAATGACTGTTATGCAAGAACATTTTTCTGAACAAGTAAATCACAGATATCAAATTACCAGAGTTCCTAAATACGGTTAAACAAGTAAAACAAGTATGGAGACAGCTATTTTTGCAGAACATTATAAAAACTTTTATGATTTTTATCAGTAAGTCATAAATTATGTATTATTTAAAGCTACCCATTAATTATCTTATAATATTAAACAAACAAAACTACAATTCATTACCGTATGGCTGTCGGCTACGAAACTTTGTGGATAATGTTAGCGCGTCGCCATAATGCCAAACCACGATGTAGAGAAGATAAGGTGACACCACTCAACTTCTTATCAGTAAAAATCTGGGGTCGAATGCTTCAGGCATTTTGGTAGTTCAGCTTTTTTTCTGATAAAATAGTTGATATTATTGAAATAGCAATAAATAATATTATGGTATGATCCATATTAACCAACCAATGGTGTTTAGAGTAAATCGCATGTTAACTTACGTCAATAGTAATGTTGCAATAATTGTACAATATTGTATCTAAAATATTCTTTGGTCTTGTATAAAATGGTATCGGAGAGCGTTTATGTTACTCATTCTTTCAATGTTCATGTATGCTAACAGTATATAACAAGTCTTTAATTATTACTTTATTGTATTGTTCGTAGTGAAATATTATTTTATCATTATTACTGTACAACTTGTATTTATTCTTATTTTGTCTAAATCCACTTAACACCTTAAGTTCAACAGATATATTTTTAAAAAAAGTAATTACTATCAATAGCGTAACCTGTGAGTTTAAACTACCTAAAATGATCTACGTAACACATCGTGGAAATAAAACTATAATATTTAATAATACAATGATGTACTGGCCAATAGATTGGCAAAAGTGACTAAAAATGTCGATGTTTGTTTGTATTATACATATTTCCGTCCAGTGTTGTAGTAAAAAAATTATTTTTAAAATTTGTAAACAAAATAATACTTTGGTAAATCCAAAAAAATTAACGTCAAACTCATTCAAAATTTGGTCTAAGATTGATCACAGCAATGAAACCAAAGACATGTTATTGTTACAAGTATGTGCTTTCGTTTCTATTAATGACTACTTAACAATAATTTGTATTGCATGGTATTTTTGAACATGGATATGTTTTTGGGCGGATACACAACCAAAATTTCGTTACAAAATGACGTCATTCATCGGTCGAATCTAGCATGTTTAGAGCGACAGTTTCACAATTCAATCTCCGACCATGAATCAAAAACTTTACATTTTTTTCGACGGGTTATTCTTGAATTATAAACCATAATATTCTCTCCTCAATACTAATAACATTGAATAGTGGTTTCCGAGTCTACTTTACATGACGTTAATTTAGTTACATCAAGTAAATAACCAAAAACATATCCTCGATACAATGCGATCTCAACTTTTCACAAACTTGTTCTTAACTCCCTCCCAAATTAATTATTTAGCCAATATTTTCTTGATTTTTGGGGGTTCACAATTTGTGCTCTTTTGAATTATACAAAAATGAAGTGTGTTTTTTAAAAAATTTTTTTTAGAATACTCCGATGTCATCGAAAGCCCAAACTAAAAATTGTGCCGAGTCGTCTATCCAGTACAGTGCTTTTAATGTGATTAACACGTCGCTAAGTGTTGTGTACAAACAAAAATTAATTGGCCGTTTGTAATTTACAGACACTCCGTCGTAGATACAATGCGACATCGTCAGTCAATTTAACGAAAAACAAGAAAAATGGTGAGAATGTAATGACAAAATCTGTATTATGGAAAAAAATTGATCAAAGTGTTGTAAATAATGGTCGCGATTTTGTAAAGGTACTTTTTCAGTTCTTATTAAGTGAGAATTTATACAAAATATGTAACAATTTTTTTTTATATATGTTATTTATAAAAAATAAATAACTTTTTTCACAAAAAAAAAGCAAGTGAACAATATGAGTAATATGAATCCCGGCGTAGAGTGTGCGACACAAGCTGCAAATAGCCAGAATGTCGATAACAAAACAAATATTAGTCCATCGATCACAAACTTGATGAATCCTACCCAAACATTAAACAAGACTGTCAGTTCAACTAGGATACAAGCAGTACGATTATTTTTTCCAATTTTTTTTTGAATTTACTATTAACTAAAAAATAATTTTTTATTAAATAATTTTTTATTTAGGCGAAAACTAAAAACCTCAATCCAGACAAGTGGAAAGACACGAATACAGATAAAACGAGACACGAGTGGATATGCAATAAGGTAATTTTTAATCATGCTTTGTTACAAATATTTTTCCAAATAAATAAATATTCTACGCCATTCATGTTACATTTTATAACTACATACTATAGTCAATATTGGACGTTCCTTTTATAAGCTAGTTTAAAGTTGTAAGGTAATTTTTAAAAAATGTAGCTTCGTTAAATTTAAATATTTATTTGAAAACAAACTACAGTTATAGATGTGTTCAAAATTTGTATTCTAAAGGTTGTGATTTCATACAAGCAATGACAATTAGGTACATATAAAATCTAATTTTTTTTAAGGAGCCAAATATTCAAAGGTGCTACTAATGAATGGTTTCCTCTCATGTTTTTTCACGTTTTTTTAAAATTATTTTATCCTCAAATTTACTTATTGTATAGATTGTAAATAAACGGACATTTTTAATTAAAAAAATAAATAATTAAAAAAGAGCTAAATATAATGAAAAAGCAATTTGAGAAGCTAACTGAGGCAACTGAGTCACAGGTCTATACGAATTATGACAACTGAAAGTGATAAATCACTTTTAAATAAATATGTAATAGTAAAAATAAAAATACGAATAAAAGCATTGTCATGACATATTGTGCTAAAAATATATTTTTAATATTAGGGTGGATACGTTTAGGGTTTTGAATAGGAAGGGGTGAACTTTATACAATTATAGTTCAATAAATTACCTTTTAAGATATCTGATCCATAGAGTTTCTACATAAGTAAATTGGTTTAGCAGTTTAAAAGATATAGTGGTTCAAGACACAAAAATAAAAATAAATATATTAAGGGGAACGGAAAGGGCTATTTATTAAGGAGCAAAGGATAGGCAGTATTTGAACAAAATTGATCTAGTAGCATTTTTCATATGCCTACTAATTTGAAGATGAACACATATTAAAATTATCTAATTATAACACTTAGAAAGTTATTTTTCTTAAAGTTATGACGGAAGTTTGATAAAAAATTACTTTTGTAGAAGTCGTTTTTATGGCGTATCTACTAGGCGGATTTCAAGTTTTTTATTTTTATGCGAAGCTACTACTTTTTAATAATCGTATCGTATAAGTTAATATTTTTAAACGTATTCTAAACGTGTTTTATTTTTCAGAATATAATAGTTGACCCTACCAAACAACTCTCGATTGCTTATTTCAATACATTAATTAACCCTATGTCGAAAATATCGCGTCAGGTAAAAAATACTGGATATCTATTTTCCACAGTGCAGTTCAGTTTATGTTTTAAATGATTTGTTTTAAGGTATTGTGCGTTCTTGATGGTTTTAGTCTAAACATAGCAGAAATGATATGCAAAACGAGAACTGAAAACGCCATTGCTTTTTGGACGAATTCTTTAATGCAAATGATGTTGTCCAAACAAGCTAATAGAATGCCCATGGGAAGATGTTTAGACATGTTAAAGGCTACGATTTGCAATAAGAGAGTGGAGGAAAATAGATTTGAACAACCAAACGTCGTGTCTTCAAATAACGGTTGTAATATTGATTTCATCAATAATAAAACTACGGAAGAGAGCATAACCGAAGAGCCGAAGTCCAAACGAAAATACAGACACAAAAAAAAGAGTAAAAAAAAAAGTACAAGTTAAAAAATTAAAATATGTAATTATTAAACATGCTAAATATAACTGCAGTGATTATAAATGACGAAACAACAAAAAGGATATTTTAGAAAAAAATTAATAAAATTGTCTCTATGACTTATGTAAAAAATATTTGTTGATTATTACTTTGGCTCAACCATTGCTGTAGTAAAGCAAAGTTCTGTTACCTTTTCTAAATATTATCGTTGCTTCGATAGTTCGTACATACGTTATCTGAAATTATAAAGAAATTAAGTGTATTTATCGTATGTTTTATACCCTTGTAACCTAAACACGCAATTTTGGTGACTTCGATCGCGTAAACTTGTATACTATACAAACCAAACTACACACTCTCCAACATTTTTTCATAATTCTGTTTTCAGGTCTATTTACAACGAGACGGCAAATTTATTTTCTTTATAGTTAATTTATTAATATTACAACAAAAATGAAAATAATTCAAATGTAAAATTTAAGGAAAAACCTCGAATTTAATAAAACTAATCCTTTTTTATTAAAACATTAAGAACTTGTATAGCTAATAATGTAATCGGTAGCACAAACCGAAGTACCACATCGAAATTACCCTCTCCACGGTCAAGTACGGAGAATTGGACCAGACGAATCCCGACAAGACCCGGGCAAAATAGTCTAAGGAGTGTCCTGAACGATTTGGTCCGAACACCTCCATCCTCTATACCGGACCTCCATCCTTACACCGGACCTCCCTCCATAACTCGTTATATAAGAATAATTCATGGGAACTTATCGCTAGACCGACAGATAAAAATGTTTTAAGTAATATGTGGGTATTTAAAATTAAATACGCTGTAGACGGTCAAATCGATAGATTAAAAGCACGTCTAGTGGTCAACGGATCAAAGACCTGGGGTTGACTTTGAGAAAGTTTTTAGCCCAGTTTATAGGTACGAAAGTAAAGGAGCAATTTTGGCAGTTGTAGCAACAAAGAAACTTCAACTTTCGCAATATTTTTTTACGGGATTTAGACATTTGCTAGAAACATATAATCTAAAACCAACTAATTCATATTCATGTGTGTATATTAACATGACAATAATGGAATAGTTATTTTAGCAATATTCGTGGACGGTAGTCTAATTGCTTCAAACAGTATTGTTAAAACACAGGAACTCAGTTCAAGTCTAGAAAAGGAGTTTGAAATTACAAAACGTGATTTGAATAATTTCTTAGGAATGTCAATACAAAAACAAGACGATGTTTCGTTATTTATTCACCAGACAAATTATGCATATGATATTATTGACAGATTTATTTTGAATATTGTAATTGAAGTTTCAGTTCCAATATCTCGAACAGGCACGTTATTCGATAACACAGATATGCAGGTGTTAGAACCAGGTAATAATTTGTTAATATTACCAGACAGATTTAGCGTTTGCAATAAATTATGAAAGTCGTTTTCTTGCAAAATCTATAACGCACATTAGCAGATAGTCAAATGTATAATTCGTTATGTTAAACATACATTAGATTATGGTTTGTTTTATAAATCTGATGATAATTTATTGTTGAGTATCTACAGTGATCCGGACTACGCCAGCGATATACAAACGAGAAGGTCAACGCCAGGGCACTTATTTGTTGCAGAATATTGTTCAATATGGTGGAATTCTCAGCGTCAATCATCAGTTACGCTAAGTTTTACTGAAGCCGAATTTGTTGCATGTGCAGAATCTATAAGAAATTTGATTAGGTTTAAAAGATCGTCAATTGAATTAAAAAATGAAAAGTAATTGTATAAACCTTTTTTGTACATTGATAATCAAAGTATTATATTTTGTTTGATTAGGAATGCAGTTTTTCACAAGAGGTCAAAACATATTGATGTTCGTTACCATTTCATTCGGAAGAAGTATCAAGAAAGCGTATTTAAACTACAGTATAAAGAAACTGACGATAAGTTCGCCGATATTTTTACGAAAGCAGTATCGAAAGGCAGACTTGAGAAGATACTGGCAATCGTGAAAAGGTCACAGTAGATTAAGGTAATGTTAGGGAAATTGTTCAAGCCGTCCAGTAGCGTACCCCTAACTGGCCAGACTGGAGGCCGTTATCACCGTTTGACCGAGGTCTGGTGTTTGTTTTTCCGTTGTGCGGCCAGCTATCCACTTAGTGTTGCTCCCGGCATGTGATAGCGTGTCGTATATTGTCCGACCTTTATCCAACCATACTTGCAAAGTGTTGCTCTCGGCTCAAATTTGGATTCACTACGTCAAGTCAGCCTAGTTGGGGTCTGGAGGCACCTCGTGGAGTACAACAAGACCATCCAGTTAGGGTCCAAAGTGCGACAGTTTTTGCCCAGTTGAAGTCTAGAAGGAGAGAGAAAGGGTGACAATTGATATAATTTTGTTAACTTTTTTTGTTTGTATATTTGTAATTGGGCGGGGCGCCTGCTCAGATAGGTAAGGTCGACAATAATAAATTTAATTTATGTCACGATAAAAAAAAACTAGATTGTTTTAGCTTTGATACATAGCGGCGAAGGTATTGGTTTTACTTTGATGTTTTTTTTTATCTGTATACACTGTAACTTTTTTAATACTGAACCAATTCCTTCGAGTAGCAACTCTATAAATAACAATTTTCATCTAGTTGGTACTTGGGGGGAGGGGGGTAAAAGTTGAAAAAGTTTACTTCTTCAGAGTCAAAATTTGAAAAAACAAAAAAAAACCGTACGAGATTTTTAGTTAGAACTTTTACTGGCTATAATTTCGAGAAAAAAAGTTGGATCGAGTTGAAATTTATTAGGAATATTTATTTTTATAATTTAATAAAGCGGATAAGGTGAATTCGTCGTGCATAAATACTAATGTAACATGACAAAATAGTGTCTATTTGGCTCATTTAGCCATATATTTGATCCAATGTCACCCTTATTATAAAAATTAACCGTTGTATATTCATGCATATTCACAGAACGTGCAGTTTCTGCAATCGCACATTTATCAAGGAAGAAGGTTGTAACCCATTCCGACTGAATTCGGATATAGGCGGATATTGATTTTACTCTGATGTTTTTTTTTTATCTGTATGCACTGTAACTTTTTTAATACTGAACCAGTTACAAACATGGTGTACCAGATGTGAGAAACGAACAGACGCTAAAAACTGTCGGTTGGTAACGTCTACCCGTGTTAGGTTAGGTTAGGACCCAATGGTCGGTATCATAATATTGTGTTTATTACATGATATCACAGACGATTAAATCGTGTAACTGATTATAGTAGATACACGATTTATTGGGAAAAAAACCGATCCGTGTACTTATTAAGACACTTAATTGCTCCGACACGACAAAACCATTGTCGTTATCTCTTTATTTTATCACCTGCGTTATATTACTGTACCAAAGGTCAACTATGAGTATATAAGGTCCAACTACCTGCAAATTATGAAGAGCACTGTTGTTTTTTGGATCCAGAAGTGTTGGTTTTTATGCAGTATACCGGCCCAAAATGTATTTCATATTACACAATTTTTTTAAAGGATCACTAATGTTTTGCATATTGTTATATTATTATTCATTAAAAGAGATTCATGCTTGATTGTTTAAATTATCGAATATTAATCTGCTTCGTGCTAATTTTAATTTTTTAGTTTATCAACTTGTAGGTCTAATTTTGTATAAAATTGATACGGGTGGCGGGTGCTTCGCCGTATCGTTAATGTAATAATGCTGGTGTATGGTATCACGGTTGTTTTTATTCAATAGAAGCAAGAATTATTACAGTAGGTATATGTGAGGGCCGGACTCGAATAAGTTAGCCACACACACTGGGGAAATGGGCTCGTACTTGGCCTCACAAAAGTGGAATCTATGTTCCCACCGGGAGTATAAATGTGTGGGGGATATGAGGGGGTGACTCGCCGGTACGTAGGGCAGCTCTAATAAGCGCCTACGGACTTGAGTCACCGGGAGGAGAGCGCAACTCGATTAAGTGGCTTTGTAAATTGTTCGCCCTGAGAAGGACGGTTTTCGTAGTCGGATTATTCAGGTTGTCCGTCGTTGTATCCGGAAGTGGTCGGCGGTAAATCTGCGGGTGCCGCTGTCGTTGGTACGGCTGCGGCTAATGACGTTCGCTGCTACTGGTGATTGATCCTTGAGTTATCGGCGGTGTTGGTGGTTGATACTGGACTTGAGGTGTCGCCTTCCAATAAGTCCAGAGTATGTTGATATCTGGATGGTTGGAAGAAGACTGTGTAGAATTTTGGATGGCGGTCGGTATTTATGATTGTTTCATAAAAACCCTGCAATTCCATTGGTCGATTTTTTGTTAGTGGTTTTTGGTCGTCGTGTTTGCCTATTCGGTACGGCCGCGTGGTGAAATCGTTGGTTATTTTATTACTATGTTCAAACTAAGATATATTTAATAATAATATATATTTAACGCCCCGAAGGCAAGAGTGTAACATTCAAGTAAGTAGATCACAGATTAATAATTATAAATTATAAACAGTATCAATAAAGAAAAACATATTTATAACAACGATAACAAACAAAATATATAAATATGACAAAAATTAGACGATTAAGTATAAATGAGCCTAAATCAGTTGTGGGTAAGAGCCAATTTTAATTCAAGAAGGGAGTCATGAAAGACATCAAAAGAGGTAGGTAAGTTATTAAAGGCAATACAAATGCGGTTAATAGGGGGTGAAAAAACTATAATTTTGGGGGTGGAAACTAACATGAAAAGTTGGACGTAGGCGAGAGTTATAGGAAGGAATATGGAATAACAATTTACTTAGGAGTTCAGGACTATCGATAACATTATTAAGCAACTTGTGTATAAAAATTAAATCATTTAACTTACGTCTATATGCAAGCATATCGAGATTTAATAAATGCAGAACTGAATTTCTATGTTCAGTTTGCATATTAAATTTAAAGCTTACTGTTCGCAAAAAACAGTCTTGGACACGTTCTAAGTCATTAGTAAGTCCGCTTTGGACTGGATTCCACAATATGGAGGCATATTCTAAAATTGTACGAACTAAACAAATATACAGGGTTCTAATGCACATTAAATTTGAAAAATTATAACAATTTCTCCTAATGAAACCTAATGTTTTTAATGCTTTTAGTTTTATATTTTGAATATGCTGATGAAATGATAAATCATAGGAAAAATAAATACCAAGGTCTTTCAGCTGTTTAACATTTTGTAAAACTCGATTATTAATTAAGTATTGGGCTGAAGTAGGGTTACGGCAACGGGAAAATGATATTTTCATACATTTTTCCGCATTTATTGAAAGACCATTGTTCAAACATCAGTTTTCAAATTTGTTTAAGTCGTCTTGGAGTTTAGAACAGTCAGCCTCAGATGTAATTTCCATGTACATTTTTAGGTCATCCGCAAACATTAGACATTTACAATGATTAAAAATATTCGGGATTTCATTAACAAACAATAAGAATAAAATGGGTGATAAATGACCCCCTTGAGGTACGCCTGAGCTAACATTAATTACGTGGGATACCTTTGAAGCTAATTTTACTTGCTGAGTTCGATCTGTATGATCTTAAGTATGATTTTAACCAGGATAAATAAAGGTCCCTGATACCTAAAACACTCAATTTAGTTATTAACAAATTATGATTCACAGAGTCAAACGCTTTCCTCAAATCAGTGTATATACTGTCAACTTGGCCACCTTTCTCAACAATTGAACTTAAATCAGGTGATTGATTGATTTACCAGGCATAAACCCATGTTGCTGACTAGAAATAATATGATTAACCCTAACAGAAAGCTTAGAGTATAATATTTTTTCAAAAACTTTAGGTAATGCGCTCAATTTAGAAATGGGCCTGTAATTAACAATATTGGCCTTGTCGCCCGATTTAAAAATGGGTGTAAGGTAGCTAACTTTCCAACATGAAGGAAAAATACCAAACTTCAGTGATAATTTGAATATGTAGTGTACTGGTATTGTTAACACATAAACGCAATTTTTTAAAACTATTGTTGGAATCTTATTAGGGCCAGGGACAAAGTCATTTTTTAAAGACATAATGCCCTCAAAAACTTCAGTTAAAGATATATCGAAATTAGATATGTCTAGTAAATCTTGGTTTGGTAAATTACGTAAGTCAACACTAGTGACAGGCATTGTATCGTTTGAGTAAACCGTAGAGAAGTAATTGGCAAATAAGGTAGAAGCATCTTGGGTGTTATCAGCAATAGTGTTTCCATAACGCACTGTGTCAGGCAACACATTTAGATTTTTCCTATCATTAACAAATTTCCAGAAGGAACGAGGATTGGTAATTAGATTATTTTGGATTTTTAGTAAATAATTATCATAACATTGCTTGGAGAGTATTTTGCACCTACGACGGACATTTACAAATTGATCTAGGATTAAAGGATTACCTGATTGTTTAAAGTGTTTATGTAACTTTTTCTTATAGCGAATCATATTTCTTAATTCAGAAGTGAACCAAGGGGGGAAAGCATTTACTCCTTGATAGGAAGTAAATTTGGGAATGAACAAATCCATGGCACTTAAGACAGTGTCATTAAAAATAGTTGTGGCTGTATTAACGTCCTTACCATTGAGAATGTAAAGCCAATTCACCATTGCCAAATGAGAACAAAGAGCTGGAAAGTCAGCGCGTTTGAAGTTATATTCACATACAGTTAAATTCATAGCCTTAAGTTTAGGATCAAAATTATAACTAATATTTAACGGTGGGTGGTAGTTATCAATAGGTAATAACGCATCTGAACTTTGAATGACAACAATGTTATTTAAGTTTGAAAACACTAAATCTAAGGTAGAATCGGTTTTATTATGTATCGAGTTAAATTGACGAAAGTTTAAGCGCGCAAAGTATTCAATTAACGGCCCGTCCACTGACAGACCAAGCGAGTCATTACTGATGTGAACGTTTGGTAAATTATAGTCTCCGATAGCAATATGTTAGCATTATCACCACGATCAGATAAAATCCACTCTACCGTTTGAACATGAGATAAATACATGTCCACCACGCACATAGGAGGTAAATAAACAGAACCGATAATAAGTTTAGTGTTGCACGAATTTACCGATATAAATAGTTGTTCGACATTATTGAACGGAATAGATATTAATTTAGCAATATACTTTTTACTTACACAAATCATAACTCCACCACCTCTATTATGAGAACTAGTATTAATATTTCTATCAAGCCTAAATATATTATAATTATAAAGGCCTAGCTCGTCATTTGAGATCTCATTATTTAACCAGGTTTCTGTAAAAACGAGGTATTCATAGTCATAGCAAGGAACATTACATCTAAGTGAATTAAGTTTAGTTCTCAGACCTCTAACGGTTTGGTAATAACCCACAAAAGATTTAGACATAGAATTATAATTTACAAAAGAACTATATTTATTTATTAAAGCAGCGTTGGAGCGGCTAATTAGTTTTTTTTCGATAGTTGAGGGCAACCGTTCACGTATTTAATAAACCGTCCTTGTTCACCAGTAGACTTTTTGGAGTTGATAATCGACTTCATTTCGAATAACATCGTTATATTGTTGACCGTTGGTATTGAGTCATATCCGTTGAAATTCCAACATGTTTCCATTGAGCGGAATTATTGAGTTTCAAAACAGAATGTACATACAATCTTGGGTACTGGACAATTCAACCAAAATAGGTCTAGGCTTCGATCCGATTTTTCCGATTCGAATTATTTTAGAGATAGATGCCGAAACTGACAAAATATGTAGTAAACTATTTATAGTCTGAGATAAATTATCCGGTGTTTCATTTACATTACCAGAAACATTGAAAAATAGTAAATTACGGCTTCTAGAGATTCTTTCACAATATCGACAGGTGCCAAGGATTGAAAACTGATTGGTTTAGATTCTAGATCCTTTATTTTTAGTTGAAGAGACTCAACATAGGCTTTTAATGTAATGTTTTCATTTTTTAATGCCAAAACCTCCGAAGATACGTTGTCGATTTTTTATAACAATTCCTCAAATTTATCGTTATATTGCGAGAGCTCAGATTGTATGTTGGCTAATTTAGAGTCGTGACCAATTTGTATATTTTTCAAGTATGCCATAATATCAGAGACTGAATATTACGTTTTCTGCGGTGGCACAGGTTTTTTGACGGGTGTATCATTCCTATTAGGATTAGGCATAGTTGCAGTATGGAGAGGAAAATTTATGAGAAGATGTAATATAGTTTTAATTTAAACGAATTAATAATAAATTATTATAATTTAGGTAAAAATAGCCCACACAACAATCAACATAACGAATAATACTATCGATAACGAAGGTATGCGCGCGTGCGTCTTGAACGACGGTCACTGTTACACTTAAATAACAATTAAAAGTCATGAATGATAATACTTTATTTTATGACTAGATCAAATCTCGTGAACATTTAACTTTATGATACTGCTCCTATACTATTATTCAAAAAACACAATTTTTAATATCTCCATAAAAGGTTATTGTTAAATAACAGACAACAGCCGACAGCTAGTGGATATAAACGTTAGTAATATTTAACTAATAAGTAATATATGTAGGTAAAATTTATTGTTTTCTCCATCACAGTACCAGTATACGATTTAATTTTTATTTAAATTTTAGAAACACAATTTTTCCTAAGAAAATAAGAAGAAATTAATATACAGAGTAGGGCAGTAAAACGGGCAATTTTCCAATGTATTTAAATGGGAAAACCCGTTTCACTACCCCATCCTATACATTTTAAAGATCTATGAAAAGGTTTTTTTTGTTGCATTTTGTTTTGTACATTGTCAATCTAAAAAAATAGAAGTATATAGAGCTTTGAAATAATATAATCTATTAAGTATAAATAGTTTGTGTAAGATTGCTCTAATGGAAGTATATAATACATAAATAATAATTTTATTGAGAAAAAGCGATTATAATTTAAACTATGGAGTAAAAACGATTGAAACATGAATCGTTACCATTCTAATTAAATTTAACAAGACATTGTTATGTGTTATTTGGTCCACTACGTTTTTGCAAAAAAAAATAAAACCAGTACAGTGGGGTCGGGGCATAGTGGGGAAGGAGCATAGTTGGGTCGGGGCATATGGGGACGGGGAGGTCATAGGTTTACAGGAATTTTTTAAATCTGAAAGTGATAAAATCACTTTCAAAAAAACACTTCGATGCAAATCGGTAGTTAGTATTTTCAAGCCAGTACAGTTCAAACCAAGCACAGTATAAACCAGCAAAGTTAGAAAGTATTAAATTGAGGTTCTGTACTTACAAATAAGCATCAAAGCGTTTATTTGAAAGTGATTTTATTCAATTTTATCACTTTTATTTATAATAATTCCTGTAGACCTGTGACTTCTCCGTCCCTTCGTTGCTTTCATTCCATTATGCCTAAACTCTACTGTACTAGGCTTCTCGGATAAAATCACTTTCAAAATTTAACTGTGAAGAAGTGAACTTTTTTAACACGCTTATATTAGCTTCACTTGTATGTATGTTTGTTTGTATGTAACTATGTAACTAAGAGAGATAGGCAACCGAGCGTACATGCGTGTGTTCATTGTTGTTTACCTGAAGTTTTCAAGTAATAGAGACACGTATGTACTAGAATTAAAAAACACGATTTTAAAGCACATTGAACTAAAAAGTGGAAAATAAATAAAGTTTAAAAAAACTAATTTTATTACAGAGAGCATTAAAAATCAACTTAATGGTGACACTAAACGAGAGAATATTTTTGTAACTGGTGGAGCAGGCACCGGAAAAACTTTTCTTTTCAATCTATTGAAAAACCAAGTTAACCGATGTTATGGAAAACCGGTCGTGAAAATTGGTGCTCTCACTGGAGTCGCAGCACGGTTGGTCGGTGGATCTACACTACACCGTCTGCTAAAACTACCAGTACAAAAAGATGGAGTCATCGTTAGTATGCCACTTCTTACTGGTAATTATTTAAGAGGGATGCGCTAATTATGGCAAAACGTTGAGTTTCTGTTCATAGACGAAATTTCTACGGTACCTTATGAGATGCTTTGCATGATCGACTCTCGTTTGCGTCAACTGAAAAGCCCGGACGCTTGTTTTGGAGGCATAAATGTTTTACTCTTTGGTGATCTAATGCAGTTACCACCTGTCCAAGGACATCAAGTATTTTAACAACCAGAACACATGAAACCCGCTACACATTTGTGGCGGCAATTTCGTCTGGTTGAACTCAAACAAAACATGCGCCAACAAGGAGACACGACATTTATAGATGTGCTTTACGCCCTAAGAGTTGGAGAATTGACATCTCAGCATCTTGAAGTTCTCCTTGGTAAAGTGTCAACAGATACTACTGAAGAATTCTCTATTGAGAGAGCTTTGAGAATTTATCCAACAAATAACCAAGTTGCTAGTCATAACGAGAAAGTTCTTCAAACTTTTGAGGATAAAGGGACTGTTATTTATACAATTAAAGCACAAGACCAACTCATTGATGCTACACGAAATTTAAGTAATATAGATCTAAATTCTGTAATACCTAATGATATCAATAAGACAGGAGGTCTTCCTAATGTATTGAAAATATTCGTAGGAGCTAAAGTGATGTTGAGGTCCAATATTGACGTATCAAAAGGTTAAGTGAATGGTAACATGGGCTTTATTACAGAAATTATCTGGCCGAATTTTCGCAGGGACCAAGTATATGCGGAAGACATTCCGTCAGTCCGTATTAATTTCGGTTCAGATGGTGAACACGTAATTAAGCCAATATCAATACAATTTTCAGCAAAATACAGCTATGGAACTGCTGAGAGACGAATGTTGCCACTAATCCTGAGTTGGGCATCGACCGTTCATAAGATGCAAGGTTGTACAGCTGATCATGCAGTCATTTATCTGGGCTCTTGACTATTTGCTGCCGGACAAGCTTATGTAGCACTTAGTCGGTGCAGATCTTTGGACGGTATTCAAATTGAAGAACTTGACTGCTCAAAATTGACGGGTAAAACACCATGTAACAGTGAAGCATTAGATGAAATGATTCGATTAAGAAATAACTAGAGTGGCTAAATTTATGTAAAGTAATTGTGTGGTTTTTTAGAATAAATATAGTGAAAAAAAACTAAAAAACACGATTTTAAAGCACATCGAACTAAAAAGTGGAAAATAAAAAAATATAGTTTAAAAAAACTAAAAACACGCTTAAATAGTAAAATAACTAAAAAGTAGAAAATAATTTTCAATATAGAAACCAATTAATAAAAACTTTCAATATAGAAATCAATTAATAAAAAATAAATAGTATTACTGTAAAAAAAGCGTGGGGCGTTTTTCAAGAACTGATATATGTAGCACCCCACGTTTTTTTTACAATCATACTATTTATTTTTTATTAATTGATTTCTATATTGAAAATTATTTTCTACTTTTTAGTCTTTTTACTATTTAAGCGTGTTTTTAGTTTTTTTAATTAACTTATAGCTCCACATTGAAGCTAAAATAAAGTAATAAAAAGTTTAAAAATTAACTTAGAATTTTAACAGGAACCCAAGTTGTATTTACTCAATTATTATTATCTTTATTCAATATTTAATATAATTTAATACAAAAACTAACAAACAAATACAATATAATACTATTGATACGTATGCCAACTGAGCTAAATTGCTCGTATCTGACTTACAGAGTTCTAATAATAAGACAATGTATACTGTTTACTAACATAGAATGAAAACACAACTTAATTATAATGGAAATAATAATAAACGATAATCGGATAATACTCTAATACAAATACTTAATTTCTTATAACATTCTTACACATAACGACATTTTAATAATTGATTTGCACACACATTCTCATCAAGGTCACCCACTATTTTACTTAATAATTTTTTGATACAATTTTTAATAGTTAGGGCATTGGTATTGTTTGAAAAGAGTTTACATACTTTTTTAATTTGACTTTTTACATCACTATCAAAATTATTAATTATTATTTTACATAGGGGAGCTTCTTGGGCTAGTAAGGGATATAAATGGTGTTTTTATCATTTTTCCTGTTCTCCTCTCTAGAATTTCTATATCTTTTAGTCTATGCCTCAGTATGGATTTTATTAAGATTTGTTTAATGTATAATTTATAGACAGATAATATATTTGTACAATTAAATTATTCCGCTGAAGGATATGTTAATAGGAGGGTATAGGCTACCTTTATAATATATTTTTGGGCAGTGTGTACTGTAGCAATTTATGTTTTATTAGCACCTTAATTAGCAATTAAGTTCCTTCTACACATTGCACCTCATACAACTATTGGTCATGAATACGTTGGAAAAAATATTGATTGATCGACCAGTGTTGACATTTAACGTCCTCGTGTTAAAACAGAAGTTCACACCTATGCAATCCATGATTGCTTTGGGACAATACTGATGCAAAAATTTATTAACATTGGTAAATTTCACATATATATAAATATATAATGCGAGCAGGAAGACCTTAATTTTCTGACGCAGCTTTATACTTATTGTATTATTTTAGTAATTTTATTTACTTAGGGATTACAACGTATTGGAGTGGTCAATATTTCCATGACTATACATAATACTTAGTTGTAAACAATTTTGTGGATTTGTATTAATTTGAATAATTTTATCTATATTATTGTGTGCTATTTGATTAAAAAGGTATCTAATATTTTGACATTTAAAACAAATGATTTATTAAGCCATTTAATGAAGATTATTTTGTATTTTCTTATGAACTGAGTGCGCAACACACATTTTAATGTATTGCAGAAAAACTTGAAATGACATGCTTTGATTGAAAATTAGGCTCATCGAATAATTTATTAATTCAATAAAAGTGAAAAATCGCCATGCAACCACAATTATGTAACTGTAAGTGTTGCTATAGTCCACCAAAAGTGGAACCAAAAGTGAATCGATGCATGCGTGTAATCTGCATGATTATATGCCCATGTATGAGTTACCGATACGCCGCTAACAGGAGAACAAATCCACAGTCTTGCCACAAGTGTGTTGTAGCCCTAAGCCCAACTTGCAGATGTGAGGTACCGATAAAAAAGAAATATTGCAGCTCAACCGAAGTTAGATCTCCCAGCAAATCAATCGCGTGTTGCCGAACAACAATAAAAACAAATTCTGGATTTAAAACGTATTTTAAAAAAATATTACCAAAAAAAGACCGTTGGTAAGAATATTTTATAATAATAACATTTTAATAATATTGATAATATATAATTTTAGTAATAATCACAACCGTTAAAGATTTATAGGATCACCTAAACACAAGGATGGACAGTGAGCCTATTTTATATGCTATTGTGTTCAGACTTTAAGACACAACATTTTTTAATTGTTTAATCTGTTTGATTAATAACATATAAGGGATGGGTTATGTTTTTAAAAAATATATTAAATTTGTCTCAAGTAATAACTATAAAATTGTTATGGATCAGATGAAATCCCAAATATATTATTACGTCCCTGTAAATATTCCCTCGCTATTCCATTACACATTATCTACAACCGCTCACAACGGTTAACAAAACTGGTATAAAAACCAATATTCCTAATTATAGACTGATAACTAAGTTGTTCTCTATGGTTTTGTATGATTAAACATTGAATGTTAAAAATCTATTATGTACTGTACTTGAGCCATTATGGGCGTTTAAATAAATAAATCGACAAAAAAAAAACAACAAACAATAATTGTTAATTGTTCTAATTTTCTAAGTAGCTTGTGTCTTTAGTAGTGCAACAATCATCAGATCAGACGTTTAATGTTATCTTCTTATTTAGCAAACTAATTATTTTTTAAATAAATATAATGTACATTTTTCGATTTTAATTCATGGTCTCCTTTAAGCAACATCTGAATTCTATTGTATGTCAGTTATATTTTGTTTTCAATATCAAATATGAATAACTCTTGTTTTTTTTTTAACAACTACTATCTATCTATCAACTACTACTAACTAGGTATTGTACAATTATGATGCTTTTGTTTTTGATTTTGTAATTGCGTCATCAAACCCGTATATTTCAAATAAATAAATAAACTTAAGCATTAAAAAGTTGGAAAGACAAGAGGAATTTGCGATTAGCTTCAAAGCTTTTTTGTGGTTTTGGAGACAGTTTAAATATAGAATAATCAAAATAAATAAATAATTAAAATGTTAATAGATATTTTTTTTAATTTAAATAGTTCAAAATTCAACTATAACAAAAAAATATAGTGTCTATACCCTGTTTTCTGAGAGAATATGCCAGGTTTGCGCATGTAGACTGAAGACTAAGCAGCAAACTAAGGCTGGCAGTCAGGGCAGACTCCGGGGGGAAAACTAGTCACACTGGGTGCGGCGCGGGGATGCGCAAAACAGCCAATTTTCGTCGGATCGCGGCATGCTCTCTCGGCGAACAGGGTATAATAGTTTTTGTTAGGCAAATTGAGAAATACATAAAAATATAAATTGTTTGTTTGCAGCAATAAAAAATCAGAAGAACAGAATCGAATGTTACCTCTGGATGTATGTAATCAACAGAAAATTGGTTCTACTTGTCGTGTGTAAGTGTATATAAGAGTAAAAAAAAAAGCCAGTACAGTGGGGTCGGGTCATAGTGGGGACGGAGAGGTCACAGGTCTACAGATTTTATTATAACTGTAAGTGATAAAATCACTATTAAATAAACGCTTCGATGCAAATCTGTGCATAGTATACTCAAACTAGTTATAGCGGTTTAGAAGATATCGTGGGACCAGCAATAATATACTTAAAATGTAATATTTAGTCTTGTGCAAAGTGGATACGATAAGGGTTGATCGTCGGTCTATAAAAATGTATTCTCATAGCTACCCATATATCGTAATAAACAATATAATAAAAATATTTTTATTACCTGTTGACTGTTGACTCACACATAGCAACCTAGAAACTGACTACGGCCAAAGTAACAAAACCCTATTTTTTTGGGTTTTTCCTTAATAAAAAAAAAATTGACTAGATTTTTGAGAAAATTGTATGTGTTATAGTTCCATTTTAGATCTACCTTCGGTCTAATTTTTAGATCTAAATCTCAAATAATTTGCTTGAAAAAGTGAAATAAAGAAAAAAATTCTATCCATTCTAGGGGAAAGGGTTTATGATATTTGTTTGGTTTGTTAATGTTTATCGATAGTACTATGTTTGAAGAACAACCCATATAAATTTGGAACTTTTTCGACTATTTTTAAAAAAGTCATAGAGCATCGTAATTTTAAGTTGAAAAATTTGTAAACTTTTTGGGCGTTTTTCTCGATTTTGATGGGGAAGGGGTGACTTTTTTTAAATTTTTGGCCAATTAAAATACCTTCCAGGTATGATTTCTGATCTATAAAGTTGCTACACGAAGAAATCGGTTCAGCGGTTTACGATATATCGTGGGTCTAGACACAAAAATAAAAAATAAAAACGCATCATTGTAAAAACAATACCTTCTCAGCTCCGCACCGAAGCTAAAATATATGTAATATATTGCATATAACTTATAAAATACATAATAAAGATTCAACTATAATTAGTGATGCTTATTCACATCTCTATTTTTTACTGTACATACAATTGTAACAGCACAATTACATGTTCCTCGTGGTTTATTAATAAATGTTAACGTTATATCATGTATTTTATAATATTTTTATACAACTTTAGTTAGTGTGTACGAAATGTTATTTAACCATACATAATAAATAACGTTTTATTTTTTTATTTAGAAATACAACGCTTAAATGTGAATGTTTGAAAAGCGGAACAAGCACGTTTCTAGTTCCTTGTCAACACGCGAGAATTAATCAGAAAAAGTCATTAGTTTGTGGTTCAAACACGTCTTGTCGTCGTTGTTGATACATTTATATTTTAACCAAATGTTAACAGCCTCTTATTTGGAATAATACATTACCAAGTGTCTACTTAAAAATATGTAAAACTTGTAGCATAATTAATAGTTGTCTAGTGTTTATCAATTTTAATTTTAATTAATCATAATCATAATTTGGGTCTTGTATATTATACGTACCATTCTACCTATTTTTTCAATATCAGAGGATATTAAAGTAAAATATTTCGTTTTACAAGTAGACGGAAGTATATTTAATAGGAAAATAACAAAAAAATGTTTGTAAACAAATCTTATGATTCAAAAATGTAGCGACCCACATACAATAAAAACAAAAGAATACTTACCATCAATCAACCAATCGAAAAATAGTATTAATAGATTCTTCTAAGTTTTACTTACCACTTCATAGTATTCATATACTAGGTATTCCGGTTTCTACGTTTAGAACGATCTTCAAAAATCAATATTTTAATAGTTCTATGTTGATAACGTTTAACGATCTAGCACGTTCAATGTCTGTGCAGTTTGTTTGTTCAAGAACTACATCGCCGAATCAACAAATAGTAAGTAATCGTAGTAAATTTGTATTTGTTTATTTGACGAATAGTAAATAAAATAAGTTGCTTTTTGTTCGTTCATGTAACGTATTGTTATAAACAATGGTGATTATTTGTACTGTTAAAATAAATAAATTTTTTAAATGTTGTGTGAAATAATAGATGAGTGATATACTGTTGGCACTTTGGACTTTCTTAGCCCAAAATATCACAAAGGTACAAACATAAATTCTTTAAATTAATTTTTAATAAAATAAAATAAAAAATACTTATTTAAGATTTTAAATTAAAGGTTGTATCGACAGCGTTTTATCAATCGGCCTTGTCCACATCACTCTATGTTTGCGCTAATCCACAACAACATGGCATTTGTGGGTAGTTTTATTTTGCACAAAACACAATATCGTAAAAGTCAAAGTACCTATGAAAATAAAACAGCAGTTTTGGCCTTTCTTAGCGCGCAGCCCAAAATATCACTGAGCTGTTGCAGGTACTAAAAAAAATATAAAACAAAAGTTTCACAATAATTATTTAATATTTTAATTTTAGAAGATTTAGGGTTATCTTACTCGACTGTCTAACGTATAGCCAAAACAAACAAATTTCATCCGTACAAATATACTACTGATCAACATCTGCGGTTTGGTGATTTTGAACGCCGTATGAAAATATGGCGTTAAACTTTATATGTTGACAGAACCACACGGACTAGTGTAAAAAATGTTCATTTATTCGGGTCTAGGGACTGATTCTATTTCTGATACCAGTCATACCGAATATGTTGTTGCAAAACCTATGGAAATTCATTTTAACAAAGGTCATACATTATATATGGATAATTATTATCAAAGTGTGAAATTAGATCACAGTCTATTAGAACGCAAAACGTACTGTACTGGAACCCTTCGTAACAATAGGAAAAATAATCCAAAAGAAGTCGCTTCTAAAAAACTTTAGACAGGAGAATCAGTAAGTAAATATACAAAAGACGGAGTATGTGTGTTAAAATAGAAAGACAGGCGTGAAGTAGTATCCTTCAGAGTTTAAAAATGAAATAGAAGAAGTAAGTAATATACATGGTCAACAAAAAATAAAACACTTGTCAATTGCAGAATACAATAAGTTAACGTCCGGAAGGTAGACAATACCAAATTATGTCCTATTATTAGTGATGGGAAATAAATCCGGATTTTCTTAAAATCCGTAAAATCCGGTTTTCGGTTTTCGAAGTTCAATGAAAAAAATCCGGATTTCACGAAGACTCCGGATTTCACGAAGAATCCGGATTTTACGAAGAATTCGGGTTTAATAACAAATCCGGATTTCAAAATTTGAACTTAAGAAACCGTAACCTGGGTTTAAATAAAAAGCCAAATTACCGATTTTAAAATTTATAAAGCCATTTTGTAATTACTAATTCAGCAGTACAAGATGACCAAATTGTTTAAATTAGTTGACTTTTAATCCTCTATGAAATGCTATTATCGGACCCTTTCAACTAAATTACCCTAAGTTATATGTTTCTAATGAACTTTAAGTTTCATATATGTAATCTAGCTTAAATACAAAGTAAGTATGCTGTATTACAGTTCACTATTTGTGATATATTGAAAACAATTACCTATTTAAAAATTGTAAGCTATATTTGAGTAGTTTTTACATGCTTTTCTTTAACTCGCTAACACGTCTGTACGTTTGTACGGATATTTTTCAAACCTTGCAAAATTAATTTAACCCACTTCCCGATGTCGTAGAAGGCTGAAACATGACACAGACACTCATCTCGGATGACACTATAATATCATATTAGGACTCGGGCATCCAGGTCGCCCTACACAGGGTCATATGTCACTAAAATTTCATGTTTTTTTCAAATCTTCTAAAATTAATTTAACCCATTTCCTGATATCATATAGGCTGAAATTTAACCTAGACACTCATTTTGGATGACAATACAATGTTCCGTCAAAATATTGGGACCTAGACATCCAGGTCGCAAATGCCGGGGGGTCAAATATGGCGGCTATTTCACTAAAATTTAATTTTTTTTTTCAAATCTTCTAAAATGAATTTAGTAATTTATTCACCAATTATTAAGTACCTTTAATAGGACTAAAAAGTAAAAAATAAAATAAATAAATAAATAAAACTTTGTTTTAAAAAACATGCTTTTCTAAAAAATAGTAAAAAGTAAAAAATAATTTTATTACAAGAACAATTTACCAATCAACTGTAGCACATTTTATTTAAAATGTCAATTACTTTAAAAACAACCGAAAATTAACTACAATTTTATATAATGTAATTGGTTCTACTGCTTAACTATTTATATCAAAAAGTATTATTATTATTTATTTAGATTTAAGACATATACAATTCCAGATTGACTTATTATTTTTCCTAATTTATATATATATATATATATATATATATTGTGTTGTGTATTTTTCATATTATTACAACTTATTGCTCTAATCTATTATAAAAGTGTCATTGAGACTTGTAAATCGTGTTTATACATAATGTTCTTATAACTATAAGAACAGATACCTAATTTACCAATTCAATAATTAAATATTTTTTTGTACACTACATAAACGCGTTGTACATAATACTAAATAATTAACAAATATAATTTATTTATTATTGTAAAAAAATTGAAATCCAATCTACGAATTTATAATGAAAACTCCGAAATCCGGATTTATAATGAAAACTTCGAAATCCGGATCTATAACGAAAACTTCGAAATCCGTATTTCGAAGTTCGAATACTACAACTTCGAATTTCGAAGTTTAAAACTCCGGTTTTTTGAACTTCGCAAAATTCGGATTTTCCCATCACTACATATTAGCCATGCGAGCGAAATTTTTACGTTAATACAAAAAAATTGAATTTATTGTCTGCAAATAATAAGTATGTATGCTTAATTCATATTTACTCTTATTTCGAAAATGTAAAAAAAATTATACAAACTTAATTTTATAAACACTGCACCTCACTACCTACTTTCTCACTGTACTTGGTTTGGACTTTGAGCTTAACTGGTTTGAAAATACTGACTACTAATTCGCATCGAAGCGTTTATTTGAAAGTGATTTTTATCACTTTCAGTTGTAATAATTCCTGCAAATATTAAAGCCCTGTCCCCACTATACCCCGACCACGCTGTGCCACAACTCCGCTGTACTGGCGTTTTTTTTTTTTTGCAAAAATATAGTGGCCCAAATAACTCATTATCATTGATAATTTTATCAATGTCTTGTTAAATTTTGTTGGAATGGTCGATTCATGTTTTAATTGTGTGTACTCCATAATTAAAATTACAATCGCTAATACTAAAAAAAAAATAGTTATCTATTACATACTTCCATTACAAGTAAATCTTTATGATCTAAGCTTAATGCACCACCGTGCCAGTCAGCTGTGATTGAAATATATAGGTTATTTCACAAACAGTTTTTTTTTAAAATCTTATTTTATTGGCATTTTCATAAATAAAATGAGGTTTAAAAATGACCTATAAAGAAAAGTTCCGAAATGTAATTTAGAAAACTTTGTAGAGGACATTGGAAAAACAACTTTGGGGGCATCAAAATTTGTCATTAGGAAATTTGAAATGCGGCTCTGGTAATAACGTTTCACGCTACAGATATATTATTTTTTTTAGTAAAATTGAATAATAAACCAACATCTCCTATTCTAGGACAATGGTGAAAAAGAGATTTCCTTGTGTCTAAATAGACACTCATATTGATGGTTGTATTAAGATGGTAACCATAGAGAGGCGTCCATTTCAATGTATAGATGACTTCGGATTTAAAAAAATTACCGATCCTATATTTAATGCTATGGGTATTACAATGAATTCAGATATCGTAAAATACAGTATTATTAAAAAAGAAAATATTGTACGAACGGAAATTGAAAACATTTTAAACGACACATATTTTGCTTAAAAATTGATTCTTGTACTTCGCATAATAGATCGATACTGCGTATCAATGTTCAATATATAGCACATAATTACATTAATAACAGAACACTAGGTGTTTTTCAAATGTATAATTCCACATCCAATAATTTGAAGGATATTATAATGGAAACACTTAATACCTAAATACAAGTTACAGTTAGGTAAGTAAACGATTATATAATTTTAAAAAATTGTATTTTTATTTACTGAATAATATATATTTAATACTTATAATATCCAACCACTCTATTTTCTGACACTCAACTAATATCTTTCAATCAACTAATCAAAGATACACTTTTAATAAAATTAAATAATTAACTCCTAAATTTTATATTGTGAGTCATAAACAATTCATCATATTTAAAAATTAAAATAGCTGTAAAATTTCGACGTTAAATAGGATGAAGAAAATAATGATATAAGTGATACTATTTTAAACTCATTGAGAACATATATTAATTCACTGATTTTAGTCAGTATGCGTTGTATGGCGCAAACTCTACAACTGGCAGTTTTAAACATATTAAAAATAAAGGATGTGAATAAAATATTAAATCAATGTAGGAGTCTAGACAAGGTATTAAGAAGGCCAGGAAATGAGTTGTCACTCAACCAGTTTAAAATAAAACGACCAACATTAGATGGTTCCACTAGATGGGGTTCAGCGTTCGATATGGTCGTAGATATTTTATCTTGCCATCCATTGTGCATGTCATTGGGTCCACTTCATTAAGATTTTCAGTATCCGGATTCTTTTTGGAATAGTCTTTCTGAACTCAAACGTGCCCCGAGCCCAACTTTAACAGCTAGCACGAAAATGTAATTCGAGTGTTTATTGCCAAGTGATGCACTTGGGATATGGAGGATATGTATATTAGATATCAAAAAACAAATAGAAAAACAGGAATCAATTTTGTCGAAGATTTAAAAAGACGAGAACAGAAACTTTTCGACATTAAATGTTTTCTCAGTGCTATTTTGTTAGATATGAGGTGCAATGTCCTACTGAATCCTTCACAAATCGTTGAGGCCAAGAGTTATATGTACGCATATTATAAATTATATTTTACTTAACTTAACAAAAATTTAGTTCATTGTTATTTAAGGAAGTCGGAGCACAACTAGTTTTTGGTCGTTTAGACCAAAATACTATTATTTTTGAAAATTCAGTGATAATTCCCGAATTACATTTAAATTTATTTTAGGCATACCAAATTTTAAATCGAAAATCGACTTCCAAAGAAACCTAGACAATTTGTCAACAAATCCATACATACTTTAAAAATTAAAATCCAACATTGGGATGTATGCCTAATTTTGCACCGCTTTTAGGTCTATTAAATTTAAAAGAATTCACCCCCGATTATGCAATAACAAGTTGCAAAATAAAATGTTCCACAGTTAAGGATGGACAATTGTATTTAAAACGCAGTGATAACTATTATTATCAAGTACATGGTCAACTACACATCAGTCAAAAAATATATTGTTAATTCTGTGTATGGACCCCAAAATGTAAACACAAACAAATTATTAAAATTAATTATATAAAATGTAATAAAATATGAACTAGTAAAGTTTAATTTGTGCAGGTATAATGTATGAAAAGATTAAATGAGATGATGATTTTTGGAAAAATGAAATGGAAACCAAAGTCAGTGTTTAATTTAGAAAACATTTTATCAGTCTTAACTAAAGAAGAATTACATGGTTAACAAGAATACGACCTTTAATTTTTAGTTTTTTACATTTTTGTCGTAAGTTAATTTAACGAGTTATAGACAAAAAAGGCAGGTAATATTTTTTCTTATCTGAACCAAATTTGAATACCTACATAGTAGACAGTAGATACATCATAATCACTTTTATTACAATGTAGTCTTGTGTATAGGGTTCAATAAAACATTTTTTATAAAATTATTTTGTTTATGAATATTTTTATATATATCAAATATTAATTTACAAATTACACAGCTCATTCCTTTGAATGTATTGTATACATGCGGACACCTCTCTGACAAGGTAGCCGAATTGGCCACTTTGCTAAAGTATTTGGATCAAATTTGTAGCTAAGAAGTAACAACACAGGGTATTAATCAAATATTCATATATTATTTATTTCAGTTAAATACACACATACATATAGACAGACTCAACTTTTTCTATGAATAGGTATAATATTATGTAATAATTAAGAAACCTGTCTCGGGTGATGTCAGTTTGACGGTTTTATTACTTTATTTAATATTTTAATGACCACTGGCAACGGATATTTAGCGGCACTCACACTAACTGTTTGTTTACTTCTGACACACCGAAATGATCCGTGTGTAACTGTCACATATGTTGTATAAATCTTTTTCCTTAGAACCAACCATGCTGCGGCCCCAATCAGAAAATTTAGTTATTATTAAAGTAAAAGACTCCCTGTCAATTTTTTTGTTATACTCCATTTTGAGTTCTTATTTACAAATATAGATCTAGGCTTTAGTATTATTTAAATCAGTAATATTGTATGTAAAGTTAATTTTGTTTTTCGTTTATACAATAAAGGACTGAAATGAACAAAGATCAAACATATACTGAATCAGGATCCATTACCTCATCTTAATGTACATTGGACAATTATTTGTCCTCTGACAAATAACACATCCATGTTAATGTAACAGTTTGTTTACACTTTACGCATTATGAGTAGTACATTTATTTTGATTTCTGGTAGGTATTATCTTTTGTTTTCAATTATTTATACATTTATTGATTGTCATTCAATTACTTAGTTGGTATTAATTATTAATGAAATATTTTCTAATATTTATTTGGTATTTTTGACTTTCTAAGTTTCAAATTGTATCCTATACTAAAAGTCTAATCTGTTATGTAAATATTATGCAATTTTAACAGATTATGACAGTAGTTAATTTATTTTTATTTATGACTCCAGTTTTTACTTATACATTTATCGTTCAATCCTTATTTTTATGTTTATTATGTTGTGTACAAAAATTACACTGGAAATTAGTCATAATTTATAGCCCGTATAATGTAAATTATGAAAAATATAGTCTAATACAATTAATAATCCAAGGCAAAATAGTTGGAAGAAGGAACCGTGGAAGACCTTAAATTCTGTAGTTTTCAAAACAGAGATGAGATAATGAATTTCATTATTATTGAATCATTTAACATTACAATGGATTACTATAATATAACTTGTTGAATTTAACCATGGCTGATGGCAATAGTTTAATTCTTGCATTGTAAATTAGCTATAAGGTTTAACTTTAAAGCATTTGCATTGTGCAACATCAAACCCATATTCACAATAATATTTGTGTGGATACATTTTTTGTATTTAATAATAATAAAAATAATAAAAATATTGTTAATAATTAGAGCCGAGACATCTAATCGAATTTTTTTAATATTCGAATCATTCAAATAATAATATTCGTAAGAAAATAATTCGAATATTTGAGTTTTTGAACGAAAAATAAAAAAAAATTCTTAATCTAATATATTTGTTAATTGTTTTTTACAATGAAAAAAAAATTCGGTTATAGTAAATGGTTGTAAATATTCTAGTTGTAACTACTATAATATGGTTGCGCCAACTACATCAGTTTGGTCAGAAATACCTAACTAATTTAGTTGTTTATGAGTAGTTGGATTAACTAAACATTTAGTTGGGTTAACTATACTTTTTGTTAAATATCTATAACACTTTTCGGCGACACATCGGAATACAGCCACGGCAAACACACAACGCCAATGGCGGAATCGTGTGTAAATAACAACCGGCACCAAACGCGACGACTTAAGTCGCGCGTACGCGTAGAGGCTCGACCGACTCGGAACTTTACCGGCGATCGACGACACCATTCCAAGCAACCCCAGCACAAAACAATGGTGGATTCGCCTTTTTCTTTGTGCTGTTGTGCCGCGACAATAACAGCAAGAAAGAACGGTGACAACGTGTTTTTTTTTCTTCGACTAATACACTAACACAACGCCGCACGGGGCAGACACAGTACGGTTAGAATGGACCCGTTATCAAAAAATCCATTCGGCCGCGGAGTTGACACCACCGCGGGGGGATCGGCAGTTAGCCGAAAAATGATAAGGGTCCGATTTACAATAATTCTGATAAGACGGTGTTACCAACTTAATTAAATTATCCAAAAATGACAAATATTGTAGTGTTTGAAGTATGAGTAGAACTGTACAATACATGTATTCCACGCATTCATATCACACAACATAAATCTGTTATCTAAATTCTAATGATAGTAGTAAATAATAAATAAGTATTAAAATACGTTAAATATATTATAACTGTCAAAAACTTAGTTTTCTATTTACTCAGTGTGAAATATTCTCAATTAAAATTAATTTGATGTATAAAAATGTTATTTTTATTCGTTCTCTGATGTTTGCATAAAAATAAATAAGACACCTTGAAACAGATATGCTATTAATTACTAACTACTATGCTATATTAGATTTGTTGAACACATTTTTTTTGTAATTTGAATAACAATTTAATTAGACTATTTACTTCTTAAATTACTATCAATATTGTAACATAATTTTTAAAGTGTTATAATTAAATTTAGTTTTATGCCGTATAAAATATGATTACAAATTCTTCTACAAATATAAATATTGTCAGTAATATGTTGTTTATTAATTTTTTTAATTGTCGGAGTGCATTTTAATATAAACTATTGATTACGGAACCTTCAAAAATACAAATCTTAGGAGTTCACATACATTTGAGTAAATATATATACATATACAAAACTTGTAGAATTCTACTTCTAGTGACGTAGCCCCATAGTTTGGTTAATAGCCTTTTTTACAGAGTATCCATTAAGATTTTTTATTAAATTGCTGTCAAAATAACCTAATATTACCTGACAAAAATAAAATTTGCAGCCCGGTTGTATAGACTCCATCGTTTTGTTTTAGAGCAATTATTGTATATTGTTATTATTTATTTAACTTTTGTAAAAAGCATTATAATAACATCCTTTACAAAATGTTTAATAAAATTTAGAATAATACACTGGTTAATTACAAATCTACAATTTTCCATTTCATGCAATAAAACAGTTATTTTGTTAAGCAACTCAAAATTATGTTGTCTAATCATTACATTACATTTAAATGTTTTCATTTCCACACACATAATTATTAAATATTAATAAATAAGATATGGGTAGAAAATAATATGAATTTAAAATGTATTGGGTCAACATTTGGCTATTAATTTATGTTACATTCATAAATTGTGTAAAGCAATAATGATGTACTGTGAATATATGTACTGAATTGGTGGTGTAATTTAAACTATATAGTAGCGTTTTAGATGGGAATAATTTTTTTGTCATATTGTTACAGTTGTGTACTACATACACAGATTGTTATTTTATACATAGGTTTTACAGCAGACAAAAATTTAAATAACCAATAATAACAGTTTTTTTTATTATTAAACAAAGTGTAATGTATTTTCAAAAACAGTATAAAGAATAACTCATTATATAGTTTTGATTCTGGTACAAATAATTATTGAAATTAAACAGGTTTGATCAATAGTTAAGAGCTATTACTTGAAACTATTTCCTCCAGCTTGAATGATGGTAGAAGTCAATTTGGAATGGTAAAACTCAACTTAAGTCGACCTATAAATAAATCATTATAAAATATCAATAAATGAATAGCATTGTTCACAAGTAATATAATTGCACTTTTAAATTTTTTTACAGAAACAATGTTTGAAAATACATAATGCCATTCCAAATGTACAAAGTATGTAGGTTAATATTTATTTGGTATTGCTACAGAACAATTCCCCTCCAAAAAAAAAAACGGTTATACCTGTGCACTATTGCACGAATGTTATCACATATTTTTTAAGAAGTTACAAGTTACCTAGTTAATTGCCAATTTCTCGAGTTTTATATCCATCAACTCGATGACCAGCTCTCCGTAAAAATGTTTGAATCCGTCCTGTATAGTCATGTATCATTTGTTGGATATAGAATAATTTAATTTTAATACATTAAAATAATAAGACTAAACCATATTCCAAATTATTACTCACCCTGAGGTTTCTAGCAACTATTATACTATCCTCATTTGACTCCTGATCTGTTGCTCAACATTATTTTCTTTACTCTACAACCTCTTGTAGCAGCATATCTGGTTCCCCTTAAGACATGTAGAATTTTTTACAATTATAATATCATATCAAATATGAATTACTACAACGTCATGTCATATAAAAAAAATTGAATTACCTGGATAAGGGCCAATTTCTTGAGTTATGTATCCATCAACTCGATGACCAGCTCTCCGTAAAAATGTTTGAATCCGTCATTCTGTATAGTCTTGTGTCATTTCTTTCAAAAATTCTTCAATTGCTCTTGTATTGGATTCCCTTGTTCTTGTTGAAACACCAACACGGATCTGCAATTAAATTTAGTACATTAAAATAAATCATGGATTTAATCATATTCTAAGTTATTACTTACTCTGAGGTTGCTCCGAGCTTGCTTAAATTCAACCTCGCTTTGGTTTTCTAAAAACCTCAATTGATCTATAAAAAGATTAAATAGATTAATATCAGTTGTATCGTTAATTAAAAATATGTATTCAACTGTATAAAAATTTAATATTTTAATAGACCTTACATAAGAACTTACCAATAAACTCCATACTTTAGGATGAGGCTTCATAATTTGCAATAGCATTGAATGGTAACTTTCTAAATAATTATTTGTCCTAATGTCTCTCCTGAATACAGAAATATTATCAGGTCCAATTTCTACAAACCAGAATCGATACAGGTAATCATAAATAAAAGAATGGAACTGGTAGGCCACATATTCATTTTGGAGCATATAGAGAACTATAGCGTTGAATCCTGTGCGATGGTAGATAAGGTAATGCGAGTACCTACAAAACAAATCCTCGGTAAAAGTAATTATTGATTTATTTTTTTAACAAAAAGAATACACATACCATCCTAAAAATTCGAGCAGCAAAAGCATTTTCTTTCACCAAATTGAAGACACCAACCTGCTTGTTTCTTGTATACCGAAGAATCGCCTAGAATTGCATAATACATTTATTAAACAATAACCATATAAAATATTATTACACATTCTTCTACAAATATAAATATTTACAGTAATATGCTAAGTTTTGTTTATTTATTCATTTTTATTATATCGCCGGAGAGCATTATAATATAAACGATTAAAGAATCTTCATAAATGAAAATAAAAGGAATATACATACATTCGAGTAAATATATATATAAAATATGTATGGAGTTCTATTTCCAGTGAAGTAGCCCCATTAAGATTTTTAATATTAATTAAGACAAACTAATATTACCTGGCAAAAATGAAAATAGCAGCCCTGATGCGTAGACTCCATCAAAACGCCTTCAATTGCATTTATTAGTGCCCTCTCGTAATCCGTGATAATGGTGACATTCTCATATTGCAAAGGAATAGTGTTCCGTATGTACCTGAAGAGCTCTGTAAATTTCTTCTGTCTTCCCAGTCAACATCGCATAGACAAGCGGAAAACTCTGAAAGTAAAAAAAAAAAATACAGTTTTTGTAACTACTTTGGTAAAATTACTACCAACTAGTTAGATAAGATTTGTTTATTTAAAATTGTACTATTTGTGACCAATATTATATCTACATATGTAACCTTTGTGCATAAGTGAAGTATAATATACTTTTATTAACAGGAAGTATATAAATTATATTAATTATGTTTACTTTAACATTATTACATAGTTTACACACCACATTTTTATACACGACTTGGAATGTAAAAAGCTGGTAGCAATCGTTATCTGTGGTTTTTGGTGTAGTTTTAAATGTTCCATCACATCCAGCTACTGTTACCTAGGAAAATAAAAAAATATAAAATTTAAAAAAAGTTAAGTAATTTAGGCAATATTTTTGTCATACATTTGTGAGTTCTTCCACAATTTCTTCCAAGTAGGCTGTGTTGCAAAATAGTAGTCCCGCAAAAACTCCATTCACCATAAGCGGTCCTTGATAAAATCTGTATGAATAATACTAATAATAATAAACTCAATTTTATCACATAACAATTAAACAAATAATAATTAACTTTCTTTTACTTACAAATTGGGTGGTGTTTGAAATGTTAAACTGAATTCCTGGTTTTCTTGAAGTTGTAGTAGCTGATGTAAGTGCAAAAGATTTCTCGGTGTAGGCGGGAAAACTTGTTTCCTGATCCTTCGCATCCTATCTGCTGCTTGCAAAAAAGTGTAGTCGCCGGCTCCTTCATGATAGCTGAAAGTCAAGAACAATTAACAATATTAAATCAGAATAATAGTTCTAATTCCCTCACATTTCCATATCCTATTATGAGTACTATTTTTAGTAAACAATATTATTGGTTACTGTTTGGACAGTGATATACTTACTATACATTTTTGACTTACTCGACAATGGCTACCATGTACACAAATCGAGCTGAATATGATCTAGGATTAAGATCAACACATTGATCTCCAAGCCTGTTCCTTAATTCCCTCTTCTGCGTATCGTCTTCTTTGATCGTTATGAGTTTTCCTTAAGGTGAACCTATTGTCATTTGCATCTGTGTGTATCCATGCAGTAGATCGACATCCATTAGTCTTATGCGTTTTGCATCTCAAAAATCTAAATTACATACAGTGATGTTTAAACATTAATTAATTCATTATAAAATAATATTTTAACAATTTATTATTTAATTTCCTTCGCTAAATTTGTTTGCATATAATTTTCTTAATGTATTATTATTAATATAAAACATTTCACTTCATATAGTGACTATTGATTAAACAACTTACATTTTTTCCTCTGTTGATTTATTTCTAAAGTAATAAAATCCAAAATTGTCTTTCACTAATTCCTCTGTTCGGTGTACTCCAGGAATCAATGTGTATGTGACAAAAAAAGGCTTTATTAAAAATGATATTGGGTTTACTATGATTAGTCACAGATGAACAAAAGCAAAATATTCAATATAAGCAGGTACTGCAGGATTATTAATTTTTGGATCAAGAATAAAGGTAGCTTTTAAAAATGCTGTTTGGTTTTCTTTGGTAAGTTGCAGGTGAACAAAAGCAAAATTTGCAAAATACAACAAGCACAGTAAGCTAAAACAAATAAAAACACCATACATAATAGTTAACTACAAATTTACACCCAAAAATATTGTAATGAATAGATTTGTTTTCAGTCCATTTGTGCACAAACAATATTGATGTTATGTGATTTTGGTGTATCCACGCTTTGTGCACATTGGATGCATTGGAGATTTTTTTTTTTTCCTTAATACATTAGGAAAAGTTAATATCATCAATGAACACAATATTAAAAATAGCTTTTTAATAATATTAGAATACAATAATAGTGTAACTAGAGCTGAATGCATATACAAACTATATGGACAAATATTTGGGGGCCCTATGATGTTTTCATTTTACTTTGAACTCAACATAACAATAGCAACAAATTTCAGTAACAATATTACATCATAAGTTAATAACATAACATCTCCCTTTTTTTTTATTAAATTTAAATCTTATCCCCTAAATAAAAGGATCATAGTTACACTATACTATATTCTTTAAGGATTAATTCACGCATTCTTTTTATTTAAATTTTAGCCCAAAGTTTGCTTTAAAGGATACTGGAGATTTGGTACTTCTCCATCTTAAGACTGTTAGTAGTTTTGCAATGAACCATGAGGTTAAGTTTGTGCTGGCAATTCTTGATATAATACCAATATCCACCATTTTAGAAAACACCTTTGGAAAATACCTAGAAAATTAACAACTTTAATAATAGTGAGGGTGTTGTCAAAAATAACATAAATTGTAAATTTGTACGACTGCCTTTAAAAACAGGAAAAGTGTAGAGTATAGTTATCTCAGTGGTCACTATTTTAACTCGGTATCCATGAGGGCTTGAGAATTTTGAAAAGCGAGCTACAAGTTTAATAAACACGTGTTTGTGGCCACTGAGATTGTTTGTGTCTATTACTATAAGTATGTTGTATAGACAAGTCAGGATTTTACAAAAATATGCTAATACACATTTCTGAGAAATTGTATAAGATTAAGCTATAATTATTACCTGTATGTATTCCAATTACCATCTGTAGTTTAAAAGCTAGGAACTTTGAATTTTCAATATTAATACCGTTAAGAGTCATGCTTAATAAGTTCCTATGTCTAAGCTTGGCGGATATGGGAAACATGATTGGTAAAACTTTAAAGTAGGAAAGTACTTTACTCTTAAAAATATCAACAAACATAAATTAAAAACAGAAAATTAGTATAATCGTATGTAGTTTTAATTCGTGTCCGAATAACCTCTACGTTAATTCAAATTTTGTAATATTTTAGGTTATGCTATAAAAGTATAAACAAAGTAATAACCGTTTTACAGGTTAGGTTAAAAAAATCCAAAATAAAGGATGCGTTTTTATTGGATCTTGAAAACCGCGAAAAAGCTGTTCAAAGTTTAATGTTAGAAAGTCATGATTTCAAACTAATTATATTATTGCTGAAAAGTTATAAAAGTTTCAAGTTACAACCAGCACTTTAAAAGTTAATATTCAAATACTGTATTATATAATGCTCATTAATCGTACTTCTCCGTCCTCTAAAGGTGGGGTACCCTCGTGTTAATAACTAATATTACATGTTTCAGCGTTGGAGATTTGTTTTAATATAAAAATTTTTGTAAATTAGTCCTGCCGTCTGACGGTGGACGATATCGATTAATGATTTTTTTTTTAAAAGCATAGGGCTTTAAATTTATAGCTATTGCTTACTGCTAATTACTACTACACATTGAGTTATTAGGCGATGTCTGATTAGATATTGAGATTGGTCATTTTAAATTTGGAATACTAAAAAAAATTACAGATTCAGCTATGTAATTCTCCTTAAGGAATAGCTCCGAGCTTGTAAGTACATTACGATCAGCTAATGACTTATTTACTTAATACATAATAATAATATAAATTTATTGACATAGTACAATACAAAATATACATAATTTTAATAATTAGATAACAATATTTCCGCACTCCCTAATACTAAACTTGTGTTTGGGAAGCGATTTCTTATAAATTATATTATACATAATATAAAACAATACATACATTATTTTATTAGAACAATGATATATCTTCTTATACATTTTTGACCTCAGATAAATCTAAGTTTTTAATATATTTTTTAAATGACTTAAAATTTTCAGATTGATTAAAGTTCATCCCCAAATGGATATACTATAAGAAAAAATTGATTTCACGAAATAACTCTTTTATAAGATTCATTAAATATGTAGACAAATGTCCTTCAAATTGGTACTATTAATGTAATATCGATACAACTACCCCATTTAAGTCTATAATCTATGATTAGACCAACACATTTTAATTGAAAATGACTATTTAACAAAGCATATAAAATTTGATTTTAGTATGTATATTTAATTACAGATAACCTATTCTTACAAAACCAAGCGTACACATTATTTAAAATCTTATTTGACTCCTAGTATAAATTGCCAATTGTTGGTTTAGATAATAAAATAGCAGTATCATCCGCAAAGCTTAGTAATTGTGTGTCTATGTTTGTTTTTATTCAGATATCAATATCAATATTCAATATCAATGGTATGACTTTAGATATTGTCGGGTATTGTTCTGCAGAAAGCTCTACTGTCATACTTTGATAGGGTTTTAATAATGGCGTTATATCCTGAATAATGTCCCATTCTTCAAGTGTTAGGTTGGATGGAGCCTCTTTTAACGATATTTTAACTTTAATAATCGTTCAAGCATAAACAACGTGTTGTTCCATTGTGTACAGACGTCTTGCCATAAGCTTTAATACCCATGTAGTACTCAGTTGTTTTTGTTTTTCTATTAATGTCCCATTTCCTACCTCACTGCGCTTAAAAAAACCAACAATGGCACGACATTTTTTTATAATATTTTCCAACTCATTTGAGTTTTCAGACTACTCTTCTTCACTTTCTGCCAGAGTCTGCTAGACTATTAAATTTAAGTTGTGTGCTGTACAGGGAATATGCTGAATTTTTAATAACTGAACTGCAGCCTTAATGTTGGTGCCACCATCCGTCACAATTGCAATTACTTTTTTTTTAAATTGGCCTCATATTAAATTCATTCGTCGTTTTTTCAGTCAAATATGGCCCATTATGATTTTTCTCCAATTTGTTTGTACTTAAAACAATAGTTTTTAGTTGAGACAATCCTTTTAGAAAAAATGTGCCAAGATAGTTATATAGGAGTCTGTGTTCATTGATGACCATATTTCTGTTGTAATTAAAATAAACGAAGTGTCGTTCAGGATCTCTTGAACATTATGTTTAATAGTAGAAAATAAATACGGAATAATTGTTCTACTGAGAGCCCTTCTGCTGGGTATTTTATAACTGAAATAAATTATTCTTATCATTAATAATCAAATAAAATAATTTGTATATTTTATTAAATGGTTAATGCAGATTAAAACACCTCAATTACTTTCAATTTTATATGTATGATTTTGGCAGTTGTGAGGAATGGATAGAATGTTCGGAACGATTGACGAAAGAACCCAAAAATAATAAAATCAAAATTATCAAGATAACCCCTCAAATCACATGATTTATTTTTAATTTTCATAATTGCGACAAAATTTGTAATGAATAATATAATTTATTAATTACCTAGAATCTAAAAGATTTATCATGTTCTGAAAACCTGAATTTTCACAATTGATAAGGGTTGCAGGTCCTCTGCAATTATTTTAACTATTGAATTATGGAACTCTTTGACTTGTAGTGTCGTTAGCTCTCCGAATCTAAAGATAATTCAAGGAATACTTGTTTAATATTTTACTATTAAGATATAAGGTAAGACTTAAATTAAGGTATTACCTGTCTATTTGTATTAGGTATGTTACGAAAAGTTTTGAACCAACTGAAAACTTATCTTAGATGTACTACTGGGCAAGGACGATGTTATAAAAGGATTTGATGCCACAGAGAATGGACGACGCATGATTCTTCACTAAATTGAAAAATAAATTTTAACTTGCAACAATATATGAAATCTGAAATTGTATATTTGTGTGATAAATTAATGTAAATAAATGTTTAAACTAAAAAAATAAATTATGAGATTTAAGATATATTTTTACCTAATTCTTATGAACAATTAACCAGGACTCACCGATATACCGACTGCTCACTCCCTTCTTTAGACTACAACTAAATTAAAAATAATATTCAAGATGATTGCTACCCCATGAATTTACTCCAAATGACGCCTCTGTTATAATATGTAATGAATCGGTAATATTTTATGTATAATAGTTTGTGTCTTCTTCACTCTTCGCTGGAGGAGTCCGATAACAACCTCAATATTTGTAAAAGAGTATTTTAATATTTCCCATAATTTCTATTTAATTGTTACATGAAAACAAAAAAATACTACCGGAAAAACAAAATGTATACTAATTAACCATCAATAGAAAGTTAATAGAAAATATTTTATCATACATATTAATATTTAGTTATTATATTAAATAATCTAATTTTATTAATTTTTTATTCGTTTTTATTTTATTTTTGTACTTACAATTTCTTTTTTAAGGTTATTGCTAATTGATAGATGTCAACAGTTACACTTCAATAACACAGACACAATATAACATAAAAAGTAAAATAGAACTTTGATAAGATGAAATACTTGGAATATGCGTTATACCAAAACATACCTATGTTGTATAAAAATAAAAATTGCTGTTTCTTGGTAAGCGCATCACGTGAGTACGGCTGTACGCTTTGGCTCGTTTTTTTTAAATGTTCTTGATAGTGCAAATACGCGTTTTACGAAAAGAAAAATTGAAAAATAACACGTTTGTACTGACTTTCCTTTTTGGTTTTACAAAAATTAAGCACGTATTCAAGTATAATGTATTAATATCAACGTCATATACAACGAAACACTGATTGGAGCGGTATATCTCACATAAAATATGCCGGTTTATCCTATTTACTATTTAGATTTCTTTTCTTAGAATATTGGACAGCTTGGAGAAGACCAATTCGGATTCAGGAGAGAGAGAGGAACTCGAGAAGCGATCTTGGCTCTGAGACTAATTCTAGAAAGAAGACTGGATGTAAATCTCCCAATATATATAACATTTATAGATTTAGAAAAAGCTTTTGACAAAGTAGATTGGTTCTTGCTGTTTGTTTAGTACATTAAAAAAAAGTGGAATCGATTGGAAGGACAGAAGGATCATTTTGAGAATATACGAGGAACAAGCAACACTGATAGATATAAATGGAACCATTAAGGAAGCTAAGATAAGAAAAGGTGTGAGACAAGGCTGTCCCTTGTCGCCTTATTTGTTCAATCTATTCATGGAAGAAGCAATCAAAGAAATGAAGGAGGTAACCAATGGTGTTAGAATAAATGGAAAACAAGTGCATAGCGTACGATTTGCGGACGACATTGCTCTGATGGCAGAAAGTGAAGACAACATGAACCTAATGCTGAGCACCTTGTCCAGGATAATGGATAAATTTCATATGAAAATAAACGCTACCAAAACAAAAACAATGACAGCACGAAGAGATCAAATATATACCCAACCATCTATAAAATTAAACAACATTATAATTCAAGAAGTCGACCATTTCTGCTATCTGGGAAGCACAATTACATATAATAACGAATCCACCATTGATATAAAAAAAAAGAATAACTCTAGCCAAACAAACATTCATGTAGAAGTACAGTCTATTAACTAGCAAACACTTCAACATCGGAACTAAGAAAAAATTCATTAAAACATTTGTATGAAGTGTATTGTTATATAGATGTGAAACCTAGACCATCAGGAAAAGAGAAAGGGACAGTTTAGAAGCAATGGAAATGTAGATCTGGAGAAAAATGAGCAAAACATCATGGGTTGAAAAGAAAACAAATGAGCAAGTGTTAAATGATGTAAGAGAAAGCCGGGATATAATGAGACACATATTAAGAAGGAAAACGAAATTAGTAGGACACTTATTTAGATACAACACATTTGTAAGGAATATCTTCGAGGGAAAAGATCTAGAGGACGCCCAAGAACACCATACTTCCAAGATCTCAAACATCTTATGGATGTCACATCCTATTCACAGCTGAGAAACGCGGCGGACGACAGAGACATATGGCTATCACGACAAGGCACAGCCTTTAGATGATGATGATGATGTTGTCTTGACATCGAATAGTAAAATATTTTTTAAAATATTTCAATAAAATATGTAAATCTAATTTAATACGATTTAAATAAATAGAAAGAATTTATTTATTGTTTTGTTTTATTAGTATTCCAGAATATTTTATTTTTATTAATTATGGACTGTGCTTTGCAAAAACTTCTCTTTTCGGTTTGACTATTTTGACATGTGAGTACATTTACTTAGTTCTTTTTACGTTTACCTGTAAAATAAAATCATCGAACGGTTATACGTTTATAAATTATGTATATATATATATATATATATATATATATATAGATTAGATTAATGATGAATGATCCGTACACTTCTCTTGTTGGGCATGGAAAAAACTCAAAGAAACAAATGTGAATTTGTTAGATTTGCATCTGTCACATTTTCCGTGTAGTCCATATTTTTTGTTCCTGGTAGATCTCAATTTTGCCGACCCCATCCAATTTGTTTTTTTACGACACTTCACACACCATGACAGCGCATATGATTCGCCAGCCATAGTTCCTAAACATTTTCATTTAAATTATATCATTGGACTCAATAAAACAATACTTACAAACTTTAATAAAACTTTCAAACAATTTCTGAACGTCGGACCAAAACACAGTATTACGATTTCGTGTATGCTAACAAAATATAATATCGACATTGAATTTGGTAACTAACCAAACAGAAACAATACATTTACAAATTGTCTCCAGCCAGTATAGTAATTATACTTAAATGGTACACGGATACCAACAATGTATTACTTGGGGCGTCAAGTATCAAAACCAGCTAAAAGAAATTTTTGTGTTGGAATAATAATTAATATTCTATATATCAGGAAGTATTTCACAATATATAAATATGCTATTTATCTGTATAATAAGAATACGTAGTTGTTAACCAGGAAATGTTATAGAAAAACAAAGTTGTTTTTGTAAGCACACGTGTATCTGTAGACGCGTGCAACCTTGTGGGTTAATATAAATAGCATTTGATCTAAGGGCTCGGGGCTCAGTATTTCTATTCAGTTTATACATATTACTAGTGTATTATTGTTTCACTGTGTTGTAAATATTCTATGTATAATATATCTATTATTGTAATAACTTTATTTGTGTTCAATACTTGATCATCACTACTCGCACTCTGATACTATATTTGTGTATAGTATTACAACATTTTGAACATTTGTACAAACAATAAATAATTTATTCAGATGGCCGATTTTAAAACCAACCAAGATTTTCTTAACACAAATTAAGTTAAAGTTTTTATGTGATATTCAATAATAGTTTTACATACCATGTAATAAGGTATCACCTATTTTGTAGACTAGGTACGTTTGCCGATATCCATTTACTGTTTAAGGCGGTTTCACACTAAACGTTTTCGAGGACGATTCCGTTTTCCGACAAAATGACCCTCGACCGTTGTCACCATAGCCGTTTTCCGCCAAAGGTTATATTCCGATTTCCGCCAAAATAAATCAAAATTTGTTATCTAAATATTTTTTAAGAAACCCCTGAAACTAAATCTATGATATCATTCACTGCTTTTCGATTACAGGCTGAATTAATAATAGTTTGTTTATCGACAGCACTATGTTCTGCTATAAAATTACCTATATTCTGACGAGTTCATATTTATTATTTCTTGTGAATATTTTAGCCGTACACTTTTTATCATACACTATAATAAAGGGTGTTCAAAAAGTTCGAAAACGGTCATTTTTTTGAGCCGTTATTGATTTTTTTAAATTTTGGATGTTGGCAGATGTTATTTTACGCACATTTAAGGCTTATATCCAAAATCTTACCTTAAATAGTTTGCGCATGCGTGGTCTCAACTTTTGAAATTTAAATGAGAACCCTCATATTTTTTTAGATATTCTGTTAAATTATAATTTTTTTAAGAAAATTTTAAACTAATTTTGTTTAATTAACTAGTAATTTGTTTTATAATAAATAACATAGATTTAAAAAAAAACGGAATTTAAAAGTAATATAAATAAATAATATATAATAATATAATAAGATTTAATAATTATAATATTTCAAATTAATTAGTCCGTCAAATTATTAAAAAAAAATCTATAAAAAGAAATTTTAGAAAAATGGTTCCCCGCCACTGTCAAAGACAATTCAGAAAGAGGAGAAAATTGTTGAACTATCTCCCTGAATTACCTTGGCCGCAGCGAGATCTTTGAGTGCTAACGGTTTGATAGGATGTCTGACCCCACCACCCTCCTCGACTTGCATTGTACGTTCTCCTCGAAGTAAATTTGCCCCATCACACAGATCCCCGAAGAAAACGCGCAAACTAAACCGAGCTTGGATGGGAGATTCGAACCATTATGCTTTAAGTAGAATTATTAAGTCCTACCAATCGCGCCAAAACCCAAGATGACGTCATAGTTGATATTGACACTTATAAGTCGATAATATGTTTTGTTGTTATCGAAAGAGACTCAATTATTTCTTATTTAACATAACCTATTTGATTTTGTTCGTTTGATTGAAGAATATTTACTGAAGTGCAGTTTCAATTCTGTTTTTAATACTGTGGTGCCGTTATGATACACTATTTTACATATTAAAAGCGTTTTGGTGATATTATTAGTTTCTGTTGATTATTATTAATTGACGATTCAAAATTTACATTAATAAGTACTCATTAATTTATTACAGATGAATAAGATATTGATTGTAAAACCTGAACAAATGTTATAAAAGTGACAACCTATTATTATTTTAAACAAAAATATTTTTATTTTCAAAATTTCATCAGTTAATCATTTATTATCATTGTCAGGTAACAAAACACTTTGTAATAGTGAAGACAAATGGCAATACCAGAAAGTAGAAGCGCACCAAATCCATTAAGTAATTCCAGATTTGCAGTACAATAATAAAATATGTGTATTTGTCTTAAACATACACGTAATAGTAAGTTGTTAACTATCCTATTTAATTAAAATGAATCTTAATAATGGTTTTACCTATCTGTTTCAGTTAAACCTTTTTGGCAATAGTAGAAAATACTTTCTATTAGGAAAAATGTTAACAAAATCATTTATATTAAACCACTGGTATAACTAAGTAGCTTAAACAATGTAAAATATGATTTTTTTGGGTAAAATATATTCTTAATAATACTTCCTTTAGTACAAAGTGTCTTTTAAACATACAAATGTCTTATATAAGTGTAATACAATTGTTATTGATAATGCCAATAAAATTACTTTTATTTTTTGTTTATTCTAAAAATGGACAGCAAAATATGTAATTGTCATATTCGTTGATAAAAAAAGTAGAATTTTTAAAGCTGTATTCTGAAAGCTTTAAAGTAAGCATTGAGTGTACGGTCACATTTAATAAATCATAAGAAGTACTGTTTATTTCCATGAAACAATTATACAAATCACGTTTATATTATTTGGTACCTAATTTTTTCTACGTGGCGTACAATATATGCACGTTAAAAAAGGCAATGGTAGTAACTGAAATTCTCAATAGATTAATTTATACTCTCTTTCAAGTACAGTCGGTAAAACATATGTTGTCATTAAAAAAAAACCAAAAATCCCCCTATTTGGCTTACAAGGATTGGTGATAAAATATTGAAAAATGTAGTAAAATGTGTACAAAAAAATCTTGGAAAAAATATTGTTCAAAATATTCATGTTTTCCTAGAAAATAAGTGTCTTACATTAGTTAAATCACCCTGTAAAATAGTGCTCGCTTTCAGGATCGTTTTTTCTGTTAATTATTCGTTGTCCCGTGATTTATGAGCAACTTCAACGTCTGAGGTTAGAACCAACCTCGTGGTTTTCAGTGCCGACAATAATAATCGTAACGTACATCAAGTCATACTGAATATTGTTCATATCGTCCTTTTAGTCCGTCAGTCAATAAAGAAATTGTGTTAACTGTTAACACACAGTAAATTGTTAACGAGCCCGCTTATTTTTTGTTCGTCCTTTTGGCGAATATATCGCGTTTTCAATTGTAATTTTGTGTTTTTTGAGTTCGGCTAACGTCTGGGAACAACTGACGGTGGAGAGAGCTTCGCCGGTCAAGGACTTTTCAGAGGAAGACGAATTTTGTGAAAACCAAGTTCGTTGCTATACGTTTCTATAGGCAGATTATTTTCGAAGACCGAAAATCGACGGGAAATTCTCCTATAGCGTTTTTGACGCCGGTAACATGTGCCTAGGCGCTAGGCGGGTCGTTTCGGGCTTTTGGCGCCTTCGAAGTCACCGAATAAGACAAAATTAGATAGAAAAGTATTTTGTGTATGAGTGAGTACAAGTCGTTTTTCTGTACGAATAACAAATCGAATCCCGGCGCACTAAGTATCAGCAGATAGGGCGTGACTCGGCAATTACAACGCGCGGTCGTGCGTCACTCTAGCTGCACTCCCCGCCTGGCTAAAGCTTATAAAAGTCAAATTTGGGAAATTTTCCCAGCAAAATTCGATTGTTGATTTGCATAGCAACGGCCACCGACGGATAGAGTGGTTATTTCGGAGAATGAGACGACTTTTGGACAATCCTACACCGGAAATCGATGGAGGCGGTAGGGTTATCTCCTAAGAAGGATTTTGAGGCCCTAAGACGAAAACTACAATTTTACTCAAATAGAAGTAGGTAGTTTATGTTCAGCCGAAGACCGTTATGTATACAAAAACGTTCAAATGTCGATCGCGGAAAGCGAAAGCAGTGTAAAGTTTGTCAAAAGAAGTTATGTTACCGCGAAGAGGAAGCAGGAGACCGATGAGCGGAACTCCTACTCCTCTTCGACGGACCTAACAATAGTTAACAAGAAGTCAAGGACCAAAAGGACCGACACTTATCGAAAGATAATGCGCGGACTCCACTAGTTTAGGGAGTCCGCCAAGGCGAACCAAAATCAGAAAAACTTCAGTAAGGAGATTGTCAAGGGCTTAACGGACAAAGCGACAGCTCTAAAGATCCATGCGGTGGTTAAAGCCAACCTGCTGAAGAACAGAAGAGCACCCCATTTCATGGCATCGGTCAAAACGCTTGTAGAGGAGTTTACAAAGAGCAAAATTTGTGCGTGTGGCGCGATCTAGCGGTCAAGCTTAAGATTACGTTTCTTTTTTTCTTTTTTAGTGGCCAAAATACAAATATATGTTACTAAAATAAATTTTAATTGGTACAAAGTATCAGGACGTCAACTTGATTCGTGGTCAGTATGGAAAGACAAGATAAATGATCGTTTTAGATGTAAAATGGCCTTCCCTGATTTTTTAAAATTTCAAAAAAAACGAGTGTTACGTACAGATGAATTAATCGTAGATTTTATTATTTTTGATTAAGATTCCTTTATTGAAAAAGCACCATTTAAAATGAAATAATCTGATCATGTATCACTTTTTTCGAAAGGAATATCTGATAATGTATGGGCTATTCCACTTGCTACAGCTAGATGCCTGTCTATTCAAGAACTCATTGACCATGTAATACCATTGGATACTATACGTAAAGTTAATACAACTAGCAGTAGTAATGATAGTAGAACTACATACATGCTATACCTTAAACTACTTTACGGAGGTCTAGTAGTTTAAGGTATATGGTATCCAGCTCTATGTTATCTATGTTAAAAGTCTAAGCGATACTAGGTGAAGTTGCGGTCTTAGTTCACTGAAAACTATTGTGTTTGATTTTAAAGCTGTTGTTACCCCATTTTGTTGTTAAGACATTTTAGGAACTAATGTTTATGGGTCTGATGCCGACGCAATACTTAAATAAATAAATAATAATAAATACTACTTCAATAAATACTTTTGAAATTTTTATTTTCTATTCATTTTTTTAAAGAAGTTTTATCACCTGGAAGTGCAATAGAATTTTCCATGCTCCATTCGATATCCTTCAACCATCTAAAAATGTCTCTATTACTCTCCTAATGCGGACCTAAAGTAATGACACCTTTAATTTTTGTTAATTTTCCGCTTAATTACCAAATAATATATAGTGGGTTTAATAAAAGGAAAAAAAAAGAAAAACGTGATTTATATGTCAGTAAACAATTGGTGTCCATGTTCAAAATTTTCATCTCAAAATCTTTCTAATGCAGGTACAAGTACAAACCAAACTGAAATTTTAAATTAAACTGAAATAATAAATATTATGACACCTGAATCTAAAATTGAAAATAAGTTATCTCCTAAGAAAACGGAACCAAATTCGACAACTTCCTTAAACGAAAATACAAGTGTTGTAACTAAATCTATCCCAGATAAAGTAAAAACCGACCTTAGTAATTTAAAATTTAGTAACGATCCCGCATATTGGGAAATTAACTCTGATCTAATTTCTTATTTTTCTGAAAATATTCCTATTCAAAATGTGGATGCAGATTTAACTGTATCTGCTAGACAATTTGGTACAAAAATAAGATATTTTAGAAAAGAATATTTTTTACGAGCATTAGGAAATGGCGAGCTTGTAAAGCGAGACTGGTTGATATACTCGCCATCCACTGGGTCAGTGTATTGCTATGTCTGTAAAATGTTTCGTCATTTGCAAAATAGTGAGAAATTAACACCTGTGCATCAATTCGAAAGTGGTTTTGATGATTGGAAAAATATCATTTTTTGAATGGAAGCTCATGAACAAACCAAAGACCATTTTAACTCAATAAAAAAAAATGGTAGATCTTCAAAAAAGTAAAAAATTAGATGTGGAATTAATAAATCAGTGTAATAAAGAGAAAATGTATTGGATTCAAGTTTTAAAACGAGTTATAGCGGTAATTAAGTTTTTATCGTTTAGAGGATTAGCTTTTAGAGGAGATTCGGAAGTATTCGGCTGTTCAAAGAATGGTAACTATTTAGGTTGCCTTGAACTTCTTTCTAATTTCGATCCTTTTCTTGAAGAGCATATATAAAAATTTGGAAATCCTGGCAAAGGAAAAGTTTTATATATGTCGTCTACGATATGTAACGACTTTATAGACATTCTTGCTACCACTCTAACTTTAAAAATTGTTTCTGAAATAAAAGAAACAAAATATTTTGGTATTAGTATTGATTCGACACTCGAAATAGCTCACATCGACCAATTAACGATCATTATTCGTTACACCACCGTTGGTCAAGGGAAAGTCGTTGAGAGATTTCGCGGCTTTGTTCCTATCGAACAGCATGATGGTAAATACCTTTTTAATGTATTAAATGAAATGCTTCAAGATAACAATATTGACATATCAAACTGTCGTTCTCAGTCTTACGATAACGCAAGGAATATGAGTGGAATATACTCGGGAGTTCAAGCTCGTTTCCGTGAAGTAAATAAGTTAGCTGAGTGGGTGCCCTGTGCTGCACATAGTCTAAATTTAGTAGGATCTGTTGCTGTTGAATGTTGTACTGAAGCCATTAAATTGTTTGGTGTGGTTCAGTCAATTTATACGTTTTTGTCAGCATCACCTCAAAGATGGTCTATAATGTTAAAAAATATGAAGGAGTCTGTTTTCGTAGTAAAAAGTTTATCTGAAACAAGATGGTCTGCGCGTAGTGATGCGACGAAGGCATTTTCACTTAATTATGAAGAAATCCGTCAGACATTAATTGATATTACATTATCAGAGAGACAGCCTCCTAATGCTGTTAATGAAGCTAAGTCTCTTGTTAAAAAACTTAATCGTCTTGAAACCGTTCTCATGTCTATTATTTGGAATGACATTTTACAAAAAATTAATGTTGTTAACAAATCGTTTTAAACACCCGGTATTGAGATCTGTACAGTCGTTAACCTCTATAGTAGTCTTCTATCTAGTTTTAAAATTATGAGAAGCGCCGAAGAATTTGATTTATTTGAAGAAAATACCAAAAAAAAGAGTTTCCGGTTTGTCTAATTATTCTGAAATAGAATCTAGAAGACGTAAACATAAAGTTTCGGTAAATGATGGCAACGCAATTGATGCTGTAGACCAAATGAGTGCTAGAGATAAATTCAAAATTCAAACAATTTTATGTTATAATTGAAAAATTGATCATAGAAATGAAAAAAACGAAAAAAAGCTTATTTAAGATTAGAAAAAAGATTTAATTTTTTAACTGACGAGAGTTTAAAAGAGGAAGAAATAAAAGTAAAGGCAAATAATTTAGTTGAAGCCTATAAAACCGATTTAGAATCTGCATTTGTTGATGAGTTTTTAATTTTTAAGAGCTTTCGAGAAACTGAAATGTCTTTCAATGAAATGCTAATGAAACAAATAAATACCAAAATGGTAACAAGTTTTCCAAATGTAAACATTGCTTTCAGAATATATTTATCGATTTTGGGGACATCGTGCGAAGGCAAAAGAACATTTTCAGTTTTAAAGAGGGTTAAAAATTGGCAGCGATCAACTATTGGCAAAATAAATTATCCTCATTATCGGTACTCGCAATTGAACACGAATTGCTCCAAGAAATCGATACCGAAAAAGTCATGGAATCATTTGCAAACAAAAAGTGTCGCAAAAAAGTTTTGTAAATATAAAGTTATATTTAAGTAATATGCTGCATAATTGTAATTTTTTTTTGTTAAAATAATTTTTTGTTTTTCTTAAATACGAGTGATAATGAAGTATGAAAAATTATATTAAATAAGGTGTTTTTTTTATGTTTTTGGTAATTTAATTTTTTAAATATATAAAGGAGTAAAATTAATTTTTTTTTCTTCTTATATTGTTATCATATAAAATGTTATAAAAGTTTAGATTTGATTTTTATGTTGTAAATATTTTTGTTTTTAAAAGCTAAACACTGAGATTTATTTTTCCTCTCCCAAAGAGAAAATTTCTTAACCATCTAAATACTGAAAACTGGATAGGATATCCCATTGCCAGAAATACGACTCTTTTTTAATGAACGATTTTTTTGCCCAGCAAACCCAGGACCGTATTAGCGCATAGGCTCTATAGACACTGTGCCTAGGCCCTACGATGCGTGTTAATCCGGGCCTGCAGTGGGCTAATCACAAAGATTGTAGAACTGTGCTCCATTAGCGTTCTTCAGTTGATCAAAGAAGTTTAGTGTTAGTTTTTTAATGTAATCATTTATTGGTGGAAGCTGAAAGTCTGTGTGATGTGCATCATTTCGTACAAACCCGGGGGCATTTGAGATGATACTTAAGATTTTCGATTGGAAGATTTGAATTTTGTTTAAGTGAATACGCAATTACCCCACACAGGAACCGCGTACAATAATAAAGGTCTTCACATTTGCTTGTACAGCTTGAGGGAGTATTTCCAACTTACAATTAGAGATGTTTGTTGATTTATTAGGGGAAGAGTATTTTTAGTTGAGGCATATTGGTTTCAGTTTTGCGATTTTCGACCGAAACAATACAATTAAGAAATCTTGTTTATTGAGTAAATGTATTTTGATGAAGACGAGTTACACATTTTACTGATAGATTTAGGTCTGTTATGACGTGGACAATAGTTTATTATGGAATGGAAATAGGAAGATTTATAATAATAACTGATAGGTTCCTTTTCTCTGGAAGTTGATATGAGTGATATTTAATATTTATTTCGATAAAATATTTAGTTATAGTGCGATAATCATCAGCGGAGGTGAGATTTAGCTTCAAAAACTGATTTTTGTTAACAATGTTAAAATCGTGAACTAAAATTGGAGTTATGATATTTTGGAATTCGATAAAATTTGTAATGTCATAAACATAGAGAGGTAGTATTTTTTGTCTTACCTCTGGAGGGTCTAAATCGATGTCATTATCCGAATCAATGTTTGTGTCGTATTGAGTTTGGAAAGGTGAATATCTGTTTCTATTAATTATTGGTGGTGAATGAGCAGTACTGCATGTTCTTTTGACAGAACTATTTTTTGAAGTAGTAGGCATTTCTTAACTGGGCGCCATACCCAGGGAAGTGTTGGAACGCGCGACGAAAATAAACTTTGCTTACGTACGGACGAACAACAGGTTTTGATGAACGACGCGCGTGAACAGATTTATTTTTATTAACACTACGAGTAGAAGGAATTTTGTATTTTTATTCATCCGTTAAAAAGTGATATTCATTTGAAAGTGAGCGTGGCGGGTAACGGGGGACAGAGTGCGGTTGAATAACGTACGTGCAGTTATTTTTTTCTGGGCGCATTATCTACCGCACCCTACCTCCCAATTTAAACTTTGAACTTTAAAAGCAGGTAGTGATCAAAAAGTGGTCATTGACCAGACGCATAACTTGCTGCATATGAAATATAATGGTCAGGGCAAGACAACAAGGTTACAATTTCATTAACTATGCCAGTTTTATTAGCAACCAAATCCTCACGTAGATGCTTTATGCTAGGACATATTATACCATTAGCTTGTTGTTTCAGTGCAATATCGCAAGTTAGTCGAGCAAAACTCAATAAGTTTAGTAGTCGTTCTTTACTCCAACTACTTATGTCAGTTACACTGAACACTTCTTTTAACATGCATGTTTGTGAACAAATTTTCTGAATAAAGTCATCTGTGCTATTTTTTATACAAATATAGGAATATAATACTGGTTTGTACCGTCACAGCGTACTTATATGTATAATTTAAAAAACAGATTCATCTTTGTTCGTCTACATTGAATTTTTTTTTTTTTTTTGGTTTGCAGCGCATTATACGAATTGTACTCAATCATAACCACCATTGCTTTTTGGGTATTCCTCGGATTACACTAGAAAAAAAAGGCCAAGACATTATTAGGTTTTTAATTTAATAGATAAACATATTAATTATAGACGAGCGTAATAAAGTTTATTAAATTGGTTTAATTCGTTTTACGACTATAATTATACTCATAAAATATAAAATAATGAAACTAGGTTGTAAAAACCTGTGTTTTCAACAACTTCAGCATAATTTTTTATTTTTATTATTTGAGAGGCTTCGTTTTTTACAATTTTCTCTTTTTTTTTGTTTTTATTTATTTAGTTGGATCGAATACAAATACGTTTTTTTTTGTATTGACATACCTGTTGTTTTCGTTAAATTCCTTGTAAAATTTAATTTTTAACTGATCAAATAAATTTGTGTTATTTCGATCTACCCATTTCGTGTGCATAATCTCCGAGTTGAAATCTTCGGCCGGAGTTGTTATGGAACATTTAATAAAGTCGTTAGCATTGACCATAACGTCAACGTCCTTTTTATAGGTGAATTTTCTACGAAAAACAAAACATTAGACTGCAATGCCTTGTTGTTTTTTATCAAACGATTATACGAGCAAGGTTTTTACCACTAAAGTGAGATTTTTCTAGGACGATAATATAATTGTAATAATAAATAGTCTACCAAAAATGAGTTGGGATGTATATGGGTCATACTAAAATAAACTTAATATGGGTCATGTTTTATTTACAATATATGACTAAAAAATAATTACAGTATTTTTCTACCATTTGCGAGGTACTCCAGTAAACAAAAGTCCATCTTAAATGTTCGTTGTTTGGGTAATAATCTTGAATTTTTTTTTGTGAAGAAAATGTTAGAACTATTTAATCTTTATATATAATGTCTTCTGTCTGTGTGTAAGTATGCAAACTTCTCCTAAACGGCTGGACAGATTATTACGAAATTTTGTGTGCAAAATAAAGTTGATTCGAGAAAGGTTTAGATTCACAATTTAATCCGATTTTAAATGGTTAATTATGATTATCAATAGTATCAATAGTTATCAATACATCTCTATGGTTTTTCATACCACAGGGATACAGTGATCCGATCAGCTGATTGTGTGTCTATTCTAATACACCGGCAACGCCGGGTCGGGACAGTTAGTTTTTGTATAAATTAATATCTAACTTATGCTTATTGTTAAAAGTAAAAGATAACATTATTAAAGAAAGTGCACATATTTTATACTATACTCGCTATTTATTAATTTTTTAAATATACATGTAATTAAATACACATATTATTAGATAAGACAGAGTTAACTAGATTAACATTTTTCACTTGCTGTTTGATCTAAAATGTATGAAAATTATATGTATTACCTTGTGTTACATTCAAGGTTATTCTTTCTAATACATTTTACTATATCATTATTTAAAATTTTATACACAAAAAGAGATCAATAATTATACGCCCAGATTTCAATGAAATCGTGTTAATATGACATTCTACATCAGAAATAGGATGACTGGCTTTATTCATTTTATGTGCAAATATGTGGATAAAATTGATTTAGAATTTTGCAATTTAATCTTCTTTTATTTATTTTTTTACAATAAGACGTTCCTTGCTAGTGCTATCTATATCTAAGGATTTACTAGATACAGTTTTAATTTTTTTATAACATGATAATAGTAATAATACGATTAAGTAATACGGGATGTAATTTTGAGCCTCAAGGTACTCCAGCAGAGATAGATTGCAGGTCTGATGTATTGTCATTTATTATGACAGAGAACTGTCTATTCGATAGGAAAAATTTAGTGACATTAACCCTAGTGGCATAATTTATCGAATGCCTTAGAAATGTCAATAAAGGCTGCCCCAGTATGGCAGTGTTTTTTCAAATGAACTACTAATATGTTCCGTAATGCGATGAAGTTGTTGTCTCGTTGAATGATTTGATCTAAACTAAAATTAGAATTTTGGAATAGCATCTAAGCTATTAAAAAAAATAGCAGTCTCGTATGTATCACTTTTTCAGATATGTTTCATAAGGAGGTTAGTAAACTAATCGGTCTAGAGATATCTGGATTAAATTTATGCTTTCCTTATTTTTTTGATAAATATTACTGTTGCTATTCACCAGTTAAGTGGTAATTGTTCAAATCGTAAAAGAGAATTAAATAAGAAGTAATAAAGACGAGTCCTTTTGCAGATAATTTTTTGAACATTAGGTTAGTGACGTAGTTAGTTTAATTTTATTTGGCATAACATGATCCATTTGTTTATGGACCGAGATTGAATTACTAATTGGTTGATCACGCTGTTAAATGATTAGTGACGAATTTATTATTATTTTTGGAGATTTATTTATAAAATGTACAACCTCTATAACTGGATAATTACTTTTGCAATTAACGCATTTGGTAAGGTGGCTTCTTTTGTTTAACAAACACGTTTAACACACCTAGACGGTAAGTGCCAACATTATTTTATATGTGAGGATCTTTCATAATTAGAACACTAATTTTAATTATTTCCTATCTCGCCTACATTATTATTCCCAATGTAAAAACATATCCGTATTAAAACATTTCAGTTTAAGTTCAAGAAGTTTTAAATTTTTGAAATCTGCGACTTAAATAATTTGAGGGAATGAGACTTACGACTGTAAAATGTGCTAATATGTATAATGTATATTTATAATAATGATAATGCCAAACATAATTTATAAAACAGCCATCTAGGGCAATGTACATTTGTAATATGTAACCAAAAAGTATATCAATCATAACGAAAAGCCAAAATATTTCAGGGACTAAAATTTTATTTATTATAGAGAACGACCAATATCTTACTTTGGAGATTTAGCAGAATGCTTTAGCAGATGGGCCACACTTAAATGAGTCGGTTCTCTGGTACGCCTTGTCCTAATGTAATTTTTATATGTTGTTGTAGCCGGTATTGTTGTCAATCTGGAGTTTTCAAACAAGTTGAGAAGCAACTGTTTATTGTTTGGGTCTTTTACTTTCTTTTTGTGTCGGTTTTTCCACTCACTAAACGTAAGAATGTTGGTTTAAATCTGAACACCATTAATTTATATTTTCAAAGATTTGAGGTAGGTAACGGTTTTATACATATCACGATAATCATTAAATGACAATTTGGAATCGCTCTTTAACGGCTCAACCACGACTACCGGTCCTTTGTTGTTGAATAATTTTTCTTTGACAATCCTATAAACAAATATTTCATTTTACTATCAACCAATCTCCATAATTTTTTTTGAACTATGAAAAATCATAATGTGAAAACTCACTTTAAATATTTAGGATTCACATGTATGCCTGAACTCTTATCTGTTTCTGCAGAGTTATGGTCTTTGTTCTGCAAACCATCTTGTAGACTGTTCCTTAAACATAAGTATAGTCAACAAAATAAAAAATAGTTGATTCGCAGTTAAGGGTGAAATAGTTTAAAATTTCTGTAGAGTGCTAGATGCAAAATACGAGATCTTTGGCAATGGAAAAGCTAAATGCATCCGAAACTATTGATTAAAGTAAAGACCTAATCAAACTTCCAAGCAAAGATTACATTAACCCGTTTTGTACATCAATCGTATAAATGTTGGTTAATTGTCTTGATTTTATTATTACTTTTAAATCATATGCTTACAAATAAAGATCTATTTATTTATTTATCAAATATTCCACAAACATCTCGTGCGAGAAGTCGTAGTCCAATAGCAGAGCATTTTTACTACTTAGGGAAAGGTGAAAAAATAAAGTGGCATAAGAATGCTACTTCTAGTAGCGTTAGCACTCATGATTTTTTAGTTATTCATTTATGGATTTATAGGTACGCCCTTAAGGGCAAAGAGTACAAATATTTAAACATCAAAATAAAAACAATAAAAATTATTATGTAAATAAACTAACCTAAATAAATCTTTTGTTGAGCACGTATATTACGAAAGAAATTAAAACTAGAATTATTAAATTCATTACTCAGTTGCATTAAATAATTCAATGGAGCGTTCATACTATAATTACACTGAAATGGCAGAACATAAAAAATGTAAATTCTGTCAAAACATGAAACGGTATAAGATGTGCAATTAATACTATTATTTAACAAATTAAACAACCACATAGCATCCAAATACTTTCCCCTAGCATCAAGTAATTCAATATAATATATTCTAAATTTAAATTCAAACATTCTAAGACATTTTTCTTGAACATAATTGAAGTTTCCAATAAGACCACTTTGACTTAGGCTCCATATTAGGAACTAAAACAAATTCCACTATTGGTCGCACTAAAGAAAAAATAGTATCTTCAAACATAACGAATCCAAAAACTCATTACAATATCTCTCGACAGCCCCCAAATTTCTTATCGCATTATTACGAATAACTTCAACAACATGATTAAATGATAAATTACTAGATAACCATATTTACTTATATACCTAATAGTAATAATATCTTTAATATGTGTCTGAACACAATTAATATTCTAGTTGTCCAACTTATAATTTAACATATCTAACGAGCGACACCGAGTAAAAGTGATTTGCACACACTTAATAATATTGAGTTCAAGCCGATTTTGCAAACACCAACTACAAAACCGTTCAATTGGATTAATTGCATCATTGCAACATCATCATCACTTAATTCCAGCGTATATTTTTAAATCATCGTGACAAATTAACTCTTCGAGGAACACCTGAAGTCACGATAATCCAATTCGAGTTATTCTCACCTTATTTAACACACTGTTTTTCTTAGTCAGATATGACTCTAGTCACGACAATAAGGAATTCCTAATCTCCATAAATTTAAGCTTCGCTAAAAGAATCCACCGTATCAAATCCTTTACGCTGAGCAGTCATTCTTTTCAGCGTAAAAAAAAATACAAATGCCAAAAAAAAAAAATGTTTGTAAAAGCGTTTGGAAACTTATCAGTATTTGTTCTAAGTACGGAAATTATTTTAAATAACATTATTTTTTACGTATATAAATACCTATAGACTTAAAAAACATTAATGTAATACTACCGATTCATGACTGTATGCTGTTTTAAACAACAATAATATGGTCTACCTTTATGATAATCAATACTTGCCACTCTTGATGATGCTTAGGCATTACAATTACAATAACAGTAATGATGATCTTTTGCCATGTACTTAAAATAAACAACGCGTCAGGGTGTTGAAATAATTACTACATACAACAAAATCGGTACTTAGCACTACCAGAAAAATACAGGTCAGGTTTATGTTACCTCTTAAACCGCAAACACATATAAATAAACTTCTGCCAGCATTACTTTAATGCCTATAACTTCCATACTAAGAGCGAGCGACTAAAAATGTTTGCATATTTTTAACCGGCATAAACTGTATACAGTGGCGTAGCAAGGGTATGGCGAACTGTACCTAAGCCAGGGGCCCAAAATTGTGCTTTAAAAGTGGTATTTTTTATTAAACAGTATAATAAAATCGATAATATCGATAAAACAAATAAGCGTTTGCAAACTAAAGATATTACAGTTGATATAGCAAATAAAATGTTAAACGGTTTGTAAAATTCTATTCATGAAGTTTGTGATAACAATTTTGAGGTTTCATTAGAAAATGCAATGAATACTGCAATCGAAATGGAAATGTCACCTGAATTTCTAGAAAAACGGAAAAATAAGAAAACACGAATGGTTGGAGAAGAAGCGGTAAATTATATTAAAATATCTGTCCAAACCCAAATCAAAAATGATTTTTACGTGGTTGTTAGTTCGATTCTTTCGAGTTTAAAATGGCGATTTACCAAATTGACCACTTTATCTAATGACTTTGAATTTTTATGTGAAAGTAAAATATCATTAAAGGATTTTGATGAAATTAAAAATTGGACCAACGACTTAGTAATCAAATATACCAATGATCTCAATGAGTTCAAACTTTGCTTTGAAATGGAATGTTTTAAACACTAGGCTTCTGCTATGATGATCAATTTTAAAAGGGCTGCACCGATTGATTTATTAAAACTAATTCATAAACAAAACTTACAAGATTTTTATCCTATTATAGAAATAGTGTTAAGAATATTTCCATCCTAGTAACAACTGCTAGTTGTGAAAGAAGTTTTAGTAAACTTAAACTAATAAAAAATTACTTCAGATCAACGATTTAACAAGACAGATTAACAAGCATGGCAATTTTATCCAAAAAATTGAATTTGCTAGAAAAATTTCATATGAAGAAATTATCGATGAATCGCCAGCCTTGAAGCAAGAAAAGCAAATTTTTAAAGTTTATTATAATAATAACTTCAGAATAAGTATATAATGTTGTAAAAATTGAATTCTTTAAAAAAAATAATAATATCTTCACGTCAAATTTTTTAATTGGTAAAAAGGCGCTTTTTTCTTGGTTGACGGGGGCGTTAACGAGTCTTCCTACGCCACTGAATGTACACACAATAAAGTGTTAATATTGTTAGATCAAATTTTTTTTTACATGTAAGTACCTACCAAGATTCAATTACCAATTTCATACCTACACATATATTTCTGTTAACAAAGAAACAAATCAGTTTAACTTACAGTTTATTTTCGTTGAGCAATTGGCTTTCATTGGCTGTATTACTATTATATTTTAATTTTTTTGTGCTGGCTTTTTCAATAATATTTTCTATTTTATTGGGCAAGCTTTTTTCTCCACTGTTGTAGCTGGTTGACTTTTCAAGAAAACCTTTAGACAATTCCGGAGCTGTGTTTGAACGCTGCTGTCCGGCGCTAAATTTATTTTGTTTTAACGGTGACCACCAATTTCTTAACGTCACATTTCTGATCTCGAGATTGGCTTTCGGGTTGAATACATCATTATTGTTGCCTGACTCTTCTTTGACTTTTTTTTTCCTGTATTTTTTTCCGGGTGTCCATTTAAAAGGAGATTTTGGTTTATCTTTTTTATTACAACTCAACGAGTCCAGAGAAGGCCTTATACTGGCGGCGAATTGTTTAGTTTTACTATACTCATCTACCACTGTGCAATATTTTAACGCATTTTGGTTACTTTTCTTGGTACTTGCCGCAACATTTCCCTCTTTTCCTAGTATATTAACTTCAAAATTCTTAATATCACTTTTATATTTCTTGATCTTGGACGAATTTATAGTGTTACTTATAGGTATTTTTAGTGGAGTCTTTATCAAGGCCGTTCTTAATACTGTTGTCTCAGGATTACCTGCCAGGTCGATTGCGCAACGATCATCTATAACTTTGGTTTTTATATCTGTGGTGTTATTCAACGTTTTTATTATGTTATCCGTTGGTTGTTTTTGAAAACTATACAGCTTTTTATTCCAAACTGGCTTAAAGTCATCTTTGGCCGTCAGTTGCAAATCACGACTGTTAATATAGGTTTTGCTTTTACGGCAGTTTGCCTGAGTTTCTGTCACGACTTTAGGCAACGTATTATTTTTAATTTTATCGTGTTTTTTGTACCTCAGCTTATTGGTAACTGCCGGAATGTTCATTGGTTTTGTTGAAAAATTATAGCTTCGGATGGACATCTGAATAAAAACATACAAAATTAATGTAAATTGTTAATTTTAAGTATAAAGAGTTTTACGCTATTCCAACAATGTCGCTTCTATTGAATAGGAACTAAAGTATCTTTAAAAAATATCATAAGAATCTAAGAAAAGTTAAAAGTTAAAAAAAATTATTTAATCAGGGTAACTGAATACCATTTACCTTTTTATTTTAATATATTTGTTATATTCGTATAACGGATTTTTATTATTGGTGATGATCTACTATATTGGACATCATTTTTTTTTACAGTTTTTTTATCGATAAATAGTTTAATGATGATTACAAATCTGCAAAAAATTTAGGAAGCTTGCACTTGATTTGGATGTTATAGACATTTAAAGATCATTGAAGAGGGGTTCTTGTCTTTTATTGAGTGTTGTGCATTGTTGACCTTGACGGTCATCGTTTGCTGTTAGAGTTTAAGTGTTTTACGAATTGATTGTACAGCTTTTTATTTTGTATACTGGTGTATTTTTTTAATGGCTCTTTTTATTATCTCTTAAGTTTGTGCAAATTGTTTATTTAAAATGACGATTCGGCCAGATACATTCTCAAAAGAAAAAAAAAATCTACAGTTTTGATAATTGCCGGAAAACTGTGTTTTTTCCTATAATTTAACATAAACACGTTATAATTTCAAAAAATTTTCAATTCATCTCAATATTTGTATTAGTCGAAATGTTTTAGGGTCTAAAATTAATAAGGCTGAAAAACTCAAATTACAAAAAAAACTTCCACCCCCTTGGCGGGTATAATTAAAGTTTTTAAATATTGTCGTTAAAGGGCACATCAGATAAACGAGTATAAATTTAAACTCAAACCAACCATTTTCTGGTAAAACAATGAAAATACGGAAGGTTAAAAGGTACATATAGGGAAAGGCAGTCACCTCACTGTCTGTCACGCCAGGTGTCCTTCCTTCTGGTTCGTTAAAGGTTCAAAATAATTTTTTCGGTTTAATTCTGGCAGATGACTAACATGCATAAACGAATACAAATATTTTTTAAAACTGCTTTTGGCAAATGTTATGCCAATTAGAAGAGCCAAGCATTATTTTAAAGTTAAGTCACTCTTACACAAAGAGAATTGGGCGAAACATTGCGTTAAAATTCAGGAGTAAGATTAGATTAAAGCAGGACTGAGGGATAAGATATATAAGCCGATAATTCTGACCATTAATACCGACGAAAGCAGTTTGAGCGAAGACATAGGCGGCAAGGAGTTGATTTTTTTATGTAATTTTAATTTTACTTCGAAAAAAAAATATTTAATAAACATTTTTGTAGATTCGTAATTAGCATATAAAGTACTATCGATTAAATACAAAATTGAAAAAAAGGTGTCCGATAAAGAAAATTTGTTCCTTATTTTTCAACATGGAACAGGTTTTTCAAGGAGATTAAAATGGTAAAAACCGGCGCGACGATTTGACAATCTAACCTAACATACAAAGCATTAGGTTAGGTACAGTTATTTAAAGCTGTTGACGAAAAAATCCTGTTTGAGGTGTTCTTGTAATGTGCACTGAAGAATTTTTGCTAGAATTGAAGGTTTTTTTTACTTATTGTCTTTCTAAAGAACAGAATGTCGCCGTAATAGAGATATTGGGTTTGTAATTATAAGAGTGATAAATCATCAACGATTTAAAAAAAAAAAACAAATCGATGTCGTTATGAAGATTACCACACAGGAAAAATACAATAAATCGATCCCAGTATGTATGAGAATACTTACGTTAGCAGCCACAGATAACTTCGAAAACAATCGTGATGATCGCATAATTTTAAACAACAAATAATTTTAAACAACAAATATAAAATGTATTTACTAATTCATCGTGTTTAATTTCAATACAATTCAGTTATTTTAATGATAAAAATTGTGTAGATGCGCTGTGTGGGCGTTTTTATTTACTAACAACAAGAAAGTAGAATTTTTCATGACCAGCGGTTATTCGTTTCCAATGACAATATGAATAATAAAATATACCGAACACTCAATGCGATTTTGTTATTTTTATGTTTTTTTTTAGGTCTTGTATTATATAAAAAATATTTACGTTAGCAAAAAAAATCGAATGAACTATCAAACCACATTAGCTTCGACGTGGAGATGAAAAAGTATTGTTTTTACAATGATATGTTTTATTTTAACATGATAAAGTTATGGGCTGGATACACAAAAAAAAAAATTCGTCATCATCAACTTCGTGACATCTTTTGCGTGATCGTCATCACTCGTCGAGATTATAGGTCTCGAAAAAAGCAATAAATAATTTTATTGTATTCTTTTTAAAATTAATAAGATCTTGATTATTATTTTTAAACGAAAAAAAATATATCAATTTTTTATCCAAGTGAATATGATAATTTGAAATCCAAACATCACTTTTGGGATTCATCTGATGATTTAAAAAATACACAAGTAAAGCCTGCCTCGCACGACGTTTATTTAGCCGATGGTTTTCATACGGTGAGCGGTGAAGGGAACTGTGTTGGCTTTGGTGGTTAAAAAAAAAAGACGTCACTGCGGACGCCTATCTAAAAGTTTTTAAAATTTTAGAGCTCTATCGATTTTTACTCCGAGATATCTAGAACATTCTTAATTTGGCATGACAGTACCATTGATTTTTATGTATATCTTTCTATTAGTTTCCCTGTTATTTATGTGAAGAACCAGTGCTACCGTGTTTTATTTGGATTAAGGGTAAGGTACCATTTGTTAAAATAGTAAGTAAATAGTAAATTGTAAGTAGACTGTTCAGTTCTCGATTTAGCATGTTCCCTACTGTAACTGAATACATTGTCTAGCTGCTGTTTCTACTATGTTACTATGAGTACTGAGCCTTGAGACAGTCCGTCTTTTTGGTAAAATACAAAATTTAAAGACGGAATAAAAAAACTACACTAAGTGGCAGTTAATTGGATAATAAGCCTAGAGACACCATTATAATGAATGCCACAGTTTTTGTTTCCTATTACCATTTATATTATTATCGTTGTTATTTGTCGTATTCAAATGTTGATTACGTTAGTTATTTATTTAGTATTTATTTATCTATACATTTACATATATATATATAAATATATATATTTATACGTTATTTAATTGCCTGGCTTTAATAGTAACACTGAAATTAGTAATCAGTAGTTTGCGGAGTATAACTTCATTGTTGTAACTTATCACAACAAAGTTATTTGATCAAGGACAAAAGTCTTAACTTGGATTTTTGAAAGCTATATGCCGGGTGTGGTTTTAACGGGTTAAGTGCCATTGCATGAATTTATACTTATTTTATATTTTCCCCGAATTCATTGTATCTTATCGACCTATTTAAAAATAGATTTATCGATAAACAGTCACTAATCGTTCTGATTAGGATACATAATATTATTACATTCGAAATATAATGGTAATAGGTAGTATTCATTACAACGTGTTCGAGTCACGGCTGGTTTTAGTAATATAAACTTTATGTATAATTTTGCCTTAAGATTGTTTTAGTGTTTTAATTTTAGTTTTTTAACTATAATATTGTAACGATGGAATTAAATAGTGCTACGAGCAAAATACGACAAAAAGGAAAATCAGTTCTGGAAGAACAAAACGTCGTAGAAGTAAAGGAAAACCTTATATACACAACAAAAATGTGCTCGTGAAAGGAAAAACTGGGCCTCAAGAAGAGGTAAGTCATATTTTTTGCTTTTAATTATATTTGTTCAAATTTAAATAAAAATATAATATGAGAAATATGAAATATTTATTGAGGATGTCTTGTCTGTTCCAGTTCTACTGTAAATGTGTCCCACACAAACATAGAAAAGTTTTGTTTCGCGAATTTTATGCCTTTGAAGATAATGTGAAGCAAAACTCTTATTTAATGGGTCATAATTCCTGTAAAAAGAAGACGTAATGGTCAGTATAATGACGTGAACGAGAGCAGAAGCAAAATACGATTTGGTTTTCATTGCCAGATGGAAATGGCGACGTGGTACAAGTATGTAAGAACACTTTTATGCATGTTATTGCAATAACCAAACGAAGAATCGAAACTCTCGTGTCAGCAAAAAAAAATGGTGGAGTATTATTCACAGAAAGCGTGGTAATAAGGCCCAAAGAAGTAAGTTCACAGCAGCAAATTATATTGAGCATGTTAACTCTTTTCCAAGGAACAAGAGTCATTATGAGAGAAGAAAAAGTAACAAGGAGTATTTAAGTCAAGATTTAAATATCAACAGGCTGTACCGTGCCTTTAAGGGAAAATATTCAGACTCCAACATAACGTATAATTTGTATGTAATCTTGAAAATTAAAATGGTTTAATTTATCAAAAAAGCTAGATACTTTGTTCATTGGTACTTACCTCATTTGTGACGGTTAAATGTATGGCACATACCACCTTCTACATTTTTCTGAATAAGATTTTATTTTTAAAATACAAGGGGAAAAAAATTCAATATAATTTTGCAATAATTTGAAACATAATCTAGATTATAAATAAAAAATTTGGTTTAGGTTTTTTTATCAACAATTTGTTGATAAAACAAAAAAAATTGAATAAATCAAAAACAATTTTTTGGCACTTAGCCCATTATTGATTTCCAGTCTTCATATGTAAAATGATACATGATGATGACATTTTAAATATATACCCTTACGTCAACATGGCACTCAGAATGTTCTTATGTTGTCGAGCTTCTAATTATTCACCAGAAAGATCTTTTAGTGCTCTAAAGAGAGTAAAAACATATCTAAGGTCTAGGATGACAGATGATCGGCTCAATAACTTGAGATTAACAACTCAAATACAATATGATGAAATTATACAAGATTTCAGTGAGAAGAAATCTAGACGTAAAAGATAATGTTATGTTATGTGTATAATATATATGGTCAGATTGTCAATACATTTTATTTTTAAATAAGTATTCACTTTTTTTTGGGGGGGGGGATTGAGGGGTTGGCAATAAAACTTTACCTGGGACGTCAAAACTTTAAATACGTCTTTGATTATAACTTGCTTTAATCATCAATAAAAAAACTTTTTAAATTATTTTAATACTTTAGACAAGTTAGAAGAACGGAAATGACGTAGTAATTTGTAGAGAAGTAAACAAAAATTCAAGATGATTTTTGTTTTTAAGAAGATTAGGTTTACTTGCTGACATACTAAAACCAGGATTCTGAAGTACCTAGCAATGTTGGATACACGGTAAAACGGTTTTTTAAAAACCACAAATATCTTCTGATATAACTAATATTAATGAAGGTTTAATTGTTTGATTTTACATAATCCTACAATGCTTATCGAGTGGTCATAAACCTAATTTTAAGAAGTCCGATAGTTGTTATTAGGAACAGCAAAAATGAACGTAGAGTTATACCCTAGGTATTACAAGCCACCTAGCGTGCATACAATTCTATGTCATGGATCTTCAATAGTCGCATCATTTACACTAACCAATATCATTTAAAGGCCAACTAAGAGAAGAAGCTAAAAATAAAGTCATCACACATTAAAAATAAATACAAACTCCAATTTTTTTATTTTCAGATCCATTGAATAGTAGTATTCCAAAAGAGAAGAAGAAAAATCGAAAACTACCTACATGAGTTGGCCGAATAATTTATTTATTAATTAAGACAGCAATAACAGCGACGAAAGCTACATTATATATATATATATATATATATATTTTATATCCTTTCACATATTTAAATATTTTTTAATAAATACAATTTATTAACTTTTTATTGTTCGGTTACCTATTCCGTGTGTCCATTGTTATACTTTAGTATGAAAGTAAAACACGATTAATATAAATAATTATATTCGCTAATGTTTATTATGAAACCCAAAATACACGAATGACAAGTTGTGCCGGTGTAGCACTCGCGTATGGTGGACAATCCCACCATATATAAATATATAAACCAGTTTAGACCTACTTACTTTTACCTTATAATATATATATATATATATATTGTTGGGACGATATAAAAAAAGGGTGATTCAAAATTCGGACATGTCTAGAACCGGCGGCAGCCGCCAGTTGGTTGCTCGAGGAGACCTTTTTTTCACACACGTCTAAAAAGAACCCGGGGGAAGCAGCCTGGTGGGGCATTACTTCCCTCCATATCACCGAAACTCTTTATTGCGTTCAAAACTATATGTACAATTTTATTAAAAGAGCTGCTGGGGTTGAGGTCCAAATTTCTTCAGCGAATATGAATACAATGTTGGTATCAGTGTACCGTTTAAGTATTAATACTATATTGGCTGGTAATCATTTGTAAATGTATTGTTTCGATTAGGCTAGTTACATACAATGTTGATGTTATATGTTTTTATTTGCATATACGAAATCGTATAATCGAATTTTTGTCAGACGTTCCGAAATTGTATGAAAGTTTTATCAAAGTTTGTAAGTATTGTTTTATTGAGTATGTATGCGATGGTATAATTTAAATGATTATGTTTAGGAATTATGTCTGGCAAATGTTACGCGCTTGCATACTGTGTCCGGTGCCGCAGAAAGACTAAATGGATGGCGCCCCCATGTTTGAGAGTCACCAAAAACCGAAGATATGGACTACGTGGGAAGTGCTGCAATTGCAAATGTAACAAATTCACATTTGTTTCTTGCAGTTTTTACCGCGCCCAAATAGCGAGTACGGATCATTGATAACTAATCACATATATAGTCTTCTTCTTTATCATCGCTTTACACTCCCAACTACATGTGGTCGGCCACTCTAGTCCTACACCTCCATAGAGCTCGGTCTTCTACATCTCGTTCAATAACCCCATCTATCCTCATATCACTCTGTATTCCGTCCATCCATCTTTTCTTTGGTCTTCCTCTTCCTCTTTTTCCCTCTACATTCATCTTCATAACACCTCTCACTGCCTCTATCTCATATCATGACCGAACCATCTTAATCTATTCTCTCTTATTTTCTCCATAATTGATGCAACTCCTAGACTCCCCCTTATATATTCATTTCTTATTCTATCTTCCCTAGTCACACCACTCATCCATCTTAACATTCTCATCTCCGTTACACTCATTCTCTGTTCAGTTTTCTTATCAACTACCCAACATTTCGACCCATATAACATTGCTGGCCTCACTCCTGTCACACAAAATCGTCCATCAATTAATCAAATATATACATATATAATATATAAACGTATAACTGTTTGATGTTTTGATTTTACAGATAAACGTAAAAAGAATTAAATAACTGTAATTGAAAGTCCAAATAATTGATCAAAAGGAAACGCTAGTAAAACACGGTTGGTTATGTATAATACGTAAAATATGTTGAAACCTAATAAAACAAATTAATACACAGAAACTCTTTTATTTACTTTAATATGCTATTATAGTTTCGACAAAAGTGCAATACTTTTTAAAATTGTAAGTACAGTATTTAGGTATTAAGTTTGATATTTCTTAAGATCTTATGTATAAGAATTCTATATGAAGAGGACGTGCACTCCCTATTTATTAAGAGGGCGTCGCACCGGTCATTTTCAGTGGTAAAAACATGTTTAAGCTGACTGAAAATAACTCGCTTAATTTTGGTTATAGAGTAAAAGGACTCAAAATAAAACTTAAAGAGAACAATATTCCAGAGGGCAAGACTGTGCGTTTTTTTTTTTAAATTAATTTTTTGAAAAGTTACAGTCATTTAAAAATGTTAAAATAGTCATTATTTCTAAACTATGTATTGAGCATTATACTTAGAAAAATGAAAAAAAAAACGCACCGTCTTGCCCCCCGAAATAGTGTTCTTAAAGAGTTAGGTATAAGCAAAATCTTAATTCAATTCTGTAACCGGAAAGTGTAATATTATTAGTCTATTAATTGGAACTCTTTTTTAGTAGGTAAATTATTTTTCGGTGTCATATCCGATTTTGAAAACTATGTGAAAAACAGTTATAGCTATTTAAACAAAATTAAAATTTTTATAATATTAGGTCTATTATTACTTCCTTTTTAACAGCCACCCAGAATTTTTGTTTATCATTGTTGGTTATAATAAGTAGTGTAAAATATACTCATTTGTGATATTTTAAGTCGGTGTGAACTTTATTCAACCCTGAATACCTGACAGGAATAGGGGTACTATTCCTGTCACTACTACAACAACTGTCCTAATCACAACTTAAGCAGATATAAGTAATAGTGGAAATATGTTTAGTCACTGTAAATCTGGGTATAAGTCTACTTTATCGGACATATAGTCCGATAATGTGGTCAGATATTTTGTACAAAATGTAGGTAAAATAGTAAGTAATTTTTTTTAACTATCATGTGTATAATAGTATCAAAAAATCATTTAATAACTGCATCTTGAAAACATTATAGGGTTCAGACTGGATGGCTGCAACTCTATGATGGGATGTCATAATTCAGTTGCCAGTCGAATGATTCAAAATCTCCCTGGTGTTACTATTTGGACTGCATTTGTGTGCAAGCGAAGCATACAAGAGTCTTCTAAAACGTTAAAATTTGGCTCGAGCATATATGGCAGTATATTAATATTTCTCAATGGGTTCTAATAGATATGCTCAGTTAGTTAAATTGCAATAATTGAGCTCAGCACCTGTCCATAAATTATTACATCCATCACAAATCAGATGGTTGTCTATAAATATAGTTGTTTTTAGATTACTAGAACAGTAGGATGCACAAATACAATATGTTGACGAAATTATTTCAAAAGAAAGATTTATGACAGTTGATGCTATTCACAGTTCACTAAATGACCCACTTATTAAATTAATTTTTCTTTTTTTAAATTGGATATTATCTAAATTTAGATTTTTTTCATTCTAATGCGGACTTTGAGGGAATCTTCAGCAAAGTTAACCTTATTAAAGTAAAAACAGGAAGATTGAACACCGATACTGTTATAGGATGCTTATTTGATTCCCAAGGTATAAAAATGAATTCAAATAATTGTGTTGACTATAAACCAAATATAAATATGATTAAATTAATGACTTCTAAAATTTATATGAAAAAGAAAATAATTGTGAAAATGAGTTTAATTTTGTGACTGACTATGTAATTAGTTATTACGTAATTTACAAAATTACAAAATTTCTAAAGTTTGTTTTAATTTTTAAATTCTTAACAAATATTTATACAGAAAGTTGTACAATTTGTTTTATAATAACATTAACATTTATTAAATACTAATTCCTAAGTACTACATTCATAAACGAACAAATAGTATTTGGTTTTCAATTTTTTCCCCTAGCTTCTATAGCCCATTTAGGGCCTTTGCTGCTTCTACTTTTTGATGCCATCTATCTCTGCTTACACTCTCTTCTAATTTTTATCCTAGTGCATGTTTTTCAAAGTCTGTATTGACTATGTCTAGGTCGTCCTCTAGGTCTTTTGCCATTGATAGAGCCTGTATTACATATTTTATTATACCATTGGATCTTCATGAATGTTCCGCCATTCCAAGCGTTTGCCTCTTATAAATGACTTGATATTGGGCTTTGAGTACATTTGGTAAATTTATCTATTGGTTCTTACTCTGTATCCCTCCATGTTCTATGATAGAGCCATAGATACGTCGCAGTATTTTCCTTTCGAGTTTGGTTTTTCATTATACATCATAATTGGAAAAAATATATTGACCTTTGATTCCTTAATTATTTGATACAAGTAGGTATATAATAATTCAAACGTTTTTTTTGTTATACGGACATTAGTTTTGTATACTCGCCACCGCACCCACCGTACGTTAAAAATGTTATTAATTATTGTTTAAAATTGAGTTAAATTATAAAAACCGCAATTAAATAAAAAAATAATTTAATCCTAGCTGCCTTGTCCACGCACAATAAGCAAGAGGTAGGTCATACAGGTATTCATACTTTGATGCAGAGCCTGGATTTACCAAAGAATTATCTAATACATTAACAAAAGCTTGCAAAAATAACCAAACACATATCAAATGTGCATTAATGATAGACGAAATTGCAATTTATAAGCACGTAGATTTTGAAAACAATAAATACTTTGTTTCCATTGACTTTAGGGCTAAAATTCAAAATGATTCTGTAGATCAAGCAAATGAGTGTTTAGTTTTTATGGTTATAGCTATTAATGATTCTTGGAAGTTACGAGTTGGTTATTTTTTTTTTTTTGTAATAATTTGAGTTGTGATCAAAAAACAAATTCTGTTCGTCGATGTATTAATATTTAAAGTGATAAAGAGGTTATTATTGTAAGCTTAATATTTAACGACTGTGCTGTTAATATAAGCATAACTTCTGCACTTGGCCTTAATTTAGATCCTAACCCTCATTGCATGCAACTACTTTTAAGGCTTTTAATAATATTTATAGTAATATAATCCTTGACCTTGCTGATGTGATCAAACTTGTAAAGAATAATTTTTGTAAAAGGAAAGAGCTTGTTGACTGTAACAAGAAAATTATTAATTTTATATGTATTGAGTTACTTTTAATGTTAAAAGATAAAGAAAATGTATACCTATTTATAAATTAAGCCAAAATCACCTTAAAATGTTTTATGGTGGTGTTAGCTACTAAGTCGAAAATAATAATAACCTTTCAAAATAAAAGAAATAAATTTAAATTTTTTATAACTAAAAAAACTTTAGCACACTTGTGGTTATATATAATAAAGAAATAAAATAACGAAATATGTAAAACAAAATCTTAACCGTACATTGTTTTTTAAAATATGACTTTAATATGTTCTTGTAATTTTATTTCTATAATATTTAATTGTGTACCCCTTAAAGTACAATATAATTTTTAATATTTTATGTAATTCATTAAATGTATATTATGTTCTATACCTACTCTGATTTTTAAATAAAATAAAGTTTAATAAATTGGAAATTTTTTCGTTTTATATCAGCTATACTTTAAAATACTTTATCTTATGTACAAATGCATTGCCTATAATCTATATTATGATTTAAGATTGATATTTGTGTAACAAAACTAATATCAATGGTATAACTTTTACAATTTTTTTTTGTAAAATAGCCAGCAGCTTAGTTGAGGATGATAACTATGAACTTAATATTTGTAATGTTTCATTGGAAAATCGTGTCGATACCACAGTGCGAGCCATCTACTTCCTCTTATAATAATATAATACAACAGCCAAGAAAATTAAAGCTGATCAACGAAAATCCTTTTCAAAACTAGCTAATTAAATTTCTTCGCGATACAAAAAGTAGTGCTTCAGTATTTCTTACCTTATGTTAAAACCCTTAATTATTATCGAAAACTATATTTTTAGTTTCTTGTATTACTATTTTTTAGAAACCTTTCACATCAAATCCCGAAATAGTTTAAAAACAAATGTTAAGCATCCTTCTCCAATCTCCATCGACTTCAACAACAAATCAAAATAATTTGACACGGCCCGCAAGTGCATGTTTCCGTTATTAGCGATTAAATGTGCGCCCGGTCGTGTTACCAACTGTCCACCGTCTCACTGCAGGTGGGGACGATAAACTACTATATCGGCCCTAGCCGGCCGTCGGTGTATGAAGAAGTCCGGGGGGTGTTATTTACAGAGAAACACGGCGGCGATGACCACTGTAGGTAATCCGATAATCAGTTATTAAATTAACACTGATCCGCGATCGCCATCCGCCGTCGTTCCGCGCATTCATTTTTGTTATTTTCAATTAAGTGCAACAAATGCCAGCCATCTCAGGACGAGGATATGGAAGTAGATTCAGCGTAAGCGATCTCACACAAAAAAAGTGATCAAAATCAAAATTATGTATACGGTATACCAAAGGATGATACTTTTTAAGACTGAAAAAGTTTGTATTTTATAGATAACATTTTATTTGTATGATAAATATTTTATTTGAACTGTATATAAAGGTTCCTGTTACTTATTTTTCATCAAAAAGAAAGAGTGATAAATGTGATAAGATATTATTAAGCTTACTCATTTTTACCAAGGTAACATTATTTTACCAAAAAAAGATTTTTTTATAATACATCAAACTAAATAAGATGGTATTTTATACATATAATTTTATTTTTATGATATTTTATTTAAACTACATTTGAAAAGTTCCTATTATTTTTTAAATAAATATTTTGGGCCAAAAATGTTTTTGTGATAATGTGTTATAGTTGATTAGTCCTAATTATTTCAAAACATGCATTTAAATGAAAAAAAACTCATAGAAATAATAAAAATCCACGGACAGACAAATTGCCGTCGCCGCGAGCAGTTGTGTGACTTTAAAAGGCGCGAGCGCATGAAGGTTAATAAAAAAAAATATGACTGGAAAACAAGTTCGAATTCATACACATTCATATTGATGGCTGGTCAAAGACTGATTTATTATTACAATTATCACATCACTAATACCGCCCGATGTGACAGGCATTTGGTATTACCCTACCATTGAATTGCTTAATATATAACAAAATCAGTGCTTTATGTAAATCATTTTTTTTTCGGTAATATATTAACTTATACAAAAAATGTTAAAAAGTTGTGTATAACTAAATGTACGAGTATAAGAAATAAATCCGAGAAAAAGATTACTTTGAGCAGTTTCTTTATTTATTGAAGACTCCAACTTTTCTAATGCAACAATAATGGCTGGATATAGTTCTTTGAACCGCATGACACTTTCATGCTTGTAAACCCAGCGTGTTTCACATAATGCCACTAATGTGCTATGTCTTGTGTCTGGAAAAGTTTCGATAATAGTTGTTCTCAATACTTCACTGCGTTGAGCTGAAGACCGAAAAAATGTTCCAACAGTTTGAATGGTGCCATTACAATTTTTTATTGAGGGCAATGAGCTGGCGTTTGCCAACGCAAGATTGAGTGAGTGAGCACTGCAGTGTACATAGAGAGCCATGGGGAAGTCTTTTCTTATGTATTCTTGAGCACCATGTAAATGACCACTCATAGCAGAGGCACCATCGTAGCCTTGACCAACTAAAAACTGACAATTAATGCTGTTTTTTTGCAAACTGCCCAATATTAAGGTTGCTAGTCCTTTTCCTGTTAGATCAACAGCAGGTGTGAATTCTAGAAAGTCTTCACGAATTTTTTTATCAACTTGGTCATAATAACGCAAACATACAGACATTTGCTCAATCCTTCCAATATCTGTAGTTTCGTCCGCTAACACAGAAAAGCACTCAGCAGCATTGACTCATTGGACAAATTTTGACTTGATAATGTCACCACAAATAGAAATTATCTCATTTTGAATACCAGGACTCGTATATAAAGAATTTTTTGGACCATTGTTTAAATGTTCTTTTAGCAAAATATCACCCGAATCTACACGAAACCGTAAAAGTGCTCGGAAATTTCCGTCATTAAAAGAATTTACGTTCATTACACTTCCAAAATTGTTTGTTCCACGAAGAGCAATTTCTTGCTTACTACAAAGAATTATTGTTTTTATAACAGAAAGTAAAATGTTTCTATTTTGTTCAATCTGTCTAGAATGTTCAATACTCAGTTGTTCAATTATTTTTTTAGATCTTCCTTCATTTACTTTTAAAAAACTATTAGATTTTTCAACACACAATTTATGATATGATGTACTAGCATGTAATTGAAAATCTTGCAAAGCATTTTTCCAATTATCATACTCTTTAGAAACAAGAGCACCTAATTGTTGATGGCCACCTTTACCTCCTTTTTCTCGAGCAAACAAAACGCATGGTGTACAAAATGCTCCTTCAAAAATTTGTGAATAACTTAGCCATGAAAATCGTTTTATCCAAGATAATTGAAACCGTAAATTTCTTTTGGTTTTTACAGGAAATATTTAAGTCGAATGGGGTACCCATGGGTTCTTTAAAAGTTCTTTTTTTTTTAAATCGTCTATTTCTTTATTATGCACATAATTACCAATATCATTTACTCCGGCTGTGGGTGTATTATTGGAAATAGAAGGAGTATCATTATTGCTAACTGAGGGTAGTTCTACATTTTCAGAAGCAGAATTGTCTGTTTTATTTTTTTTGTTTTGGGTAAATGCTGTAATGTTCAATTGCTTTTGAACTCGTTTCATTTTTGTACATGAATCGTCAGCGAATAAATTCTAAAAAAAATTAAAAAAATTAATAAAAAAAAACTTTTTTAAAAACATGCTTTTCTACAAAAAATAGTAAAATAGTAAAAAGTGTACTAGAAAGTAAAAAAAAATGTATTACAAGAACCATTTACCAATCAATTATAGCATATTTTATTTACAATTTCAATTACTTTGAAAACAACCGAAAATTAACTACAATTTTAAATAAAAATATAAATAATAAGATTATTTAAAATTGTAGTTATTTTCGGTTGTTTTCAAAGTAATTGAAATTGTAAAAAAAAAAAAGCTATAATTGATTGGTAAATGGTTCTTGTAATACATTTTTTTTTACTTCCTAATTGTAAAGTGAATTCACTTTTTACTATTTTACTATTTATTGTAGAAAAGCATGTTTTTAAAAAAGTTTTTTTTAATTTTTTTTTTTTTAATTTTTTTTTAGAATTTGCATATTTTATTTATGCTACAATTGATTGGTAAATGGTTCTTGTAATAAAAATACATTTTTACATTTTAGTTCACAATTCACTATTTTAATAATTTTTTTTTAGAAAAGCATGTTTTTAAAAAAGATTTTTCACAAAATAAAAAACCAAACAAAAAATAAATAAATTATGATATTATTCTAATAACAAAACTACAATTATTAAGTAGAAAATAGTAGTAAAAATACTTACTGGTTTTGAATCAATACGTTTTAATATTGTTCCGTGAACGGCGATGTAAGGAGTCCAAAATACAAATAAAAAAATTTGACACGTTGAGGTCGACGCGTAGTCGATAAATGTCAGAATATAATTGTATATATACGGGCCAATTTTTATCTCGGTTATAAAGATCACTGTGGTTTTTTTCGTTGGAATCTCTACTTTACAATAATACAATGGTATTTTTGGATATTTTGTTTTGACTTTTTTAGCAGGTTGAAATAATTAATAACAGATCATTCCAGTAAACCAGCGGTTCCCAAACTGTGAGGTGCGCTTCCCTAGGGAGGCCCAAGCACACAGGGGAGGCGCGAGCTAAATATTGATATATTTAGATCAACGATAATTTCAAAAAGATAACATACTAGTACGAGTAATTACAAATTAATTTATTCATGGGAGGCGCGATTATTTTATTTTATTTTTAGGGATGCGTGAACCAAACAAGTTTGAGAACCGCTGCAGTAAACGATTACGGTGTCCTGTCGTTGTCGCCGACGCTGATAATGACTATTATTTTTGTGTATATATATATACACACAAACACACACACACACACACATATATATATATATATATATATCGAAATTCGAAAAAACTAAAATTCATTGGCGTGTCCATAAGCCTAAGCAGGCGTTCACGATAATATAACGTATTTATTATTATTTAATTATATTTTAGGCTTTAAAGTTAAAAGAAAACGTACATCAAAATATTTTTCTTTTTTTTACATAATTTTCAGGAATACATACATATCTTAAACAAAATGGTAAAAAAGACATAAAGGAAAGGTAATACAAATATGTTTCGATGAATTTTCGGAGGGGTTTGAACCCGGAACCCCCCCCCCCTGAATACGGCCATGCCCACAAGAGGTGTTTGGCGTTGAAATCTCCCCCGGCGATAAATGTACGCCCTAATGAGAATAAGAACTGGTCTAAATGGAGCTGAGATATACATGGCCGGGGAGGACAGTATACTGCTGAAAAAGTTATAGGAATATGATTTATTGAAATAGAGACACTGAATTTAATGTTAAAAAAACCATTGAAAAAAAAAAAATCAAAACAATTCGCCAATAATTTTATTAATTATAAATAGACATGTAAAAGTGATAATGTTTAAAACTTAGTGTAAGCTAATGATTTCAAAAGTAGTATTTTTTTACATGATTTTCTTTAGCTCGCTAACACGTACGTACGTACATTTGTACGGGTATTTTTCAAATCTTGCAAAATTAATTTAACCCACTTTCCAATGTCGTATAGGGCTGAAACTTGGCACAGACACTCATCTTATATGACAATACAATATCCTGTAATCATATTGGGACCGGAAATCCAGGTCGCCCTACACAGGGTCAAATGTGAGGGTTATTTCACTAAAATTTCTTTTTGACATTTTCATGTCTTAGCTCTGGCATATAACCGAAAAAGCGTTACTAAAAAGCGTTGCCAAAAAGCGTTACCTAAAAAGAAATGGGGATGACGATGACGTTGGGGGTGGGAGACAGGGGGCAGGAGATAGGGGTGAGAAATTAGGGAGTAGGGATAGGGTGAGAGATAGGGGCGGGAGGTAGTGGGTAGGGGATAGGGGTAAGATATAGTAGATAAGAGATATGTTGTACGTTCAACGTTCAAATTAGAACTAAATAATAAATTCAAAATAGTTAAATTCTCTATGTCAAGTTACTTTTGGCCAGATAATAAACACTACAATTTCAGCCAGAAACATGATTGTACATAATTTTTTAATCTCCTTGGCTTATGCTGGAAGGTCCATGTAATTTTTTTTTTTTTAATTATAATTCCACAACTAATCTATATGTATTCGGTACTTCAACGAGACATGAAAATGCTCTTTCGTGATTGCAGACTCGGCTGATAAACTTTTTTCATTTTTTTCCAAATCTTCAAAATTAATTTAGTTATCTATTCAGCAATTATTAAATATTTTTAATAGAACTAAAAAGTAAAAAAATTAAATTAAAAAAAAACTTAAAAGAAAAAATGCTTTTCTAAAAAAAAAAAATAGTAAAAAGTAAAAAATAATTTTATTACAAGAACAATTTACCAATCAATTGTAGCATATTTGATTTAAAATGTTATTTACTCTGAAAGCAACCGAAAATTAACTAAAATTTTAAATAATATTAAAAATCTTTAAATTTTGAATAAAACGAAAAGCGTGGGCTCTAATCAACAAAGTCCCTATTAAATTTATCAAATAATGTTTTATATTGTAAGTTCTTTTGTAATTTAAATTTAGTTTAATATTTGTGTGTGACACATACATTTCATAATACTTAAATTAATGAATTTGGACTTTGTTGAATAGGGCCCACGCTTTTCTTTTTAGTAAAAAATTAAAGATGTTTAACATTATTTACAATTTTAGTTAATTTTGGGTTGTTTTCAAAGTAATTGACATTTTAAATCAAATATGCTACAATTGATTGGTAAATTGTTCTTGTAATAAAATTATTTTTTACTTTTTAGTTCACTTTTTACTATTTTTTTTTTTTTAGAAAAGCATGTTTTTATTTACGATAGAATTGTTTGTTACATTAAATGTCATGGAAAAAGCCATAGACCCCAATATCGAAGTACCTATACCTATATAATAATACTAACATTATTTATATTAGAATTATTCGGCATTGCTGCTGTTCTTAGAACCTAACCAGTCTACCTGTTAACTTGGAGGAACCTTATAATTATCAATTTATAAACAACCCGTCGATAAGCATGATATTTTTTAACCTGTAGAATTCGATTGACTGGGACTTTCCAAATATATTGTAATATCCAATTACATACTAGTATACAATACATACTTGACCGTATAGCTGTACATTTTGTATTGTCTGGATAAAACTTAGTGTTAGCCTATAAATTTGTTCTTGATTGTCACGTTGCCAGCCTACACAAACGTAATAAAAAACAAATGTACATCGCTACGTACATTTGTTTACTGCTACAACACTTACATTAAATTCTTACACCATGTCCACCACAATAAGTTCGGTAAGCCAAGCCGGTTTGTTTTTGTTTCGTAGACTTTCGGCGAATGCCGTCGAATTTCTGTTGTTGCAGACAAACGACGTGACACCATCAGCAAGATACTGGGTTCCTCCAAAAGGTGATTAACATAGAACGATTCTTAATAATTTTTAATGATAATATTCACACCAAACGGTCGGCTACTTTTATACATACGGTTTTTGAACCTCAATATGACAAATTAATATTGACTATTTTTATTTGTTTATGCAAAATCTCAATAAAAAAAAATTAATGTTGACTGCCATGTGCGGTGGACTGACCCTAGTAACTTTTATCGTGAATGTTATCATAACCCTACGGAGCGTAAAAAAAACGTAAAAGCTTTTAGGGTTTGATAACTCCACAAAGTAATAGTCAAATATTTTTAGCGTTGCAGTCACTTTTTAATATTATTGTCTGCAGGTTGTTTGAAAACAGACGAATGTCCTATCGAAGGGGCTCTTAGAATAACTGAAAAACTGACTGGATTGACAAGGTGTGACATTGACACTTACAAGAAGTATAAGTACATGGTCAGAGTAAGTGTACTGGAAATGTACTTTAGATAGTTTTAGCCGTTCAAACATTAGTTTAATATACAATAGTTGAATAAAATACATTTTAGAAATGCCTAGATATATAGAGAATTTCGACAGTTAAGGTTTAAATGATTATTTAAAGTAAATACTAAAGTATACCAAATTATTTTTAATACTAGAGAAATATTTATGTACAATTACTTCTTTAAGATTGAGACTATATTATTAAGTTATTGTAAGTAACTAAGTTAGTTAAAAAAAAAACTCGCTAAGACAGATTTTTTTAAATAGTTAATTATCAGTTTTATCTATAAGTACATGCAGCTAATTCTAACATGTTTCCTATGTGCAATGTGCGTAAACAGTACAATCACGGTCTCGAATGGAACGACATCGAGTACTACTTGGCACACGTGCATAACAACAACAAGGAAATTGAGACCTCCAGATGCCATTGCGACCACAAGTGGATGAACTTGGCTTGCGCGTGCAACAATATGAAGTACATTCAGCTGAAACATATGGCCAAATGTTACCAGGAAATAATAACCAATAACAAATTGGGATCATACACCATATAATGAACTCAACTAAATTATAATAAAGTGCATACTAAAACGGAATTACTTGTGTGTGTTTATAAAAACTTGTATATGACCTGACGACCTTTTATGTCGTAATAATTGTTAACTAATATAAATTGAATATTTTTTCAAATGTATTAAAAACCTATACCATAGATATTTGTGCAAGAGAAGGACGACCTGTTTCCAGATTGTCCGTGTGAACATTCTACCACATCCGTGTCGATGCCAATATAAACAGCAGCACTTTACCACCAGTTGGCAGATTTTTTAGTTCGAAGTCCTATTAACATCACCACGATGAGGGGAGATGTATTTTGGCTTGTGTTAATCCTACATCACCATCATGACGAACAAACCAGCATCATTCTATGTTCTAAAATTGTTTACATTAATTGTGTATTAAACTTAAAATATAAATAGACTTTATTTTGACTTCTTTACATATAAAATAAACACCTTCGACCACTCTTGTAAACAAAGGCCTAGGACAGGTCTACCCCTAATGGACACCACATAATAGCGGACATTTTTTTGACAAATTAAATTCTCAATCAAATTCGCATATGAAATGGAAAGAGATGGGAAACTACTATTCTTAGATCCATTATTTAAAAGAGTAGATAATAAAATAAAATATGAAATCTATAGAAAATAAACACACACACCTTCAGGTATACTTCAAATTACTCCTGACAGCACAAATTTACATCATTTAACTGTATAATGTTTTCCGTATTGGTAAATATTCCTATGAATGAACCTGATTTAAAAAAAGAAGCTATTATTATTAATAAAATAGCCATATTTAACAACTATGATAAAAATGTTGTTTTAAAATAATCAAACAAACATAAATGGTCAAAAGAAATCAGAACAATAAGCACATTGGAACAAGAAAATAAACAAAATACAAAAGGATCAGTTATGTTACATTTCCCAGGAATTTCAAATAATATGTCAATTTTTTTTTTTTTAATACGGAATACAGTTAGTCTCATCAATAAAAACAATTTTCAGGACCTTTTAGGAAATACAAAGGACAAAATAAGTGAACAAGAAAAGTCGGAAATTTATCAAATTAAATGTAATGATTGGTCTAAATGTTATGTAGGATAAAACAGAAGAAATATTGGCGTACAGTTAAAGAGCACAGAAATATTAAAAATCAAAAAGAAACAAGTCACTAAACTAATTAGTGATAACGCATTGTTACTATTTTGTAGGCTTCACACGATAACGAGAGTACCTTATAATATATAATATATTATACCTAGTATAATATAGATATCTGTGATGGCCACACTCTCTCTATCAAGGCTCTCTAATCTAAGTTATTTTAAATAGCATTGTTTAATAACAATATTATTATTTTATCAGTTATTGCATTTAGGTAGTAAATTATTTTCGTTCATACAATTTTTATTTATTTATAAATACGAAATGCCGTTGTAAAAATCTGTGGCAATTAAATTTATAATTAACCAACTCGTATGCTTAATGAGTAATGACGTTTATTACTTTAAGTAATAAATAATTATACAAAAGTAATAACTGTAAGGTACAAAAATATATTACATATATATTATAAAGTGCACACAAGAGAACAACTTCGCTAACGGAAATCCGAAACTCAACTGTGTCGAGGGCGAAGCCGCTTCAGACTTATATACCATCCCGGGTTCTCTAGAACGTCCGACCGCCACAAATCTATATCAAAGTGAATGTTTAGGTAACAACATAATAATGCCTAGAAATGTAAAGCAAACTAGTTGCTGAACATGCACTTGGTACCAATCATAATATAAATCCCGTTAAATTATTAAAAACTGTGAAAAACTATCAGGTATTAAATTTAAGGGAAGCTATAGACGTGTCAAAAAATAAGGGAAGTTTTTTAAATTGTGTCTAAAGCCTGTTACAATTTCTTTAATTATAACCTGTAAAAATACATATTAACGATGAGTTCTGTCCTCCTCTAGAACGCTTCCTTTCCATTCCCCACCGAAATGACGTTCGGCTCACGAAAACTAAACGTTGACAACAGCCCTACCAGTGGCAAATTGCCATTAGTGGGTATCAACATAATTGGCGAGCTTTTTGAAATATTTAAATGTATATATTTTATTATTTTGTCTCGTGCACTACGTTACGTGTTATGAATATGGCAATTAAAAACAATTAATAAAAATATATTTAGTGTGTATATTTTATCATAACAGCTGACTCTATCCAACAGCTGACAACAACAATAATACGTACATTACGGAGAACCACTGGCATCGACAATATTTGGCCGCAGCCCATCGGCCCTGAACGTTCAGTTTTCGTGAGCTGGTCTATAGGTACTATATCATCGGAAGATTACATCTACGTCGAATAACAATTTAACTTATACCAGTAAAGAAGAAATTTCTAACTCTTGCTCATTATTTTTCTACAAAAAATATTGTACACACAAATTGTGTGGTGTGTTTAAACAACCGACTACTCAGCAATATAAACCGGATAATTTTAATTTGTTCACTATTGTTTTTAATGCGTGTGTCTTGAACTTAAATTATATTTATAAAGAATTGGATTGCTTAAATGTAAAAAAATGTGCTGGCCCAGATAAAATATCAACTATACTTTTTACTAAATGTAAATGTATCCTAGCTATTCCCTTACTACTCCTATTTTATAAGTCTTTATCATCAGGTATCTTTCTAGATCAATGAAAGGTAGCTAGGTATCACCAATTTCCAAGGGCAATGATATCAGCCAAATAACAAACTATCATCTAATTTCAATAATTCCAGAAATATTCAAAAGTATTCTGTCTAAAATAATTATCCCATTATTTAAAAAAAACAGTGTTGCAGATGAACAACACGGCTTAATAACTGGTAGATCTATATTCTACAGCCACTAATCTTCTAGTATTCCAACATTATATCTTGGGTGCATTAAAATCTGGCCACCAGGTTGACGTTGTGTTAACGTATTTTTCAAAAGGGTTTGACACAATCGACCATAATATTCTTGCTGTTAAATTACATTGTCTAGGTTTTCAAAACCATTTTTTTTCATGATTATTCTCTTTTATATCAAATAGGAAGCAATTTGTTAAATAAAAAAGGCTTGTTCATGTTATTTTAAAGTGACCTCTGGGTTCCTCAGAGATATCATATTGCGCCGCTCTTATTTAATTTATTCATAAATGATATCAAATTTCCCAATTCACAAATGTTATTTGTAAAATTTTTAGATGACTATTCCAAGTTTATTAAGAAAAAAATAAGAGATCTGTAATAGTTAATTTTTTTATCCTGTTCGTTAATAGTAATATCTACAAATATATGATCTTTCTTGATCGCATTAAGCTTTAATCCCACTGTATCTACTTACTGGCTACTCTAGTTTTCCAAATTTTCGTTATGTCAATGTTGCTTGGACACAATACTGTATTATTTAACAAGCATTGGTTGAATTTAGATTTCGATTTCGTTCAGTTTTTGCCTATTTTTTACACACAACTATGGCTAACATGTTTGTCGTTAAATTTGTTATAGTCCTAACTTGTTTCCAGACGTTTAACCATCGTCAAATTTATGGTTTTCAGTACGAAATAATGCCTGAGCTCCAAGGTAAAAAAAAACCCTTAACCACCATATTTGCTGAACTATTAATTATGCCAGTCAATTACATATCAGTAATTATTATTGTATTTAAAACGTGTAGGACTCGCAGATGACCAAGACTCTGCTGTGAACCAAATGGCTATCGACTTGGATAGACCAAAAATGTCGGTCGATTCAGCTCCACGGTCTCAGGATTTAAGAGGTGATAACGCGGTATCGTCTTACGTGACGATGAAGACTCGTGCTCAGGAAAGCGCAACAGCCACGGAGTACCATTTGGTTTTTGAAAACGGCATGGTGCGCGTTTACAACGAAAAAGACGCATTCCGATTAAAGCACAAGAAAACCATCGAGGGATCTAGTTGAGTTGTTTAAGAAGGCCTCAACCAATGTTATATCATACAAAAGCAACTAGATTAGATTAATCGAGAAACCAGCCGTCGTTTCATCAGTAGCTTTGTATGTTTACAATAGTATAAGTTTTTGCATTATTTTTCTAAAAAAAATTAGTTTTTACTTCATTTTACCGGCATTTGCTCCACCTCATGATTTTTTCCTTTACTGTTATTTAGATACCAGTTATTCTTTCACATTCACAATATAATATTTAGTTTAATGCAAACATGCTTGTATCATCGCTACATGTATATTTCTGAGAAATAGTTTTAAAATTTAAATCTAGCGCATAAAATGGTGTGAATATTAGTATTTTATTTTTAAAAAATGGGACTGGGACATTATCATGAGTCGGTATGATGTGCAAATTAATGACTGTGTCAATAATTAATATAAAGAAATGTCTCCTCTTCACGGAATAATATTGAAGCATGGATATGTTTTTGAGCTGCAACGGGGTTTCAACATTTCCGTCGACCCATTATTTAGTTCCCATCCAAAATGCTGACGATGACGCAAATCTTCTTTGTTTAAAAAAGCTATATCCATGTTAATAAATTAACAGCCGAGTGGAAAAAAGATAATATTCCGCAACGCCCAACTTTTGGATAATTAAAGAAAACTGTATATTTCTTATATAATTTATCCTTTTTCCACTCAGCTGGTAAAATAGTTATTGACATTAATTAATTTAATTCATAGGTACAAAGTAAAGCATTTTTTTGTGCGTTTTTCATTGTTATTATATATCTAGCAAACATTTTTCAGGTTTTGTTGTAAGTGAATATATTATGTTTCAACTTCTAGTTGAGTTTTTGTTATCATAATCCAAAGCGATCAGACCAACTCCTTATTCTTGTTATTGATTCTATGGCTATAAGTTAAAACATATTCGTATTCATTCCGTTATTCCGAGGGAATGAAAGAGGGCAATTATTGCCTAAACGAACAGTAATGTGAATATGGTATCGTATTTTATTGACTATTGACAATAAGTACAGTTTTGATTGCATTTAAAATTGGCCCTAAAACGATGTTTACTAATACGCATGTTGGTACCAGCGAGTAACAAATTTTGGGTTCTTACGTCTTCTCGGTTAGCATTGAAAATAATAGTATTTCAATGGTGCATTCTCATGGGGCTTATCGGCTTAACTATAAAATAAATTCTTACAAGTTAAGTCCACAAAAAACGAAGCAAATTGCAGAGAATAAACCTCAATAGACATTTCTTCCAATGACCGACTTCAAAAGAGCGGAATGCAAACAACATCAGCAATAACAAAAAGTGAGATCATAAGCACAGCAGCTGATCAACACGCTGTGTGACAACCAAAGTCAATTTAAAAAATGCGCGGCATTGTGGTTTAAATTACATGGCGCAAACAGATATCAAAATGTTAAAAAAAAATCTGTATTTATTATTAATAATTACTATAATCTCCATCAAATTATAAATTCCCTCCCAAAATCGTTTAAATGTGGTAACACGTATTTCCTTACTTTATTCCGTGTAGTCGGTATGCTCAGCGAACTGTTATAGTTTTTCCAATTTGAAATGCCAACCTAGTACTAGTTGTATATAAAGGTTTCGACACCCAAACAAAACGAATATATTTTATTTTTAAAAACAAATTATCTTCTGCAACTTCAGAGTACAGTGTTATCGTGTACTCTATGTACATACACATCGTCCAGTATTTGCACTTATTTTTCTGTGTTTGTAATTATTTATCAACATTTAATCATTCATCATGCATAGTTCTATAGATGACGAATAAGGTAACGAAATAGACGTAGGCCCATCGCCAATTATGAGGAATTAAAGGGGAAAAGTGAGTATTAATTTATACAAATAATATTTTTTTAAATAATGTATAAATAAATTAAGGATTGAAAACATTTTTTTCTTTTTCATGTTTTATACAATTTCGTTGTCCAGCCATCAATATTATAATCTATTTGCTTAAAAAAAAATGTCGGACTCCTTTCATCTGATGAAACAATTGAATTTTCGGTTCAGTAAGCAAGGTCGACACATTGTTCTGGCGGAAAGAAATGAAATATTTCTGTGGCCCCGGCGGTATTGGAATAGTACCAAAAATTACCGCAAGGAGGCTGATATATCTATTTTCTTAACGAGATATGGATAAACGCTGGGGATTGTATGTCCAAAACTTGGGTCTACACGACAATAACATCTTACCGGGACGCATTTCTGACAACAGGTTCTGCGAATTTGCGGAAAAAGAGAAACGACTCATTGTATCATATCGGTTCCGAAGACGGTATTGTTCCCAGTAGGCTCTTATGTTTTGAGTCCAAAAAAAATGTACGCGACTACCACAACGAAATGAACGGTGAGATATTTCGTGAATGGGAGGAGAGTATTTTACCACTATTAAAACCAAACTCTTGTCATTGTTCCATGATAATTCGTCCTACCACTCGGTAAAGAACAGTATAGTTTAAGACTACCGTTATACTATTGCAAGCTAAATCCGATTGAACTAGCTTAGTCATCGGTAAAGAGCTACGTACGTTTGAAGACACGGCGTAAAAACTTTCAGATGTAAACAATTTTTTAAAAACCTTTGTAAATATGAAATTTGTAAATTTTGTAATTATGATGTATTTAATAATTGTAAAAATGAGCCGTAAACACTAGCTACGTGTCGCGATTATGTAATATGTTTTGCTTTTTTATATTGTTTTTATTACCATCTGTAAACACACCGGCGGCCGTTGATTGCAACGAGTATCGGTAGCCAATCTCAAAGCAATGGTCCGACCGTGCGAACGGATCAGTATGCAGGAGCTTTCGCGTGTGTAAGTATAAACTTATTGGAGTAAAAAAATAATTACTAGAGACAACATCACTTTTTATAATTTGAACTTAAAAATGTCTAGTATTATAATATAAATTTAAATTAAACATAGTTTTTATCTGGGATTTATCCAGTTTGGTCGTACTTGCGTTCTTTTATTTTGTTATCTAACTTAACGTGTCATTCGCGCGGTAGCATTCGCTGATTACACACGTGTATTTACGCTCCGTCTCTTTCTTACGCTATAATCATATTATGTTTAATTGTAAAAATGTAACAGTTATGTCCCGCAGATTGTTTATTCACATTGTGTAAAATTGTACAAAAACAAAAACGTAAGTTTAAAAAAATAAATATAAATATTATATTATTCAAACCGTTTATAAAAGTAAAGCAGTGCCGTGTCGGTTTTCCACACGTCATTGTCTGCGGTGCTTATCTCGTTGGGCCGTCGCACGACGGCCACTTATCTAAATTACCGTCTCCGTCATGTCTAAAACTGCTAACAAAGTCGATAATCAAGTTAACCGTAATAATAACACAAATAATCAGCTCTCACCGATTGTTTTGAATAATACTGTCGATGGCTGGCAAAAGATTGCCAATAAAAGACATCATTCTACTTCTTCAAATTCAAATCCTGGTTCGCCTCGCCCAACCACTTCTAGTAAAAAAAGTATTTAACTATTTCACTCTACAAACCGCTATGAAATACTTGATGATGAAAACGATGTTGAAATCACACAAAATGAGGACCCCCCTGAGAATAGTTCGGAACAACCAATCAAAATCCCTCCCCCTGTGTTCATAAAAGGTGTGGAAAACATCACTGATCTATGTACGGTTCTTATTGAATTGATAGGAGTGGACAATTTCATATATAAATCATCAGTAGATCGCCTTAAAATTCAAACGAAAAATCCAGAGTCGTATAGAACACTAGTCCGGTTTCAAAAGAACAAAAAGCGGAATTTCACACCTTCCAGTTAAAAGGAGACAAGTCTTACGCGTTGTGATCCGTAATTTACATCCTACTACTTCGGCGGAAACAATGAAAAATGAGCTCGAAATTCGACTTTTTGAGGTTAGGCAAGTAACCAACGTTCTTCATAAAATTGGTAAAATCCCTTACCACTCTTTTTTGTTGACTTAGAGCCAACTGATAAATCGAAAGAAATCCATGACTTATCCTCTTTATTACACACAAAGAATTAAGTTGAAGAGTCGTACAAACCCAAAACGATAAGCCAATGTATAAATTGTCAAGAGTATGGGCATACAAAAGCCTACTGTGGTTACCCGCCGAGATGCGTACGCTGTGGAGCCAATCATATGTCGTCTAACTGCTCAAAGCCTCGTGATCAACCTCCAAAATGCGCACTATGCTCAAGTAGCCACCCAGCCAAATACAAAGGATGCTCAGTATACAAAGAAATTCAACAACGAAAAAAATCTACACATAAAAGTAACTTTTTATATGACAATCTTAATAATAAGAATTTTAATGTACAACAAGACAACCACTCATTAAAGGATTTCCCTAATATTAACCACACATCTCCAAAACAGACATATGCTCAAACGACTTCCAATAATACTAATAACCAAATTCCTCCACCTTCTTTAGATATAAATAAAGTCATGTCATCTTTCCTTGAAGACCTTAAGTCTCTAATCTATACCCTTATATCTCTCCTAACAAAAGTTATCTCCAGTTTGCTCGATAAGAAAACAGTCGACAGTCATTCTCTTACAAACAATTCATTACTAATCCTCCAGCTTAATGCTAATGACTTAAAAAACCACATTAATGAACTACAAACTGTCCTTCATACTAAACGCATAGACATTGCACTTATAACAGAAACTCATTTTACGGAATACTCAAATTTTTTCATCCCTGGTTATACATTATTAAAATGCAACCATTTAGACAATACTGCTCATGGAGGAGTAGCTTTTTTTATTAAATCTTTTATTTCATTCCTACCTCTTCCCAATTACTCCCAAGACTATATACAATCCTGTTCCATATCCTTAAAACTTAAAAATACATCATATACTATTGCTGCATTATGCTCTCCTCCTAAACATAAGGTCACGAACATGTTATTCAACGACTATTTTAACACTTTTAAAGATAATTTTATTGTCGGTGGTGACTTCAATACCAAATATCAAATTTGGGGCTGTCGCTCAAATAACCCCCGTGGTCTTGTTCTACATGATTTTGTATCATTAAAAAAATTAAATATTCTTGCTCCTCCTGGTCCAACATATTGGCCTTCGTCCCTTTGTAAAAATCCAGACATACTTGACATTTTTGTAGCAAACTACCGAACAAGTTAAATTACACTATAGACAATATCCTCGAGCTCAACTCTGATCATTCATCAGTCTTACTTACCATTAATTCAACTCCTCAAACTCATCAAAGTCATCCCAAGTTATTTCAAGTAAACACAGATCGATATATGTTTCATAATCTTGTTAATCAGAAAATTAAACTAAGCACAAAACTTAAAACTACTGAGGACATAGATAAGGCTGTAAATAATCTCACTAATATCATTCAAATAGCTGCCTGGACGGCTACTGATGACATAACACTATCCCAAAACAAAACAATTGTTTTACCAGAGCAAATAAGGATATTAATATCTGACAAACGTAGAGCTAGAGCTTTATTCCAACGCACTAGACTTCCATCACATAAACACTTATATAATAAGTTAGCAAATAAACTTAAAAAAATGCTTGCTCAACACAAAACCAATTCCTATAAAAATTACTTATCTAACTTAACGTCTAAGGATGGTAGCCTATGGAGAGCTACCAAACAAGCTCTTAGATATAAAATAGCTAATCTCCCAATTAAAAAAACTGACGGCAGTCTAGCTATCACTGACTTGGAAAAGGCAGAGTTATTCAAAGAACATCTAGCTGATACTTTTAAACCTCATCCGAATATACACTCACCTGAAACGACTAGTTCTGTAATGACATACCTCGACGCACCATTACCACTCTATCTTCCAGTCAAATGCTTTACACCAAATGTAAAATTCACAATTGCTAGATATCCTTCCAACAAATCCCCTGGTTTTGACCTTATAATGGCTGAGGTTGCAAAATGCCTTCCAAAAAAAGATATTATCCACTTAACCCATATATTTAATGCAGTCATTAGACTCTCGTATTTCCCTCTATTATGGAAATTCTCGACTATTATATTAGTTCCTAAACCCAACAAACCCCCTGATCTGCCAACATCCTTCAGACCAATAAGTCTTTTACCGATCTTTGCAAAATTTTTTGAAAAATTATTAATTAAAAGAATATTTTCCTGTCTCTCTGTCAATGACATACTGCCTAAATCTCAATTTGGTTTTAGAGCTTCTCACTCCACTATACATCAAGTCCATAGAGTAGTAGACGCAATATCGTACTCGCTTGAAAAAAAATTTTACTGCACAAGTGTGTTTCTTGATATTTCGCAGGCCTTTGATAGGGTATGGTATGACGGCCTCCTATATAAATTTAAAAAAATTTTGCATCCCACTTATTACCTGTTTTTCAAATCTTATTTAACAGATCGTTTTTTCCAAATCCGTCATGGTTCTTCAGTATCTGATATAGCCTCTATAAAAGCGGGAGTTCCACAAGGAGGTATTCTATCTCCAGTCCTATTCAATATCTATACCTCAGACCAACCCACAACTCCTAACACAATTGTTGCAGATTATGCTGATGACAAAGCCATTTTGTCCTGTAACTCTGACCCACAGATTGCATCCGTCAATTTGTAAAATCATTTTCATTTAATGGAAGACTGGTACACAAAATGGCGTTTTAAAATTAATCAATTAAAATCAGTTCATACTACCTTTACTCTAAGACTTCTCACTTGTCCTGGTGTCTCCCTATACGGAGTACAAATCCCCTCTTCCTCTGTCAAGTATCTCGGTCTCACACTAGATAAACGACTCACATGGGCTCAGCACATTAAAGTTAAACGTTTGTCTCTAAATAGCCGTCTGCGGTTACTCAAATCATTAATCGTAAACAATCAATTTACAGATATTAATACAAAACTTCTAATTTATAAAAACCTTTTAAAACCCATATAAACTTACTGCCTTCAGCTATAAGGCAATACTAAAAAATCCAATACCAATAAAATTCAATGCTTTCAAAATATTGTCTTAAGAAAATTAATCAATGCACCTCCTTATATCTCTACTTATACACTCCATAACGACCTTAACTTAAAAACAGTCCATGAAGAAGCTATCTCCTACTATAAAAGATTCCACATTAAACTTTCATTGAACGATTTTAATTCAAGTGGTCTCTTTTATAATATACTTAAACAATTTTTTTTTTAAATTTTAAGTACTTAAAAATTGAAAAACAAATTCAATATTTTATGAATTTAATTATATTTTTTTACTAACTTAAGGTTAAAATTTCAAAACATTATTTTTTATTCCAATACATCACTCTATCCTTTGATTCATAACTTTTTTTGAAATTTTTTTTTTATGGCGTACAAGTAACTTCAAAGTTTGGCATTTTACTAAAAAGTGATATTTTAAAAAGCCTATAACTTTTTATGTCATAAACCAAAAGTTCTGAAATGTATACAGCACTTACTTATACATATGTATGTAGAACATTTGGTATAAGTTTTGTAATGGAGACATTTTTTTACTAGGAGCTGTAAGACTCAAATTTCGTATTGTAGGATGTCCTACAAAATATGTAATATATTTTGTTATGTCGTTGTAGTGCCTATTATTAGATTTAACATAAAAAGTCATCATAATAACAGTAATATTAGATATGCTGTGTGCCTACAAATAAATTTGCGTTGATTATCGTTGTTGGTCTTGTAGTAATTAATATTAACCAGTGTGTATCTAATAGTACACACATTTTAGTAAATGGGGTTATAATATTTTATATCAATGGTCTAGTACATATTTTTATCTGTATGGTATATTATTAGTCGTGTTTGTATAATCAATGACAAAGACGCTGTAAGAGCACCGCTTGCATTAGGAATACTGACTACTTATTTAGTTTTTTATTAATAATTAAATTATTATTGGTAGGTACTTAAATTTTTTTTTAAAAATTGAGTGTTCTGTCGGGATTATTCGAAAAGAAGAGTATCATAATAAAGAGGTTTAGCAACAGCGCTGTAAATCAAATATTATTTATGATTAAAAATTTGTCTGATGAAGACCAGCAAGTAATTGGCGAGAGTAAGAATAAATTCTGAGTGTTTAACAACAATATGTGAGTATCAAAAAACAAAATATTTATAAAAATGTTATTCAAATTTTGGTAGAACATGTTGTAATTCCATTTAAAAATCATAAAAAATATAAACATAAAGACCTCAGTTAAATTAAGTTTGAAATTATCCATAGATATTTTGATCTAAAATTAAAGCCAGGCATGGCATTATATAAAACATGTTCGAAACTGTTAAATTATTTTACCGATAATCTTGATATTAGTGTTGAGCATAGTCTTATGAACCAGTAGAAGAAAATAAATATTGAAGCCGTAAATTATGTATACAGTAATTTAGGAATTACTTCTAAATGTCAACCTCTTCTTATTGAAAAATAAGTACAAATAATAAGTACTACATACAAATTTTACAATAAACTTTTTATTTTTATGGCATTACATCTACTTCCAAAAAAAACGTTGACTGTGAATCTTGGTGGGAAATAATTTTAAATAAAAATCAGTGTAACCAGTCAATGCATCGTGAAAAATTCCATAAGAAAGTATTTATAAGTAGTTTGCTGACTTTGCCACTCAACGCCTCGTAAAAACTTTTTTTCTTTTGTGCACATTTTTCTGAACTAGAAATGTATGTAATATATAAATACAAAAAGAAAAACGGTTCATAGTGTATTGAAAATATAAGTTGTTGGGTGATAATAAAAATCGTTATTATCTTTTTTATAGTTACTGAATTATATATATATATTTGATAATTCGAATTATGCATTTTACGGCTCGACTAAATTGGACTTATGTGCGGTCATAGCTGGTGGATGTACATAAGCTTTACCGCTTTTGTGTTGTTCTCTTTATATACTGCAATAACATCGAACGACGACGCAATCACCTTGTACAAGATTGCTAATTTGAGTTCAAGTGATTGTATTCATTATTTCTTTTTTAATTTAACAATTTATCGTTTAACACTAATTACTATCCTACACAACATGGCAGGTGACGACGAATGGGAAGACGAGTTGTGGTTGGTAGCCGATGACGACAAATACGTACCGTTCTATGAGAGGGTCGCCGATCAGCTGTTTGAATACTGGCAAAAACGACTGATGCCAAGGTGGCCAAAAAAGTCGTCCATTCGACGACTAGTCAGAGGCCTGCACGTCAAAGTACCTTCTACGGATCACGAGTTCCAACAGTTGTGGGAGAAAGACTCGTTCGTCGCCGCCAATTATGCTTTGGACCTCGAAGAGTCACCGGTTGCTGTGTTGCTGATGGAGTCTTGTGACAGTTATGATGACGAGGAATTAACTGTAGTCAAATCAAAAGAATCTGTGGACTCAATAACTTCGAAGGAAAACTCAATTGGGGAATGCAAGCGAGACATGTCAATTGGCACAAATGGCGGAAGACCCTCAGTTATCAAAAAAAGACAGGACATATTGAGAGTATTAAGATACAACCAAACGAGAGTTGGTAAGAGAAAGGCTATAGCAGTGCTTAAGAGTGAGGAAACGGCTCACAGGGTGGCCTCAATGGTCGAGTACTTCTTCACTTATTCAACCCCAGAAGACTGTCAATACCAGGTGATGTGCTTACTCAAGGCCGAAAAACAAATAGCCAATGGCAACTACAAAGCTGCAGTTAAGAATTTAATTAAACTTTGGATGAACACTCACGACGATCGAGTAACGTCACGCTACATCTGGAGATACTACGAGAAATGGATACGTCAAGTAATAAGCAGTAAACAAAATATTAACAATTGCCAATGAATATTTATGTTATTTTACATACATTATTATATGTTATATAGGTTACAAAACAAGTGTTTATTTTGGGTTAGCAACGAAAAAAATTTCGTATTTAAAGTAGACAATTCGTGTTTGAGGTCACCCTTAGGGATGGAATTTTCGTAATAGGGTGGTTTGTGAAGATCATTTTGATGATTCTGAATTCGTATAACTAAATCAGAAAATGCTTGACCAGTTGTTGTTGTACATTTTTAAAATCTTATAATACGTTCATAAGCTTTATCATTTACGTATCTTATAATTATAGAGCACTGGTCTGACACACTGACATCCTGCGTCGTGTCTATTTGTATGGAATACATTCCTGCTTTTCTGACACAATTGTTTCAGTTATAAGATCGGAACATACTTCTAAGATGTCGTTAAAAGTGTTTTTGGACAAAAATGTTATTAATCCACCGCCTTGTTTACTACCTTTGTTTTTGAACTTTTGACTCTTCGCGATTATTTTATCAAGGTGTGATTTTAAAAGAGAGTCATATTTACTTAAAAACAAGATTATCTCTAAAAAGTTTAGGATTATTTAATGTATATGCAGCTTCGTTTCTTTTTCATCTATTATGCCAAACCACATTTTCCAATAAGTTTTACAACATCAACAATATTTCTACGTCTCTCTGTTTGTTGCCCTCTGAGATCCGTGCAACCATAAACAATCATTTTCTTAATATCTTTACCTTCCTTTGTCATAAAACGAGAATTGACACAATCCCTATGGCGAGCGGAGTTTTCATGCTCTCCGATTCTCAAATAAATGTTGCCAATCAGAAGTACCTTCAACAAAATTATTTTGCTCTCCTTTTTCCCCATAAGCAATACAAACCGTGCAAAATAATTTTTTTAATTCTGTAGAATAAGATAACCATATACGTTTATTAATGGCTGAATAATAAGCTTTTTGGGAATTGAAGGGAATATTGTCTTTTGGTTGAATTGAAAAGGATGAAATTCGAAGAAGTCCTTAATGTTTTGATAGGTTAGCTTTTTAAAATAATCAAAGGCCTCAGGTTTATATATTGTATCTTTAAGATCAATGTCAAAATTATCTTTACTTATTTCATGTGTATTATCTTTTTTCTTATTTTCTCCAGTCAAATTATATCCTTCAAGGTTAATTATGCTATCAGTGGGGCAATTATTACTTAGTTCAACTTCAGGTCGAGATTGATAACTGTTAATTTCAATATCCGAAGATTGACTTCCTATATTACATTATCCTTTTTTCAACGATCTTAAATATATTATCCAATTTTAAACATATTTTGCTTTCTTCTAACAACCCTTTTCGTTTTTTATCTCTTTTCTTTTCTGCTCCTCCTTTTATTTTTAATTCGTTTCGAGGCATAGTTATGTAGAATATACGGGTCCTAAAATATATTATTAAATGCAATAACTAGTTATTAATTCATTATCTATGTGAACTATAACCTACCTAAGCCTAACCTGATTGGACTAACACATGCCTTGTCATAAAGATACTTAAGGACAACTTTTATACGGCAATGATTAGAGCAAATAATGTAAAAATTAACGTAGGAAATATCTTGTTAAACTGGATTATATTTGTATAAATTAGAAATGCTCCAGTGATTTTAATTGATATTTAATAAATAATATATGTATATATAATATATATAATCACAGGTAGTTAGTACTTTAGTAGGTACAGTCCTTGTAACCGACTATCTATACAACGATAATAACAATAATAACATTAGTCATTATAAGCATTATAACCGATTCGAAGAAGCATTGCGAAAAGCGGTCAGACAAAAAAAATGTTAGCCAGCTTAAAAACATATTTTTTTAAATAAAATTAAATTTCTTATTAAACCCTTATGCGATATTGAATGGTTCACGATAAAATGATCACCTGTATCACTTGAAATTATTTTAAGAGTTAGTTGTTACAAGAGTAATACAATTGAGTCAGTGAATTAAATTTAGTCTATCAGCGTATAATGCGTTTAATTTTTTTTTCATTACATTTTTAAGAGGCCTCTACACTAGCATTTATTAAGGCGCACTGTATAGGCAATTTTTCGCTAAAACTTAACATTAAGCTAATTTTTAAACATACTTATTACCATAAGTAAGAAGTATAGATTTTAATAATTAATTTTTTTTTAACTTTTATAACGCATGTAGGATGTATTATTGTACAAAAACATATGTTTCTACGAATATTATTATTTTTTAAATCTCAATGTACATTTTATTTTATTAAATTAAATAAAGTATATTTTGTTTTTACAAGTTTAAGGAATAATACGTAATTTCGTAGTTCTTAACGCTTCAATGCCTTCGTCTTTATCGTTGTCGTTTTCAGTATGACCTTGATTGTTTGCTGGCGTTTCTTTGGTCAATTCTTTGTTGCCCACATCATCTTCAATCACACCAAAAAGATCGATGTCCCTATACATAAAGAGTGCATCTTCCACATCCTCTACGTTTATTTTTTTTCCGTTGTACAGGTCTGTCAAGTATACCATGTCACCGACTTTGAAATAATTTCCTGACTCCTAAAACAAACAATTATACAAATACTTTAATTTTTAAATCAAAATGAAAAAATAACGGCATTTCCGTCGTCAACACAGGTACCCTCTAGTTTGTGAACAGACTAGATGGTAAACTTTGACGAGGATACCTCTGTTGCAATCTCACAATAAATCGGTCGCCGTATTTGTGTATAAGACCACTATCTCAATATTTTAAAATCAATATTCATACAAATATATTCATTGAAGAATGTATTTTATTTCCTTGATTTGAGTTTGTTAATTTCATTTTAAAACAGAGAAATTAAGAACTTAAAAAAAGAAAAATGTTGTACCTAAATAAATATTGAAAGGTACTTTTTGAATAATAAAAAAAATGTTTAAATGTTTAAAAGAGATAAAATTTTCCAAATATAATTGGAAATTTATATTAATTATTTCAAACTATTTGACGGTCGATTGAATTAAAATCATTTGATTATTATTAACGTTTGTATAGTTATTACTGTACAATAATAACCTTAACTAGTTATAGATATATGATTATATTACCTGTTTGCATTTTTTACCCATGGCGAGCACTACACCGATAGAAGTTGGTTTTGGGGCTTTAGTACCAAGAAATAAACCGCTTTTAGTCTGTTGGGACTGAAAGAGTTTTTTCACCAATACGTTGTTGAAAAGCGGAATGATTTTTTTTGACGCCTGCGATTCAAAACAAAACATTTTTAGATGAAGCGAGACTTAAAATAAATAATTTATACGTCCTTCTTCTATGTATTTCGACAAGCTGATTTGAAAGGAAAGTTGGAACAGACGTTCAATAATTTGAGGATAATAGAGATGAAAAACCGCTAGATGTAGTAATAATACCGTTGTAACCTATTGTAATTTTAATTATATAACCCTACGTAAAGGATACCTAGCGGTCAGAAAGAACATTCAAACAATAAATCCAATTCTTGTATTAAGTATACTTGTAACTTACCATTATAATGGATTCGTTTAATAAATGTTCACCGTAGAAATTATTAATACGTCAATCACACAGAGAATTATATCAAAAACTATGAAAACAAAATAAAATAAACGAAGGTTGTTCAGGTAACTGTTATGGATATGTATTTTTGTATAGACACAATAGATAATTTAATTGTAGGTAGCATAATTTTCATTTATAAAAAAACAGTGATATTAGATTTTTTAATAAAAAAAATGTACTTTTGTAATTATTAGTTGGACTAAGTTTAATTTTTTTTCAAACACATAAACCATCTGAACCACATAAACCTATGTGTGTAAACCATATGAACTAGATTTTTAAAACACTCGTCCACCTTGTTTTGATTGCGTGGTTTGGACCATAACAGCCTTTTAAAATTGATATAAGGATAAAAAAAAATTGGGATTGAATACTTCATGGTGGCTAGGTTAATTCAAGATTTTCTTGAAAACACCTTTTCTATATATAGACGAAGAGGCGGGTATAATAGAAACCCTATATCGACAACTTCTAGGACAACATTCTGCATAAATTCAAAAATAAAATTAATAAAACCTTCTAATTTTAGTAATTGTGAAGCAGACAACGACACAAATATTTTATCTGATTGTTCACTTCTATTCTATAGCCCACAAGTAATTTAAATTTCTGTTTTAAATTCTTATTCTGATAGCAATACTTATCGTTGATTTTTTTTCTTCCCGCATTAACAACAGATTTTGCAACAAATAATATGAATATTACCTTAGAAGATTGCTCCAATACATATTTTGCTGGTTATTTAGTTTCCAATATATTAAAAAATTTAACTGTACCCTATCTAATTATAAATTTCTTAAAAAAAATCAATATTTTGAAGATAATAATGAACTCTTAATACAATTTAAAACTTAAGATAGAAAATAAAGATTGTCTACCGACAAAACTTATGTTACCAACAACTAAATTTTTAATTTTTGGCCTGATAAAGTACCTTCCAGGTATGATTTCTGATCTTTAGAGTTGCTACACGAAAAAATCGGTTCAGCGGTTTACGAAATTGTATATTATACAAATGTTTGTATTTATATAAGTATTTTAACGTCATAAGTAAATATGTTGTTAGATTTATTAACATATTAATAATTTAAAATTGAGGTGCACTTAATACAAAGATCAACTATGTGTAGATTTGTTTTTAATCAATGATAAATATAAGCTTGTATTACCTTTTAAATTTTAAGTTTTTTTATCCTGCCACTAATTCCTATAATCGAAACCAAAATTGTTTTTAGCGACAGCTACCAGTATGAGTTAAATTCATTTGATTATTGAGCTCTAGCCACTATCGATATCGATATAATAATATGGTAGTTTTTATTAATTAAGTATTTTAATTGCTTACTATTATATATTTTTTATTACAATATAAATGCTAAGTTCAAAATATAATTTACTATTTAAAATAATCTAAGTTTCGACAAGTAAAAAACGATTCATTCATGCTGTTTGTTTTGTTGATAATAGCATTATCAACATTTTTCCCATATAATAAATAGGAATTTTATATTTTTTTCCAATAACGCTAAACAGTGTATTCAAAATCTACTTAATAGGGTGAAAACTAATATATTTCGGGTCCGAATAGCGGGTCCAGAGCGGTGTCTGAAATCAATGGAAAAAAGGATTTAAATGGTACAAAGATAGCTAAGCAAAAACGGCTGTTTCTTTGCAATGTAAAAGAGTTATACGTAAGCTATCAAACTCAAAACCTAACAAGGTGAGATTCTCTAAATTTGCTAAATGATAAATGTTTGTAATCAATGTCCGGATCTAAAACTCTTAAATTACATTTTTTTAATGATTATATAACCAAATTATTTATAAACAGTGGATGAATACAGATCGCATTAAACTTGTGTAAATATAAAATAAACTTGCAAAGAATTTTTTGAAAAATTCATTGAAAAGTTATATATTAGGCGACTTTGCTGAAAATTTCACGTTTGTCGTATAAGACGAAATTCAGAGTTACCATTGGGTCAATGCTCAAGCAACATTACATCCGTACACAGTATATTAGAAGCTTAGTATAAATGATTTATTAAAATACAAAAACTTTTGTGTAATAAGTGATCATTTAAACCGCAATAACAATACAGTTTATGTATTTCAATGTCAACTGATTGAACAAATAAAAATACTTATGCTTAATGTTCATAAAATTCAATATTTCTCTGATGTGGCAAGCAGTCAATATAAAAATATAGCAAACCTCTGCTACCATAAAGCTGATTTCGTAATCCATGCTAAATAGAATTATTTTGTAACAGACCATGGGAAAAGTCCATTAATAGTGTAGCGACAACGATATTAGGAAAGAAAAATTTAAAAACTAAACCTTGGTTTAACAGAATTTGCGAAGAAGCTATCGAGAGAAGAAGAGTGACAAGAAGGAATTGGCTAAATGACACAAATAATGAAACTCTATTCGGCAGGTACAAAACTCGCCAAAGAGAAGCGAGCAACATACTGAGGTGTGAAAAAAGGAAATACCTCCGGGACATGATGGAAAAAGCAGAGCTCGACTACAAATCGCATAAAACCAGAGACATGTACAAGCAGATAAATCACCTTGCAGGAGGGAATAAAAAGAAAGAGAGGTTCTTAAAAAATGATGACGGGACGCTAATAACCTCGAGCGAGGAGATAGCTAATAGATGGAGTGAGTACTTTGATGAGCTATTAAATTGTGATGAACCGGACGAAGTCTTCAGTTTTGACCTAGAACCTTGGAATGAACAAGATTGTCCAGAACCAACATTGGAAGAGATAAAGCTCCAGGTAAAATGGCTTAAGAATCACAAGTCACTTGGTGAGGATGAAGTTCAAGCTGAACTACTAAAAAATGGAGGAGAGGAACTGCTGACTAAGCTATAGAAACTGATATGCTAGATCTGGAAATCCGAAAAAATACCAGAGGAATGGAAAACAGCTATGATATGCCCAATCTATAAAAAAGGAAGCATGCAAGATTGTAATAATTATCGAGGCATAGATCTTTTAAATGTGACATATAAAGTATTCTCTAACTGCGTCCTATCGAAAATAAATGAAAAATCGGAGGAAATTATTGGCGACTACCAAGGAGGTTTTAGGCCCGGAAGATCAACAACGGATCAAATATTTATTCTTCGGCAGATATTCCAAAAGACATGGGAATTTGACAAAAAAATCCATGTTCTTTTTATTGATTTTTATCGATTTATTGATAAAGTTAGTGGAGATAAGTATCATGGAGACATTTATTAAAGTCAAAGTTGGAAGTAAATTAAATTAAATTAGTGAATGAAATTTAGATTTTAAAGACAGGAGAATTATATATAACCTCTACAAAAATCAAAGCGCAGAAATTACAATAAATATTGAGTCAGCTAGTGCGAAAATACGTAGAGGTGTAAGACAAGGGTGCCCACTTTCACCATTATTATTCAACTGCTACATAGAAAAAAGTATAACGGAAGTTAAAGATAAACTTAACAGACTTGGGATTGGAATCAAAGTAGGTGGTATATTGATTCCAATGATCCAGTTTGCAGACGACATCGTATTATTAGCAGAAACAGAGCACGACCTTCAGAGAGCCCTGGCAGAAATGCAAATAATTATAAATAAGTATCAAATGCGTATAAATTCAGGTAAAACAAAAATTTTGGTTTGTGCGCGTGAACCCACAATTAACGCAAATATTTATTTAGAAAACCAACTTATTTCCCAAGTTTCTAGTATTAAATACTTGGGAAGTTTAATAACATCAGACGGAAAAAGCTCGCAGGAAATTAAACAAAGAATCAGGCAAGCAAAGGCAGTTTTTATAAAGAAAGAGAAAATTTTGGTTTCGAAAAAAATTAGCAGTGAAATTAAGAAGACATTTTTAAAAACGTTTGTATGGAGTGTAGCTTTATAACCTAATATAGGTTGATAAAAAAAAAAAAAAAAAAGTTGAAGGTAGTCAAACAGAGCCAATATCAGTAAAGTCAGGTCTGAGACAGGGCGACTCAATGTCACCGGTGTTATTTAATATAGTGTTAGAGAAAGTCATTAGAGCAATGAACGTTAGACCCGAAGAAGGAGTGAAATTGCAGGATTCCAAAATATGCCTATTGGCGTACGCGGACGATTTAGTATTAATGGAAGAATCACCGAACGCACTGAAATCACTGTTCGACCGTCTACAAAGAATGGCATCGAAAGTAGGACTACAGATAAACGAAACCAAAACGGAGTACATGGTCGTTGGCAGACGAGAAACTGCGGGTGTGTACCCATCCTTAAATGTAAGGAACTATGTTTTCAACAGAGCCAAGCAATTTAAATACTTAGGGTCAGTTATAACTGAAAAGAATGAGATAGTCAAGGAAATTTCAGCAAGGATACTTGCCGGCAATAGAGCTTACTATGGACTAGCAAAACTGCTAGGATCTAGATCTTTATCGAGGGAGCTTAAGATACAGCTACATACGACATTAATGCGTCCAGTTATAACTTACGGAGCGGAAACGTGGCCACTACGAAAAGAAGATGAAAGAAGGCTGATAGTATGGGAGAGAAAAGTTCTAAGGAAGATTTATGGACCGATGAAAGATAGCAATAGTAATGAGTAGAGGATAAGAACGAATAATGAGCTAGAATTACTTTTCCAGAAGCCGAATATATTGGAGACAGTAAGGAGTAAACGACTAAAGTGGGCTGGACATGCTTGGTGTAGTCAGAATTCCTTGCTACGTATAGTATTAGAAAAGGATCCAGTAGGGAAGAGGCCACTGGGAAAACCTCGTATGAGATGGGAAGATCTGGTAAAAAAAGATGTGAGTGCCTTAGGTGGAGGACCAGATTGGAAGGTACGAGCATCCGACAGAGATGGTTGGAGGGAGGGTGTTTGACGGGATGGTCCTAGCGGCCGTTTGCCCGAAGAAGAAGAAGAAGAAGAAGTAATATGAAATATTAAGTAATGACTTGAGATTAATTAGGTCGCGGTCCGAAGATGGTAGTATGTCAACTGACTGGGCTTTAGTGCCCCTGGTTCATTGGTCCGTGTGTCTTTTGCCTACCTATAATGGCTAACACGCTAATCGGGGTAAAGTGCTAATAATGCATATTTGGAGCAAGCAAAAAGAGATTTTGAAAGCGGTAGCAAAAAGTGTCGTTGACGCAGCGGGCATCCAAATATTCCAGTGGAAGTTACTGCGAGGCACACAATCGATCTACATCCGAGTACTAGTAAAGCAAGAATTAAAAACCTCGAGTAGCATAATAATTTGATACGTTAATTGTTGGGCTCGATTAATCGATAAAGTAAAGAGGTACTTTTAATGCCATGTCTTCTGTTTGCATAAACTGGTGATAAAGAGAAAACGAGAGAACAGAAAAAAATAATCAAGGAAGAATATAATAACAGGATTATTATTAGATATTCCAAAATAAGGTTTTGGAAACAGTAACGATGGAAATACAGCAAGACAATTTTTCAGTGACCTACTCTTGTAGTTGGTCATAACCAGAAAAAGCAAGAATAATAGCATGCGGATCAATCTGAAAGGAGTCTGCATCGAATCTTTCAGCCCAAGCATCAAATACCTGAGACTTCTGTTAGACCAGAAACTGTAATTCCGCGACCACGCAATAGCGATTGCCAAAAAGGCTGTCTAAACCTACGGAATAGAAATCTCTTGGGGCCAGTAGTGAACAGCGAAGGTTGTTCTCTTACTTAGAACTCCTACTTTTGTTAGCAGGGCAGTAACACCTCCACGGCTGGAGGGTACTAAATGATCGTGACTACCAGTATACATTTGTAGTCAACGAAAGACACAGAGCTATGTTTATAGATAGAGCGAAGTAAGGTATTTTCGCGAAATAGTCAAATTTAAAATATAATTTGATAATCGTATCGTGTATTTAGACGATTCACTTAAAAATTACCTCGATTGTTTAATTAAATCGGTATTCCTAATTTTAACCACTGTACAACCTAGATACTGATTCTGTACCACTATACAAACTAATTATTAATTCTACAATGTAAAATAATTTTCGTTTACTTGACAAAAAGAAACGTTTTAAGAGCGCTGGCTAAATCGATAAAGGGAACAATAAAACATACATAATCGTAACAATTTTTAACAACAACGTAGTCACAATAAACTAAACAATTATACACTTTTAAAAAGTATCTATTGTGAAGCAACCACTACCAGCTTTTGTTGAATCGGATTTCAAATTATATTCAAATGCCTCTAGGACTATCTGGCGCTGCGGGTCTATTCCTGTTCCGAAACTTGGCTAGTGATATACAATATATGTTGCTTCGCACGTCATACACGACGGACAAATACTGGACACCTCCAAAAGGTAAACCCTCACAACGTTGACAGGACTGACATTTAGAGCGTGGTTTCCATTTACAGGGTATATCGTACAAGGGGATGATCCTTTAAAAGTAGCGTTAGAGGCAACTCAACGTGCCACCGGATACTCCCCAGAAGACATAGACGTGTACGCCAAGTTCAGGCGCTGCGTGAAAGTTAGTAAATAATGATTACAATGAAAATGAATTGGTAATTTACTAGTTTAGATTTATATCTGCATGGTATCAATTATAAGTCACGATTGTTGGTTTAAAGCTCTTTATAACCTTTTATCCTATAATTACCATAAAACTCACCAAATCCGCAAATCATTTCAGCTTTCACAAAGAATCGGGTCTATTGATGATTTTTAAGTACTAAAAGAGCAACTAAATATATTGTTCGAAACTAATTATACACCAGACATTCTTTTTGTAGATTATCCTTTAATTGAGAAATACCTATTTAAAATATTTAGATTATAATATGAATTTCAAAATTGATTAAGACCCTTGGTCTTAAAATACCGACCATTTTTAAGGAGTTTTGTATTGGCAATATTAAAAAAAAAGTGGTTTTAATCAATTTCGACCATGTCAATAATTAATTTACTGGTTAATTTCTATAAGCTTCATGGTATTATTTGTAATTTAAATAATTTTGTCCATGAGTAAAAGTCATTTTAGATAATGTAATAGTAAATTTTTTGTCCATTGCACAGACTGAACTAGTGATCCGATAAGTAATCTGAAAATAGATTTGAATTTGTCATGAAATTCAGAAATTCATGAAATTGAGATCGGTCGGAGTACTTTTTTTATATCTTATTTCTACTACGCATAAAACACGTTTGAACATTTTATAAAATTTGGAAATGGTTAAAATTACAAATTGAAAAAAATACTCTGACTGATCTCAAGTAAACTTCATGACGAATACATGTCTGTTTTTAGATTGCTTATCGGATCACTGGTCCAGCCTGGGCGATGGACGAAAAATAATGTGTTTTGACTGAAAAAAACGGTCGGTATCCAGGAGCCTTAAATAAGGTTTAAATAAAAGACATATAAGAATCGTATTTATTTTGCAGTACAGCGTTAACGGTCATGACAAAGAAATCCTATTCTATTTAGCACAATTGACCAATAAGACAAAAGCACCGGTTTTGACCAAAGGGTACGATTGCGTCGTATGGGCCGAGATGAATAGAGCATGTACAATATTAAAATTCAGGGATATGAAAAGACTTACCCAAGAGATGAACAGGATCATTATTGAAAATGAAATGTAAAATTAAAATTAAATAGCACTAAAGTGTATTTTCAATAAAAAAGTATAAAAATATCCTAGACGGTGCGTAATAGTTATACCTATTGATATCATAATTCTTGATACATCAGAATCAGTTCATTTTGTGCTTAAATCTATACGACTGCTATCTAAGCTTTCAGACTGGAAATACGTAAGGATAGTTTTGACTGACCAAACTATAAAGCGCGGGTTACACTATGTTGGTTGCCATCCGCTTCTGTCAGCTGTCGATCAGCTTGGTGTGATCACAAAATTCGTCGCTGACACTGCCAGCCGCCGAGTATTTGTCAGCGGCTGACTTAGTTGGACATGTTCAACTTTTGGTGCTACTGCCAGCCGCTGGTCATCAGCAGCTGGTAAGCAGTCTAGTGTGACCCGCGCTTTACTAAAATATCACGTGACTACAAAGTTATAAATCCAGCTCAGTCCAAACTAAGCACAGTTCAAATCAGCACCGTTCAAACTAGCACAGTCCGAACCAAGCTTTAAATATTACAACCAGTTTATGAGTGAAATTGATAGGCAGGACCAGATGATGAGTTATTACCCATTCACAATATAGACTATTAGATGGCACAAAAAAACTAGGTATACATATAATACAAATGTTACTTTTGTACTCGTACAATTAATATAATGAGTACCACATTGGGCCAAAATAAAGTTTATATGATTTTTGCTTAGCTGTCTTGAGTGAAATATTACCTAAGCCGGACACCAGTGGCGGCTATCCTATACTAAAGGTGTATCCGTCGATATACCTTTAAAATTGGGTGGATGGTCATGGTGAATGAGTGACTTGTATAAAGTCATAGAATTATAGAATTAAATAATATTATATTTGTGTTATGAATGTGTACTGTACATATTAAGGACTAATAGTCCTTAGAATTTTGTGTTAGGGAGTGTGGGTTGTTTATGGCTTTAAAATTGATACACCATTATTTTGCAAGATAGCCGCACTATCGGACACACCTACTAAATCTTTGACTAACGAACATACACCATCTACACGTGAAAATGGGATAAAAGTGTATTTATGGTATTTTTATGCTTTCCTTGTGTTTCTAGTAAAAAGTCAATGAAAATAATCAGAACGCCTATAGGCGTGCATACGCTTTGTTTAAAAAATTATTTAACAATGCTAACGATGCCATTTGGCGTGATGAAATTTCTAAAGCTCAAAGTTAAAAAGAATTATTTATATGTATTACAAGTTGTCCGGACCCGACTTTGGCAATATCATCGATATTGCGCGAAAAAATCGTATACATGGCCTGTGGAACAACGTACTGACCCTGGCCTGGTTAAAAATGATGAAGAAACTGACGATTTAGAGCTAGAACTACAAACAGTTGCTGTAGATAGGGAGACAAATTAGGCCGAAGATGAGAAGACAAAAATAATAATATTATAGTTATCTGGCAGAGTTAGGCATTATTCGAATAAAATGTTATTAGAATAATTATTCGAATAAAACATTAATTACTAAATTATTTTTTATTTGGTTATTTTTTGATTGATGTTATTCTTTATTATGAATAACATTATATCATTCTTCATTTATTATTATCAGTTATTATTATAACTCTTTGATTAAAAGTATTAATATTTTTAACTCTACGTTGTTATAACACATAATTTTTTTTTTTTTTAATTTAAAAGTTATATTTTTTACACAATTAGTAAAGTTAATATTTAAAATTTAACTTTAATTGTTCAACAGTTTTATCGAAAAAATTTTTTTTTTCATTAGCCAACAATTCTAAAATATAGTTAAATTAAAAAGTTTTAAGACATTATGTAAAATAATTGTTATTAAATTACTAATAGTTGCGTTTTGTTTATCGAATGAGTAACACGTATGTTCCGCTTTCGAGTGTCGAATTCGCGCGTTGTGTTTAATAAATATTATATCATGAAAAATGTTTTCGCTAATAACGGAAGAGTGTTAAGTGTTTTAACATAAATTAACTAGGTCACGCGCAAATCGCGTCGTTTTGCAATGAATTCTACTAATCAGCCAGGCAATGTTTACACGGCGCCAAATCAAATTTTTATTTACCAAGCAATTTTAAATGGAATACAAAATGAAAACGAAAATTTAAAAAAAATGGTATTAGATCTACAAGCGAATATCGCACAATTGCAGAGCCAATTGTTAGACTTCCAAGTGAGTAAAATAAATAATACTAATACAAATAAAAACTCTAGTCATACAGAGTTACATGAAGAAACGGGTTCTAGCTCAGGTGCTAGTTATAGTCCGCAGAAAAAACGCGTAAAATTGGGAGAAAACACTTCTGTTAAAACTGTGCCCAAAATATACAAACCACCACCGATTACGGCTTGTGGTGTTCAAAATATACAACATTTAATTAGTTGTTTAACACGCGAAGAAGCTGCTGGTCACGAGCAACAGCTAAAAACAAATGCTACGGTGACATAAAAATCCTAACAGGCGATGAACACCAATTCAGACGCACGTTAAAAATGTTAGACGAAAACAAAATTGAGTATCACAGATATCAGCTAAAAACGGAAAAAAAATTTCGTGTTGTATTACGCGGTTTACATCCAGATACTGATATCTGCGAGATCAAAAGAGACCTTGCCGACCTAGGTCATTCTGCAGTCGAGGTTTCGAATATCCAAACTAAAAAGAAACTTAACCCAAATGAAAAAAACAGCAAATGGAAGTATATAAAACTACCTTTTCTTTTTGTGGACCTAGATCCGCAAGCAAATAACAAAGATATCTATGGAGTAGACAGTCTTTGCTACCACAAAATTAAAGTCGAACCTCCCAGAAAAAAAAAAGAAGTGCCACAGTGTAAAAATTGTCAATCCTTTTTACATACCCACAACTTTTGTTACAAAATACCGGTTTGTGTCAAATGTGGCGAAGATCATAAAACAGAAAACTGTTCAAAACCAAAAAAATCAAAAGCTAAATGTGCAAATTGTGGGAAGCTCACACCGCCAACTGGAAGGGGTGCTCTGCCTACAAAAAGGCTGAAGAACGAGTGCATCCAAAGAAGACAACTGCGGTACAGCGTATTCAGCAAAAGTCAGTTAAAAAAGTAACTACGAACAATACCTATGCTCAAACGGCTAGTTCTTCTAGTACCCGACAGATGACGGCACAAAAGCTTTTACAGCAACAGCAGGAAAATAATGATGCCTCCTTAAAGGAGGTATTATCCGCTCTGGCTAACATTACAAAAACGCTAAACAATGTTACTTCTAGATTGGATAGGTTAGAAAATAATAACCAGTCCAAAGCTAAGAACAACGCGCAAAAGAAAAAGAAATGAACCGTACACTGCGGATCATAGCGTGGAACGCCAACGGGTTAGTACAACGTAAACAAGAACTTGAAAACTTCTTAAATAGTGAAAATATTGACATTGCTCTTGTATCTGAAGTACACTTCACATCATGGACTGTTCTAAAAATAAAAAACTATAAAATCTATACAACATTACACCCGAGAGGTAGAGCACGTGGAGGTACAGCTGTAATCATAAGAGATACCATAAAGCATTTCGAGCTTGAAAAATACTCAGAACTGTAGACGGTTACGGCTATTTATTGCCCACCGCAAGGAGGTGCAGATGAAATTAAATTTACTGCATTTTTCCAAACGCTAGGAGACAGATTCATTGCTGGTGGTGACTACAATGCCAAGCACTCTCACTGGGGATCAAGACTGATTACCCCGAAAAGGCGTGCTCTACTAAAAGTAGCTAACACTATTAACGCTGAAATAATTTCTTCTAGAGAGCCAACCTACTGGCCAACCGATTCTAAGAAAATCCCCGACCTGCTTGACTGCTTCGTTATTAAAGGCATCTCCTCTAATTATGTTGAAGCTGAAGGACTAACAGATCTAACGTCCGACCACATCCCTGTGTTATTATCGTTAAGCTCAAATGTCATTATGAAAAAACGAAAACTTTTTCTAACAAACAAATACACAGACTGGGACCTGTTTAGAAATACTCTGGAAGAAGCTATCACTCTTTCTGTGCGGTTAAAATCGTCAACAGACATTGAAATGACAGTACATAAACTGACTAATGACATTGTTGAAGCGGCAAAAACGGCAACACCTGAAGCTCAAAAGGGCAACGACCGCGAGTTTAACTACCCGAAAGAAATCAGAGAGCTTGTTCAACAAAAACGGCGAGCAAGACGAATTTGGCACAGAACTCGACACCCATCCGATAAAACCGAATGGAACTGCGTCAGCAAAATACTACATGATAAAATCAAAGAAGTGAAAAATGAAACATTTAAATCGTATTTGTGTGGCTTATCTGCAACAGCCGATTCCGATTACTCGTTATGGAAAGCCACAAGAAGATTAAAAAGACTTTGAGTTCATATACCACACATCTGAAAGGAAGATGGCACTTGGGCGCGCAGTGAACAAGATAAAGCTGAAGTATACGGACATCATCTCGAACGTGTATTTCAGCCAAACGACATAATTTCTGAACTTGACAGCATTCAATGTCAGCCACTCATTTCTACAAGAGAAATCATACGGCACTTTACACCACTTGAAGTAGCCCATGAAATCGATACCAACATCAACACGAAAAAGGCACCTGGATACGATGAGATCAGCCCACGCATCCTTAAAGAGCTACCTAAGAAGGCAATCATCCACCTTGCTCACATCTTCAACGCCATCTTGCGAACGAAATTTGTTGCCGAGCAATGGAAAAGAGCGGAGGTAATTATGTTGCTCAAACCTGGGAAACCGCCCGAACAAGCCACCTCTTATCGGCCGATATCGCTTCTACCATTCATGTCAAAGCTATTCGAAAAACTTCTTCTTAAACGACTTAGCCCACTTATTGAAGCAAAACAACTCATACCAGATCACCAGTTTGGATTCCGCCATAAACACTCGACCATCGACCAAGTTCATCGCGTAACGAACGTGATCAGTAAGGCGTTGGAAGAGAAAAATTGCTGCTGTGGTGTATTCCTTGATGTGGCCCAAGCTTTTGATAAAGTTTGGCACAAAGGTTTATTACTAAAACTGCAAGAGCAGCTCCCACATACGTGGTGTGCACTTCTCAAATCATATCTGACTGAAAGACAGTTTCGTGTTAGATAGGAAGAAGCGACCACTAACTGGAAGAGTATATCAGCTGGAGTACCTCAAGGTAGTGTTCTCGGACCTATTTTGTACCTACTCTATACAACTGATATTCCAACTAATGACGACACAACGATAGCTATGTTTGCCGATGACACGGCAATACTGTCAACTAATATGGACCAACAAGCTGCGACTGAGATCCTACAAGTGACAATCAACAACGTTTACGACTGGACAAAGCGTTGGAAAATAAAAATCAATAGTGACAAGTCGGTGCACGTCAACTACACGCTACGTAAGACCGCATATATCCCAGTCACGCTAAATCAACAGATAATCCCACAAAATGATTCAGCAAAATATCTGGGAGTGCACCTTGACTCGCGACTTAACTGGAAACATCATGTACGCCAGAAAAAGTTGCAAATCAAAGAAAAAATGCGCAAACTGTAATGGCTAGTTGGGCGACACTCCGAGCTAGACCTAACCAGCAAACGTCTCCTGTATGTATCGATCGTTAAACCGATTTGGATCTATGGTATTCAACTGTGGGGTTGTGCCAGTAAGTCTAATATCGAACTCATCCAACGTTGCCAGAACATCATTCTTCGTACCATTGTTGCAGCATATCGGTATGATAGGAACGACATCATCCACCGCGATCTAAAAATAACATTCGTTTAGGATGAAATTACCCGGGACCTAGGACCTACTTACTACTTCTATGAATTATGACGTTTTTATTAAAAAAGTACTCAAAAAAAAAAAATGTTTTAATTTTTTTCTAAATTATTTTTTCTATTTGAACATTGAAATAATATAATTGTTTCGTTGTATTATGTTTATTATTTTTATGCAAATATTTATAATACAAGTTAAACATATTACTTATAATTTATTATATAACGTGGTACTGATGCCTTATAAAGCACATTATTGTGTTTACAATGATTTTTCTTGATATTTAATATTTTAACCATCTACAGATTCGCATTAAAACGTTTTTATAAGTGAAAATTCATTCATCTGGCTATCAAAACCATTTCTAAAACAAAAGGTTCTAGTTTTCATAAGCAACAATGTACTAATTTTTGTAAGATCCAAGATTTTGAAAGGAAAAAAATAATACGTATCGGTACATTCTAGATATAAATTGCAGTGTTTAAAAAGTTTACAGTATGCTGTATGCATAGGCGGAGATTTCATTAATTTTTTGGAGGGGCTAGCATTTTTCTACCTAAAATGACCTGCAAGGGATTTACACTCTTATTTATTAATATATAATACTATATAACATTACAAATGTATAAATAAAAATCATAATAATTATAATATAATATTTGTATATTATTTAAGTAAACACATATTATTTTAAGGCAATGTACCTATTCTTAGATCCAAATATATCAATAATTTTTTCTACATCAATATTTAAATCGTTTTCAATGTACAATATGGATGAATTATTAAACCTGTCTTGCAACATACTAGTAGGTAACCATGTCTTAATTTTGCGCATAGCTGAAAAGCTGCGTTCGCATGTAGCTGAACTAATTGGCAAAGACAAGGCGACTTGAAATAATTTGAATAAGCTGGGAAATACATTTAGGGTTAGAGCCTTTTGAATTTTATCAATATTTATTGCGTTTTTTGAAAAATGTATAACTTTATTTAGCACTTGAATTAAAATTAAATGATAACGTTATCAAAAACATTGTTATAATGTTTTGCCGTTTTGGAACTGAAATAATTTTCATAATTTATTCTTATTAATAATTTTAGTTTTTACTCCATTAATTAAGGAATTTATTACTTTGATGAGTGATCAAATAATTGAGGGGGCTATTGATAATTTTGAGGGTGCTAAGCCCCCCCAAGCACCCCCCAATCTCCGCCTATGGCTGTATGTTACAGCAGTACATTTGTGATAAGTATTTAAAGAGACTTCGGTACGCTCTAAGAATACGTGCATCTCAAATAAAGGTCGGGACACCGGAACACTCTCATTGAACATTAAATTTACTAAACGTTTCAATAACTAAGCGATCTTCCTTTAAAATAAGACCACCGAAAAAAAATCTACTCATAAAATTAAAAAAATGTACTTATGTATTAACATGTTTTTGTTACAGTTGCAGTGAAACTCAATAAGCATACATATTGCATATTGCAATAAAACATAAGGGCATCATTTGGTGGTGGGCAGGGTGTGCGACAGCCCCACTAACTTAGAATTATTAATAATTTACCTGCCATTAAAGTACCAAAGCGCTGTCATTATTACCTAATAAATTATGTATTCATGTATGATATGGGTTTTTCCAAATGCAAGAAAAAAACCTGAGTAAATTCTCAGGGGCTCGTTCGATTCAGCAGGCGGCACTCGATCGTTGGTCGATCCTTGAGCTACACAACTAGCATGGTAGGATCTGAGAGATGGTATGAGAAGCCTACAACTGGACGGCATAGCTATACCGGCACAACAGGAGCAAACAAAGATGTATGGTGCGAGGACATACTGTTGAAGTGAGTGCCCTATGCGGTATTGGTTATTGTTGACAAGGATATACCCAACCACTGTTACTTGGCTTGCGGAAAGCATACCCTGCATATAGGTCCGCAAACCAAAATGAGTGCGGCAAGCTTCTATGGAGATCATTGAGTAGGTCATAGCAACGAGGAGATCATAGGCCTAATAGACATACCGATAAGAGAAAAAACATCTGTTCCCTTTGAGACTCTCCTACTGTATACTCGCCAAAATGTACTCAGGGGAAATTTCACATAGACTTCCGTGGAAAACGCTTAAACGCAACAAAATATAAATATAAATTATAATTTTAGTATAAAGGGAAACTTAATGTTATGTAGTTATAATTAACTATGTGTTATTTTTTTTATAGTCGTTGTAGAAAACTTTCAAAAAATAAAAATAAACAAAAGCTGATAGATTAGGGGAGGCAGGACAAGCGGCTAAAAACTTAAGTGTGCATAATGAGGCTCGGTCAACAATTCTTGACAATTACCATAGTTAAAAGTTTAAATACATGGAACAATAGGTACAATTAAAGGACAGGGGTGTAATTGCCAAAGAAAAAATGGCAGAAGATATTCTAAGATTAAAGCTTTAAAAGAGACGTAAAGTAAGTAATATAGAGCAGTCAGTAAATTGTATTTAAAATTAATTTTATTCTATTAAACTATTTATTTATTGTGTTTTTGTTATACTTATTATGAACTATTTATGATTTAATGTATTAATGAACCAATTAACTTTTTGTTTAATAGGTGCAATTATTGTTTATAAAGTGAACAATTTTTTAAAATTTTACAATTATAGAATTACCATAAAAAAAGTAAACTAATATAATTTATAAAAATATATTATTAATGGACATTAATCATTGTTATGAAGATTAAAACTTATTTGTAATCTATTAATTGAATTATGAGTAATTTTGATTTTATTAAATACCGTAAATATTTATTAACCCATATAGCATTGATTTTAGAATATACAGATAAGCGGTAGTATACGAGTTTTTGGTGACTAATATTTTGTTTCTTCTAATCGTCGATAGATATCGCTGTCATACTAAATTTTTTATTGAATTGAACATTTTCTATTTTGTTATAAGCAAAATGCAGGTACTAGAGTTTGGCCGGGCGGTAGACCGCCGACGGTGCCTTATCTACAGATTACAACCGGTCGGCAGTCGGCACTTGACAGTCGTCACCATTGTTTTATTTTCTATAAACCTGTTTTATACAGTTATAAAAACAAACGAGCGTGTATTGATTCCGTCGAAATACCCTTTTTATATTTTAAAACTAACGGCAATAATATTATGGTTATGATACGAAAATACAAAAAAAAAAATTAAAAATCACATAAAACATCTATAGGAATATAAAGGCATTGATTTTAGAATATAATATAAAATCAATGATAAAGGGTTTCAATCCAATCGATTTTGTCGTGACAATAATTCAAATACAAACACAATATTTAAATTTAAAATACACGAACAAAAATTCACTATATAATGTAAAAAAAAAAGTAATAATAAATTATACGGTTATTTGATTATTTAAAATACGGTTATAAAATATAAATTATACGGTTATTTTAAATGTGATTTACAATTTTTAATTTTGCTAATTTAGATTGATGTGATGTAAGTGAAAATTGTTTTGAACGTCTAAAAATTTTACAAATTAACAATTTTTCTATTATAAAAACGTAATGGTCAGCGCACTTATTTGTATTTTCATTAACCCAGCTAGATATTAATTGGTCATTTTTTAAAATATTAGTTAATTTAGATCTTATTTTCTTTTTGTGTTTAAGTTTTTCAAACGTTGATTCGAAAATAGTCAAAGCGTGATCTATAATATTATTTAATTTAATTGATGGTGCCATGAGTCCTATATTTCTGTCTATGCCCGAGTAATTTTTGTGAATTAATAATATTTGATTTTTGTCGATTAAATTTTTGAATACATTTATACGCTAGGTATCCAGAAAAATATGTGACGGAACAATCTTCCAGCGTAATAAAATCGTTTGTTTTTACCGAGTTAGATTCATCTGTTACAAATGTAGGCGGAGGAGATGAAGAAGAAGACACTGTGTCTGAAGACATTTCTGATGAAACATCAGAAATTACTGTTTCGTCAGTCGTAATCACATCTTGTACTAAAAATGGTTCACCTAATTCCTTACTTCTTTCACAGTTAGTACCTGTTGATGTTATTAATGAAAAAACACAAGTACTACGAAAAGAAGTTCGGATTGTCCTAGCCGTAGGATTTTTGTTATAACCCCCATTTTGACGGAAAATTGAAAAAAGATTTTCGAGTACGTCTTGATTTAGTCTGTTTGTAAATAAAAACACTATATCATTGTTTTTTAATTCGTCATCAAAAAAACTTAAGACACCAATTGTTTGAGTGAAGCCATTAAAACAGGGGGGGGGGCGAGTCACTTTGCCTTTACTATTGATTTTATGTAGGTCTTTAAAATAATCTTTTGCTTTCAATAAAAATAATTTAACTACACCTGAATTATTTAAAGCACAAGTGTACGGATTTGCACTAAATAAATTTCTACTGTTGGATCCGCTTACACACACACACGTATGTGGTGAATTGGCCACCCTGTCTGTGCCGCCACCACCGGTTTACGGGATAGCGTTAATATAACGCCTTTCGATACACTCTCGCTCGTTCTTCTGTCCGGTGTGCGCATCGAACGTTTTGGTTCCCGACGCGAGCGCCGATTTCCATCGCCGCCATATTAGCCTTCGCCTCATGGTCGCTAATTAGCAAAAATTCATTTTGTGTTGTTAATCGTCCTAACGATTCGCGCGTGCCCTTGTACGCATTATAGTTAATCGCCCTAGCGATTCGCCCGGACTACACATAGTCGTGTTTTGTTAAAATCGCCCATGCGATTCGCATGCACCCTGGTGCATAATTAGCTCGCCCAGCCGACCGGTGGTGTGTGTGTCGGAAGATTCATATGTGTTGTCATCATCGAATCAACGTCAACACGTGCAAATAATCAATGGTCGATAAGTACCGTCTATTATAATATATTTGTTGTTCTATATTGTTGCGCCGGGTGGCATTAGATTATAAGTATTCTCCCCCCTGTCCCCATTATTTAATAGTTTTACATTAATATTATCATTTGTTAATACATACACTTTTATTGCATTTAATTTCTACATATCTATTTATTGTTTAGTACCGTCTTTTATCTCCATAACATACAGTCCACTTTATCCCTTTTTATCTTAAGAATCCTTTAAAAATTGAACCACGCTAATAATCCGACCCAACCCGTCTATAGATATCCGGGCGGTCGATTAAACATCTACTGTTAAGGCAATCAAACAGGTTATTCATGAATTCGATAAAATCAGCTGTGTCAAAGGCCGCGTTACTTTTTAATTCAGTAGTAGAAATGCACGTTCGAATAGCCGATGCCATAGAGTGGCTAAAAACTTGAGCAGCCAATTTAACACTCATTTTTTGGAACGAATTGGGGTGAATATGAGTATCGGTTATTTTTAGTAAAGCGTTACTTTTTTGATTATTTTTATCTATATTACATGTTAATACAACGTCGTTAAACGATATAATTTTTTTTTTTTTTTTTTAAAGTATTTCCCAATAAATTGTTTCTCACACTTTTGAGAAGGTGGGGCGTATCAAATAAAGAAAAAACTATGGAATCGCGGTTGGTTTTAATTTTAATTTTTTATCTGTACTATTCATAAATGAATCTGCAGAAAAATGTTCCTGACATATGTAGCGGTTATAGAGCTTCGCCTTATCGAGAGACAATAAGTTTACATTTCCTATAGAGTATATTATTATTACAACACTTATTAAATATAAGTCATTGTAAATATCGAAGAAAAAATGTATTTCTCACTTGAATTAATTATCCATGTTTCATGTCTTTCATCTTTTGGAATTCGGAACATTGATAAATTTGGAAATTTTTTTGTCGATTTAAAACAGTTAAAATATTGGCAGTTAGTTACTACCCGGTATTTTAAAATAAAATGTAATTTATTATACACAAAATTAAAATGACACTCAAAATAGCTATCAGAATACGAAATTAATATCACACCACAAGAAACCCCGTCCGTCAGATCACATGAAATCGAGTTTGCACATTTAATTTTGTACATTGGGAAATCTCGAACGAACTACAAAGTAGCAATTTTTAAGGGGAACGGAAGGCGCTTATTTATTAAAGGGGCATGGATAGGCAATATTTGACAAAAATTTATCTAGTAGCAATTTTCAATATGCCGACTTATTATAAGATGAAAAATGATTAAGGTTTTCTAGTTTTAATACTTCTAGTTATTTTTTTACGAGTTATGTTGAAAGTTTGATAAAAAATGACTTTCGCAGAAGTCTTTTTTTAGCGTATCTTTTGGACGGATTGCAATTTTTCTTTTTTTTATATGAAGCTTACTATTTTTTCTATAGGGGTTAAAAGACCGATATTTGATTTAGCAATTAGAAAATTAGTTGGATTTATTAGAAAAAACTATACAATTGTAAAAATTTAAATGCTTATACATTTTTTTGAAAACAAAAATAAAAAATCAACTTTTTAGCCCCCCTAGAAAACATGTTAAACTTAATAATAATAAAAAACGTTCGAAATCGGTCCGATAGACACTTTAGAAAGTGACTTCGCGTTTTAGTCTTTATTTGTAAAAAATTTGACACGGAAAAGTGTCATACGGTAAATTGATCACCTTGAATGGTCACACTGTTTGCCAGCGGCAGCCAGCAATTGTCGGTCACCGGTTTTGTCCCAAGCACCGCTTATCTGTATATTCTAAAATCAATGCATATAGTATTTTTGACATATTAAATTATTTTCTGTGATAGTTATTTTAGATAACAGATACACGGTATACCGCAAGTGTGTTTTTGTGACTGCGAGGGTGGCCTATCAGCAGTTATCAAACATAACGGTTCAAAGAAACATAGAGCCCGACGGAGTTGTACTCAGAACCTTACGACAAGTTAAATGTGCACCAGCAATTTTAGCCATTGCTAAGGTAATGATGGCATAGGACTATGTTCCATCAAAGCTGAGACCTGGGCGAACCATTTTAATTTTAAAAGGTAAAGGCACAGAAACTGACTTACAAAACCGGAGACCAATTACTACCTTTAGCGTCATTCGTCGCATAATTGAACGGTGTCTTGACCAGGAAATAAGAGAAAGGATCCACTTCAGCCAATTACAGAGAGGATTTGTTAATGGAGTATCTGGTGTTCACATAAATGCATCTATTGTAGACGGATGTCTTCGTTTAGTCATAGAGAAACAGCATGACATATGCATTGTAATGCTTGACTTGTCAAAAGCGTTTGATAAGGTAGGTCATGATCACATAAGAAATACGTTTAACTCTCTTCTACTAGCTATAAATTTAACAAAACTAGTAACAACATTGGCCACAACAAATTAGAACAAGAACTTACTATTACACATGTAGGTACTCTGAGCCATGAGGAATCTAATATTGAGGAATGTATATTGAGATAATATTGTTTTTCTTTTAGACAAAGTATGGACAATCTTCTGTCAAATTTAGTAGTAGAACCATCGGATGAATTTGAAAACTTCACCCGAATAAGAGAAGAATGTACATAATATTTGTTCAATAATACGCAGTAGCCATGGTCAGTCAATAGAGTAGACCATTAAATTATTTATAATACGTCAAAATCATTTTAATTAATTTAAAACTAAAATTCTTAGTTTGTAAGTTATGCATAGTGATAATAATAATTTTAAGAACTAGAATTATTTGTACTTACTCCAATTTTTGGAGCCGTTATTGATTTTTTTCAAATTTTGACTTTTGGATGTTGTTAGGTGTTATTTTATGCACATTTTAGACATAAATCCAAAATCATACCTTAAGTAGTTTGCGCATGCGTGGTATCAACTTTTGAAATTTAAATTGGAACTGTAACGGTCAGGTGAAATATGATCGTTACAGAACCCCCATATTTTTTAAGATATTCTGTTAGAAATTAATATTTAAAATAAAAAAATGTTAAAAACACTTTTTAATATCATAGGGTTCAAAAGTTATTGCTATTTAAAGTTCATGTTAGTGCTCTATTCAAAAGCATTTTTAAGTATGTACAAGTCAGATAATTTGATGTGGCTTTTATCAAATGTGTAATTTAATATCTGAACTATGATTTAAAAAAAAAAAATCACAATTAGGCCCCCGTCACACTTGTGGAATTTCCGCAGCGGAGATTCCGCAGCCGAATTTCCGCCGAAAAGTTTTTCGGATACACTTGCGTTTTTTCAGTCGCGTTTTTGGGGCGAAATTTTTTCAAAACAAATTGTTTTTTGTTATAAACGAACGTTCAGTCTGAACTCAGTTACCATCCAATATGGACGTGTTAAACCAATTAGATGACACTGAATTATTGTGTATTTCATTAGCGTTTGACGATACAGAAGAACGTCAACGAGTGCATTGGGTTCATCCACTAAATTCTAATAGAATAACTTTGGGTGAATTTAGTTGTTTATACAGTCACTTACGACAGTATCCTGACCGTTTTTTTAACTATTACCGAATGTCATTAAAATCGTTTGATGAATTAGTTAGTACAATGCGATCAAGCATTTCAAAGAAAAATACGAAATTTCGACAAGCTATCAGCGTAGAAGAACGATTGACAGTTACATTGAGGTAAGATTTTCAATTTTTTTCAACACTGTATACTACTAAATGTATTAAAATTGAATATGTGTTTAAACTTACTTGAATCCTATGAATTGTGAGAAAAATATTTTTTGTTAATATCAAATCTGGTAAGCAATATATTTATCAAGATTATGTACGTACCAAGTTTAAAAAAGAGATTAAATATTTTAATTGTTCATTACTAAATTCTGTTACCTATTATGAAACCAAATCATGCTTAGCTACCTGAAAAATTAAAAATGATTTACAAACAATATAAACCATAGTCCAGTTATATCCTTTATGTCACAAAAAATTATTTGTATAAATGTATATTAATTATACATATATAAAACTAACAAAAAATAATAATCAATATAAATGTTATATTATTATAACTAATAATAACATAACAATTAGTTTCATATATGTATATATATATATATGAAACTAATAAAAGTAATATTATATATCATACAGTTAAATTTAAATTATGACGCATTTACAAATTAGAGCCTAATTAAATTTAACCAAATCAGTTTAACCAAACAACAGTCTAAACAAATATTAAATTCACTTTAAAAACTTTTGTGAATAATAATTATCATAAAATAAAAAACATAAAAATAAAATAATTTCTATACAAGGCTTTTGTATAGGACTTTTTAACTTTTCAACAATAAAAAAATAATCATTATTTTATTGTAGTACATAAATAAATTGGACATGTTAAGGGGAGCTCAGGTCGGATGAATAAGAATCATGAACTCCATAAAAACTGTGGATAGAATTTGTTTTAATAGGAGGATGATACTGGGAATTCTCAGAACTGGACGCAGAATTTGGTTGAACAGCAAGTATAAATTGATATTGGGCATTATTAAAACTGGAATCAGAATTTGATCGAACAAGGGTATTGAAGGGCACTGGGAATTATTAGATGTGGAAGCAGAATTTGATTGAGCGGGGGGTATTGAAGGGCACTGGGAATTATTAGATGTGGAAGCAAAATTTGGCTGATGAGGAGGTATAATGGGGTATTGGTAATGATTTAATATCGTGTTATTTGTAGATGGATTGTGATATTGGTTATTTAAATATCGTACTGGAACATTAGTTATAGGGTAAGTATTTGACTGAGGATTGGGATAGGAATAGCTTTATGTTTTTGGATATTGAATATTTTGTAAAACCTGTAACATCTGAATTTTAAAATCATATTTTTAAAGATCAGACAAACGATTTAAAATGGGTAAAAAAGATAGCAAAAATAATTTATTTTCATCGCTGTCCTCGCAAGTACTAGCCTGACTATTGTGTTGTCGTTTAGATAAAACTTCTATAATACCTCGTTGAAATTCATTAATTTTAGATGATTTACGGGAATTGGGTACAACAAAAATCTCACTATGCTTATCCATTTGTTGATTTGCCACTTCTTGGTCATCAATGGTAATAGAGTCCTCGTTTAAACTTTCATCGTGCTCTATGTTGCTAGCCGTACTATAAACAAATTAAAATTGAATTATTTATATTTAATTTTATTAGCTTTATTAATTATAGATTATACAAGTATGTCATTACCTTCTTCGCTCTAATGTCTTGTCCAAAAAGCCAAGTAAATCAAAGTAAATGTACTTTTTTTTTGCTGCTGCTCCAGAGGGCAGCCCTGCTTTTTCTTTCCGATAGTAATCTTTAATATTCTTCCACTTTTTTTTGATATCGTCAACTTGAAACCATAATACATTTCTTAAAAGGTACAATCCATTATTTTTAAATATTTCTGTACTAAATACTGTAGTACTAACAATTCATAAAAAAATAAAAAACATATAGATAAGACAAATTAGTATAAAATATCAGTAAATATTACAATATTATAATGGTATTTATTATAAATAAAAAATAAAAAATAAGAACAAATCTAAATTATGTACGTAGAATTATAATTATTAATCATTATTATTATAAAAATGATAGTAATTCATTTTTCAAAAGGGCTTTCAACATATTTTTGCAATAAAAACATATCTATTCAATGCAGTTTGACTTAAAGCTGTAAATTATAACAATTCAAATCTTTTTTTAGATTTTTGGTAACTGGAGCGCGGTTTACAGCTTTAAGCCATCAGTTCAGAATGGGTAGAACCACCGTAAGTAATATAATAAAAAACACCTGTGATGCATTATGGAATGTTCTACAGCCAATTGAAATGCCTAATCCTACAGCTCAAAAATGGCAAGACATTTCAAATGTTTTTTATGAAAAAACTAATTTTCCAAGCTGCATTGGTGCAGTTGATGGAAAACATATACGGATATTTAGTCCTCCACATAGTGGCTCTAATTTTTTTTGTTACAAGAAATTCTTTTCAATCGTTCTTATGGCAATTGCTGATGCAAATTATTGTTTTACCGTTATTGATGTGGGGTCGTATGGACGTGAAGGAGATACGAATATTTTTAGGCAATCTGCTTTTGGTAAAAAACTTTATGACAACTCATTAGCCTTACCAGACTCTACTTGCTTACCTAATACTGATGGACCGGAATTACCTTATGTTTTGATCGGAGACGAAGCTTTTGGAATACATAGGAATTTATTAAGACCTTATTCAAGTAGAGACCTGAATCATTCAAAACGAATTTTCAATTATAGACTAAGTAGAGCAAGAAGATATGTAGAGTGCACCTTTGGAATTCTTTACAAAAATTTTAAATATTTTATGGTTGTATCGCGGTAGAACCTGATTTTGTAAGTATAATTGTTCAAGCAGCAGCAGTACTACATAATTTCATAAGACGACGAGATGGATTTGCGTTTGAAGACAGTTTAAGCTGCGACATGTTGTCTATTGAATCTCGTGGAGCTGCATCACGCTCTTTAGAAGGAAAGCAAGTGAGGGATCAGTTTGCCAATTACTTTGTAAGTGAAGCTGGGAGTGTTCCATGGCAAAACGATAGGATTTAATACCTACGTTAAAATTATAATTTTTACAATAAAAATGACTATAAAAGTACCTACATAGTTTTAATTTTTTCTTATTTTAAGTACTTAATAAATATCAATAAAATATTATAATAGTTCCTAATATTAAATACTAATTGTTTTTATTACAATATTTGTTTAACAGTTTTTATAAAAAATGAATTTCTTCTATAAAATTCTGTTTGTTATAGTCAAAAAATTGGTCTGATTTTAACATGTTTTGTTTAATTTTATAACTTTTAAATGAATAACTATTTGTGTTTATAATATTATATTTTATGTTTTCGATATTTGTTGATATTTAAGTCATCAAAAAATATATGACATATGTTAAGAACTATGTTTAACGATTATGCATTTAATTTAAAAATACCTAAAAAGTAATAAAGTCATTATTAGCGATAACACTTATTAAAAATATTAAAATTTTCTGTGAGGTTAAAAGGAACCTATTAATATCGCTATTAAAGTAAAATAGTTTTTTTGGAAAACTAATTATCTCTTTATATAAACGCGTCATTTTTTGTTAAAAAGATTTTATGTAAATTAAATTAAATTAAAATATACTTATATTATCATTTTAAAGTCTTTCAGTTTAAGTTTGCCCACTATCGCGCATGCGGCATGCATACTGAGCCGTCAGTATGTTCAGACCCCTTTGGCCGAGGTCAGGCTGCTCTATGATCTATACACTATATATATATATACGATATAAAACGCGGCACCCGCGAATTAAATACACTGTCAATATTGCCCGCTCACATGTGTTATTATTATTATTATTGTATTATTAATACAATAACTATTAAACGATAGAAAAAATAAAACTTCTTATGTATTTCTTATTTAAGACACCCACTAATAATTAAGTATTAATATCACTATTATTATTTCCTAAATTATAATTTAATTAATAATAGGTAGGTATTATACTAACAAATTAAAAAAGCAAAGTGAATTATTAATTAACTATTAGTAGGTACATACTCCTTTACTTATACCTATTTGAATTATTATTTGATTAAAACTGTATTTAATGTAATCGAAACATACTCAAAATCAGCAAAAAATATCTATTATTTTTATCAACCGAAAAAACGTTTTTTTATTTAAAACTTAACAAAAAACAAATTGAATTTAAAAACAATTTTTCGCAATATTAATCATAAACTGATAAAAAATATAGTTTGGTTAACCCGTGTCGGCTTAAATACCTTTTAATAAAAATACGTATTAAATATAAAATAAGTGTGGGTACTTACCTTTTTTTTCTTGTCGCCTGTTTCTAATTTGTCCCAATCAGAGAATATTTTAGAGCCAATTAATTCCCATTTTTGTTTTACAACCTCCCGGTTCTTGTAGGACGGATCACCCAAATCCCACAAACACGGGTTCGCTTCGACCTCCGAAATTAACAACTCGACATCAATGGTGGTCATTGTTGAAGTGATATTGATCAAACGAGTAAAAATTAAGCGTTTCCGCGGCAAGTGTGAAATCGATAATACAAAACAAGGGTTTTGGATTTATTTTTAGTTCCGCTGCGGAGACATTCCGCTAGACCTACAGAAAAAATATCGCGACACGCAGCGGTTTTTTTTTCCGCGCCGGAATTCCGCCCTAGTATAACCAGTCCCATTCGATAAAACGTACCTCGATTCTGCGGGATTTCCGTGCGGTATCTCCGCTGCGGAAATTCCGCAAGTGTGACGGGGGCCTTAAATTGAATTAATAGCTTTAATTGTCATTTGGAAATTTGTTTAAAAAAACCACTATTTTTTGGAGACGCTAATTGTGCGTTTCAATGCTTTAGTTTCACAACGAAAGACCGTCGGTTCGGAACTTTTCCTATAAGAGTTCGTACAGGTAATAAATAATAATGACTGGCGACCGAGCGCAGGTCCGGCCCATTGTCTGCTATCACAATGCTATTTCAAATAATGGTTATTACTTATCAAATAGGTACGAACGTTTTTAAACCGACAGAGGGCCACCGCTTTTTTTTTTTACCTGCCGTGTGTAATGAAAATGATAACTGACTAGTATAATAACAGCTGACGTGTGCGCGGCGATCTCGCATAACCAAGTCTAATCTATGATTGTGTTATCAATTACATAAAAACGGAATACGGATTTTAGATTATTAAAATCAATTATCAAATGATGTCAAAACTCAAAGTATAGCTAATGTGTACAAAGTATTTGCAATTAAGTCAGTTATAATTTAAAATGTATTTTGCGTGTAAAAACATGCACTATTTTGTGGATTTTAAAATTTAAATATTCTTTTGATAAGTTGCCGCAAAAGTGCAAAATTATTGTTTACACAAACATTAGTTACTATTAGTGTAAATACTTCAGATCAAAATTTTAAATTAATAATATTATACTGTTTGTGTTAATAGTTTAATTTTGTTCATAGAGTACAGTTATACAGTTTATCTTAAATGGAGAATAAGAATGTTCATACTAAAAAAAATTAACTGTCAACGATAACTGTTTAAATATTTTTTCATTATTATTTTTATTATAATAATAATTTAAATAACATAAAGTTTAAAAAGTATTTGATCCTAATTATTATTATATAATATAAAATGTAAAGATAATAATTTCATTTTTTACCAAATCCTAATGTCAGCTGTTGCATTATCTAAAAGATAGTGCTATATAATTTTGTTTGTTAATTGTTTTTTAAAACTAAATAATTTGCACTACATACAGAACAATTGGTACTCCACAAGATATGATAATACTTTATGCGGTAATTATTAATTTTAAATATAATCAAAGAATAAAAACAATAATGAATATCTATTCTTAATAAATATATTTTTACTGCTACAAACAATACATAATTTTCAAAGTTTGTAATACAAACATCACAAGTTTAATACAATAATAAATTATTTTACAAACTCATTACTTTATATAAACTAGTATAATTATTTAATTATATAATTTACAGCTTTTTCTTCACAACTATAGACATTTTTTTTTTAAAGATAAAATAAAATGTAACAATTTCAACTATGGCGCCAAATGTATATTTTGTAAGTTGAAGTGATGGGGTTTGTTCAATTTACAAAACACAGCTATATATAAATTGTTACATGTTAGTTTAAAATTATACTCAAATCTGTATATCTTAATATATATTAAAAAAAAGGTAGCATAGTCCACCTCATTATTAGCTAATAAAGTAAACAATATGTTATGAAGGCTTGCTTACGATCACTTTTTTAATAAATTGTAAAAAATAAAACCAATTATTGGTTAGTGTTTATAATGTACTTAGCAGTATACTGAATTAATATTTTATTTGTAAATCAAAGAAATGGGGAAGTCTTAAATTTACAAAAAAGATACCATTCAGATTTTAATATACATAATACATATAAAATTTAAATTTAAATACAACTGTACTATTGTTATAATGAATTTCATAAATTTAATTTATCGCGTTCATATTTTATTTGTAACTGAACACCTACAATATATTCCTTTAAATTCTAAAAAAAATATTACTTAATATCTACAGGTTATTATTTTAAAAATTCAGTATGATTAATATAATAGGTAAAATATAAATTTAATTTAAATTGTATACACAATACATTTGAACAGAAATTATAATGTTGAAAATTGTTATAAAATAAAAGTAATATCTGAAACATTAACAAGTAAGACGGCTAGTTAACTTGCCGTAAAAAGTTTTAAAAATAAATGATTAAAAAATACCATTTTCTATTTAACAAAAAAAAATGTACAGACAAATGTATGTTTAAAAGATACTTTGTACTTCTAAAAGAAGTATTATTAAGAAAATATTTTACCAAAAACATCATATTTTGCATTGTTTTAGCTCCTAAGTCATACCAGTGGTTTGATATTAAATGGCATTGTTAACATTTTTCCTAATAGAAAGTATTTTCTAATATAGCCAATTTCACCTGAAACAAATAGGTAAAACCATTATTTAGATTCATCTTAATTAAATAGGATATTTAAAAACTTACTATTATGTGTATGTTTAAGCCAAATGCGCATATTTTTTTATTGTGTGCTGCAAATCTGGAATTAATCAATATTCCAGATTTGCAATGGATTTTGTGCGCTTCAAGCTTCTACATTCTTGTCTTACGGGATGCCATCGTATTGACACTATTACAAAGTGTTCTGTTACCTGACAATGATAATAAATGATTAACTCGTTAAATTTAGAAAATAAATATAAATATTTCTGTTCAAAATAATAATAGGTATTTACTTTTATAACATTTTTTCAAGTTTTACAATCAAATATTAATATCTCATTCATGTGAACTAAAATGATTATACATTTTTAATTATTAATTAAAAATAATCACCAAAACTCTTTTAATATGTAGATTATAACATGTAAAATAGTGTATTATAATGGCACTCGAGTATTAAATACAAATTTCAGAAAATATTCCTCAATCAAACAAAAAATCAAATAGGTTATGTTAAATAAGAAATTATTGAGTTGATAATAGTTTTTCGATGATAACAAAAGTTACGAATCGACTTATAAGCGTGAATATCGGCTAATGACGTCATCTTGGGTGCAAGCGTGTTTGGTAGGAAACTTCATAAATTCAGTTAAGGTATAAGAATTCGATTCCCATCCAAGCCCGGTTTAATTTGCGCGTTTTCTTCGGGTATCTGTGAGATGGGGCACATTTCATTCTAGGAGAACGTGCAATGCAAGTCGGGTAGGGTGGGGGGTCGGACATCCTATCAAACCCGTTCGCACTCAAAGATCTCGCTGCTGCCAAGGTGATTCAGGGGGGGGGGGTCAACTATTTTCTCCTCTCTCTGAATTGTCTTTGGCAGTGGCGGGAACCATTTTGCTTAATTTCTTTTTATAATTCTTTTTGAAAAAATTAACTAAAACTTATGTAATAGCAAATATTATAATTGTTAAATCTTATAATTTTATTTAAATTTATTTGTTTATTAATTAATAAACATATTAATACTTAATTTAAAAAATTAGTTTTTAAAATTAACTAATCATAGAATAGTTAATTATAGTGTACAAATATTTATAGTAATGTATTATAACATAAATACAACTTAAAATTAAATATCTCAATATTCAAAATCTTATAATTTATTTATGGTATTAAATACATGTTTTAGTTTCAGAAATTAATCGTGATTAGTAAATAAAATAATTTTCAAAGTTTATAACGCTCACAAAATATTAAACAGACAAATATTTGTAGTAATGCATAGGTAATATCATAGGTAACAAATAAAATTGCAATTTAATAAGAAAATATTTAAAAACTAATAATACAATCAACGAGTCGAATAATAAATAACAATATTTTATGCCGCATAATATCAGAGATGATAGGATATAAACCCATAACAATTTCCGTATAATAACCTGTTAGCCGTCTCTTAAACGATAATTTATCGTCGATACAGTGCAACGGCGGTGTTGATACGGTGTACTAATGTTGCAAGTGTAAGCTTGGCTCTCACAAAAAGCATGAAATTGTCAAAATTTGTCATTTTTGAGCGATAGTATTACAAAAACTACGAGGCAGAAATTCAAAATTAGACCAAAATTTTCTTAAAAAATAAATAATCTAACAGAATATCTAAAAAAATATGGGGGTTCCCATTTAAATTTTTAAAGTTGATACCACGCATGCGCAATCTACTTAAGTTAAGATTTTAGATTTAAGCCTTAAATGTGTATAAAATAACACCTACCAACATCCTAAAGTCAAAATTTGAAAAAAATCAATAACGGCTCCAAAAATTGGCCGTTTTCGAACTTTTTGAACACCCTGTATATAATTACTGTCTTTGTAATCATAAAAATACTATACCATAAAAATAAATCGTATTTTAAGTACACCATCACAACGTTCTATATTTGATCGTGATTTACAAAATGTGGAGTTGTATGCAGCCTCCGGTGTACCATCGAGAAGATTTAAAAAAGGCATCATCATCCATGGCCGGAGTATAATCACCTTTACATAGTGATATCATAATAAAAGTAATGGAAAATAAATATGGTACGGCTAAAGGTGAAATGAGTAATAAATATTTATTTGCTTCGAAATATTTACTTTCTATAAGGCAATCCATTAAATCCATTTTATTTCCAATAGAAATAATAAATAGTAATAACACTAAATGTATAAATAGTATAGATCTAGTAGTAGTAGTTAAAACTGTACTTATTTTATGTATGGGATTTTTTTTTGGACAGGTCCATTGGGTTTTAACATCTACAACTTTTAGTAATATACACGGTACTCGAACACGTATAAAACGTATTTAAAATATAGCTCGATTTCCATATTATTATTTGTTATTAAAATTAAATAAAAAATGCCAAGATGTGTAGGTACAATCGAGTTGTAATGTTACAAGGGTAATTTTGCATGTGACAATTATACTAAAAAAAAGTGTCGTCTAGCCGATTATAAAATAATATAAGTGATTACTGAATAGTTTTTTTTAAATTTTTCTATAGTTACTCGGGTTTCCAAGGCAGAGAGTGGAGATAAACACGTTGAAAACATTACTTTTGTACACAACACACGGTACAACTACATATCCGATATTTTTTATTAACTGTTACACTCCCGTAGCGGAGATCTTGAATTTTAAAGAAAAATAAACGAGCAATGGAGAAATGCGAGAAACTGAGGTTGGAGAAGAACGCGAAAAAGACACCGCCCAAAATACATGATCCACAGACGCATCAAGACTTCTCGTATAATTTGGACGCGTGCGTAGTTCAGGGAACAAAATCGGACAGGCAAGCTGCGAAAAGTCCACCTGGCATAGTCGAACGGGTATGGATTATGAGCCGCCCGCCTACCCTTGGTCGAGGAGTGGAGCCCACAGTCACGGCTCGTAGAGCGTACGTGATGCAGACTCACATCCAGGGACAAATGATCGACGCGGGCGACCTGGTATGTAAAAAAGTATGCACCCTAGGTGGCGCCACCGGTCAGGACAAAGACCTAGTCAATATGGGCAGCGCCAAGAACCCCAATCGCCAGTCCACGGCTTGTGGAAAAAGTGCTACGTGCGACTAAGATATTATCCACCAAACAATGTCTTGGCTTTAGTGAACAAAACATCTCGTTGTAACGCCTTGTTGTAACCGAATAAAACCAAACCATTTTAACGCACGATAATATAGCGTTCGTTTATTTTTATACAGGAAGAAAAGGATTTTTTTTTTGTCATGAATTTACGTTACGCTTAGGTTAGGTTGGATTTAGATTAGGCCTAACCTGCATTTGCGACATCAAAAGAAGATCGAGGAGGGGAAGATAGGGTGGAGGGAAATATAAAGCAAGGGTAAGAGGATTAGTGCATTTTTGTTGACCAGTGTTATAAGTACACAATCCTCTCACGATTGACTACCAAAAATTGATATCGGGATGGTTATGTGGGGTCCGAAAATATGGTGAACAGAAATCTGTGGCTTTAAGTTATTATTACAAAAGCTGTGGAAATCGCGTTATGAATGGGACGAATCGTTATCGTACGACATCGTAAACAAATGGTATGATTATTTATCGCAGCTACTTGTGTTTAGTAAACAATATCGCAATTCCCCATCGTTATATCGATCTCGAAAATTACTGTTTTATACAGGTACACCGGTTCGCCAATGCGTCAGTCAAAGCGTGGTGTGAATGTTATATTTAAGATGTAATGCCTAAGTTTGGCAAGAGAACATATCGCAGGTGCCATCATGTCGACGGGCAATGGGAATGCGGCTATGTTAAATATGGCCAGTTAATGGAACCATTAACGTTTATCCAAAGAATTGAAACAAATTACATTTTATTTCAGTCAACTAAAAATGAGAATTTTTTTTTACAAAACACTCAACAGCAAAATTATGGGTGGAAGAAAAGAGTTAAACCCGCAACCTAATTAACTAGTCAGTCGTAGAAAAACCAGGAGATTTGTATTAAAATGTAGAAGAACCAGATGTCCTAGATAGCCACAGTGAATTATTAGATGATTGATCGTTGTTTAGTTTTCATTCACATGGAAGTGAAATGTTTTGTTGGTTATTTGAAATATCGTACTTTACGTTGTTTATGATAAAGTAGTCTCGTTGCTTACACAGAAATTTGTATTTTACAATAAAGAACTATTGTTAAACTTAACAGAATACCTATTTTACAAAACTCTTTTCACACCGTAAAAAGAGTTTTTATTTATACTTTATATTATATGTAATATGGTTTTAGAAAACGAAATAACAATAATGTTATTGTTTCGCAAAAGGTTATATTTACTATTAATAAGCCTAAATCATTATAAATAATACTACGATCGCACTGATACTAATATAACAATCGTAGCTCTTGGCTCGCAGTGGTTATGAAATTGAGGAAAGCCGTGTTCCTTAAGGGGACGTCAAATAAAAATTTAACAAATAAGGATCAAACAGTTTTTTATAATACTCTAACTGATTTTCTTATTTCGGAATAAAAAATCGGCCTTACAGCCCCTATAGCAGAGACAATCGTAGGCTTCACTTAAACAAAAAACAAAAAAAATGAAATTCGTCTAGTAGCTACGCCAGAAAATGACAAAAGTCATTTTTCATGAAACTTTTACCATAACTCTGAGAAAAATAACTTTAAAAAGTATTATAACTAGAAAAACTTAATATTTTTTCACTTTAAAATTAGTCGTCATATTAAAAATGGCTACTAAATGAATTTTTGTCAAATGACAGTCAAAGGCAATTTTTGCCTTTACTTTGTACTGAAATATAAATTCCTTCGTATTTAATTCAATTAGTTAAATATTGATCGAAAATTGTTAATGCTACGTATTAACAATCATTAAATATAGTCGATTTTAATTGCCATTAAAATTAAATCCTTTGCCTATTATGTTATAAAGCAAATATTCGAAAACCAGGCTTAGAAGATTTAAGCAAGGTCAATTTAATTCCAAACGAAAGGCAAACCATGGACTTATTATCATTTTGCGAATTTAACAAATTTTGCACAGTCAATTGCTGTATTTGCCTCCAGAGAATGTGAAAGATAAATTAAAAATTTGAACTAAAAAAAAGTTTTAGTTTATATTATTTTTATACTTGTAGATCGACATATTTGATCAATAAATTTTAAAATCACATATTATGCTGAAATATAAGCAGTCTCAGTAAATTCGTCTAAGTTTTATAATTTGAAATTTACTAATTAACTTTAAGAGGCATACCTGCTGGAAAGACGAATTGTATACAAAATATCAAAAAACGCAAACTGCAGAATAAGTTTTATGATATCTAAGTTCATGTGGTTCCTTTCTCACTCCTCGTTCACTATAGTTTCACAACAATCTATAAAACGGCGTGTGATAGGCAATAGCGATAGCAGCTGCTTATAACTACGTCGAAGTATGCAACATGTATGTTAAATTTCCAGGTAACATAGAACTTAACCAAGATCGCAGAGAGTAATATATACTATGTAAAAAGTAGCGGTTTACTTAAAATTGCATTACTGTTTTTTATTTTTTTCTTATAATATAAACTTTTATTAAAATCTATAATTGTTAAATTGTTTTCTCTTAATACGTGCGCCTGACATGCAAAAATAGAAATAATTTTCTTTATATTTTGGATAAGTTCAACCAAAATGCTAGCAAAGAACTAACATTAATTATTAATTTATCGCCTCATCTATTGTTAATGTTCACATTATCAATGGAATTTTTCATAGATAAAAATAGTAGAAATATTCTATTAAAAACGGGGTTTCCATTATCGTCTCCCAACTTATCCGATTCGTGTCTGTTTTTGTCTTTGATAATTTAAAAACGTCTATCGTTATTTAGATCCCTTCTAACAGCTCTGTTGTTATGTGGGGAACACTTAAGACTTCTCTACACAGAGTTTCATAAAATTATATTCATATATATATAACTATATTTTTTTTTTGTAAATTAACAATTTGTCAGTTTTTAATCGTTAATCTACTGATTCAGGTCCTCCTTAAAGCTTTAATCAGTGACTATTTGAATGTTTTTTTTTTTAAAGATGTCTGACGTTGATTCGTGAGAAATCAGTATGGCCAGAACAAACACGGCGACGGGCAAAAGTAGGTTTTATTCCCAATATCTTCGGTTACTACGTATAATAACCGAAAATTGACAGTTGTTTTGTTTGGTAAATTTTTGAATTTTTTTTATTGATATTTTGCGAGTGTTTTTTTTTAATTTGTTTTAACGATTTGTTGTCGACAATGTCTAACGACTTGGATTTTGACGTGATGGTTAGCGAAATCAGCGAACGGGTTGCCACCATCCGCGAGCCACAGGTGGTTGTGACCATCGAAAAGTGGGTCAACAAACTGGTGGCCGAGCCGCGTGGGCCCAACGAGCTCAACTATTTGAAACTGTTAAACCGCATGATGAACAACAAGCGAGTCGGGCCACCGTTTCTGCGGCCACCGCCGGCAGGGCCGCTGTTTCCGCTCAGCCGGTACATCAACCCTAGACCATGCGACGGTCGACCGCCGACCGGTCAGACGGCGTTGAACTGGTACTCATCTAGCCAAAACCGTTCGGTGCAGACCGCGGTCGCGGACAGGACGCCGTCGCCGACGCCGTCTGCCGTGCCTTCGTTGTCATCGACCGACGGCCACTTGCCCGCCGGCGGATGTCCGTGCGGTATCAAGACGAAGCCGGGCGGAGGCAAGTCGCGGGCCAGAAGCGACAACGACGTGTGCAATCCGTGCCTGGACAAAGTGTTGCGCACGGCAGACCAGGTGTGCGCGGGCTTACCGGACGAGTATAACGACTTGCTGGGAGACTGCACGCTTCCGACGTTTACCGAAGAAGAACAGAGGACCGTGGGCCCAGAGCTGTTGCGGGTACTAAAAATAATCGACGACACGACTACTCTGCAAGATTTTTACTTCCAAGTGAGCACACGACGTTTTCTACTTCTTTTTTCGATTATCAATCTACATCCGTCTATTTCTTTATTCACTTCAAACCAAATCTATACTTTCACAAGCTCGGTAAATGTTCTGGGTTTTATAAGCTTAGTTTACAAAGTCAAAATGTTCGAATTTTGGTTTTTTTTTTTATATTTATGAATACTAAAAACTCGTAAAGAGTATGCTCATTGGGGACGCCACGTCACCTATTTATTGGTAAACTTTATTTTAATATTTATATTTTCATCAGACTAGCACCGTCACTTCTATAGAAGAAATACAATTTTTTTCCATAAAACCATCAACTTTTTTTCAAGTATTGTACATTCTTGAGATAACTTAGACAATAGTATAATTAACGAATGAAAGTTTGAACTATGTTTTTTTGGAAACTTACTGTGGAAAAAAATAGTATGATACAGTAATTTTCTAATTTTTTTTAGTTACCTTTTAACAATTATTTTTAAGAATTAATTTTCTAATAAATGTTTAAATGCTACACCACAACATCTGCAGTCGGCACAATTGTCGACAAAACAATGATACTTATGTACCAACAACTTAGGCAAAAATGATTGTCTTTTAAAACAAATATTTGTTTACGATTTTTTATGAATTAAATTGTATTAAAATTTCAATGTAAAAATATGAATAAAAATATGCATAATGAAGAATTAAGTATATAAAAACTTAATATATATATCATATTTGCATAAATGGTATATCATCGTTGTAACCTAATCAAATATGTTATTATGTTGTACTAGTAAATTTTGTGTTGAACAGGTATCGCAGTACACTTGCGATAAGGGAGCAATGCTGATGAAAGTGGCCGACGCTATGATGGCCGAATTCGAGGCGTTCGTGACGGACGTGTTCGAGAGCCGGGCGCAGCACATCAGCGACGGACTGGCCAAGGAGCAGTTGGCGCTCAGTGACAAGTACACGTTCCTGGCCCGGCGGTCGCTGAACCGGGCCACGATGGCAATGGACTACCTGAAGGAGCAGCTGCCCGTGTTCAACTGGGACAAGTATAATGCCGAACCGGAATCGTACATGCAGAAAATGATAGCGTCGGCCAGTGCCGTGCAGGCCAGAGGCGGAGGCCGCGGGCCCGCTGGCGACGACGAGATGCAGTCGGCCGACGGCGGCGATGACGACCCTCAGCACGCGGCCAACAAAAAGCTTTTATACACGCTCAACTGGATGCGCACCGAGGTCAACCGAATGGACTGCGAGTGCCAGGCCTTGTACGATCAACGCAAATGTCTCACCAACAGCTTGTCCGCGCTCAACGCCAAGCTGTCGACCACCCAGTGCCAATCATCGGCCGACATCGGCCAGCTCAAGGACGAGCTGACGGTGCTCCGGTCACAGTCGGCCAACCAGTCAAAAACTATTGATCGGCTCATGGAAACCATACAATTGACCATGCAAAACACTGCAACCAAATGATGAAATAACAACGATGTCCGAAAAACACAGACATGACATCCAATTTTCACACAAACATCAACACACAAGAGTTTTCGTTTCAAATACATACAACAATATTGTATTGTGCTGCAATACGAAATTAACATGTTCTTATTAATTTAAAAGATACAATACATATTATTTTTAAAAGTATTAATTTACAAGTTATCAAAAAAATATAAGTTCCAGTGTCCGTCATTGAGTGCCCTATTGAGCCCTAGACAGTATATAAAATTTCCTAGAGCCTAACATTTCTAGACACTACATGTATATTTTAAAACTTCCCACTATCTTTTATTAAAGCAGCTACCTACTAATTTTTTTTGATCGCTCACACTTAGTTTGGAAGTTATAGGCACTGGTCACACGTCGCAGTTACTAGAGCTGGCCATAAACCCGTCGCTGATGATGGTGAGTAACTGGATGGAAGAACACGGTCTGAAGATATCGCACAGGAAGACAGTGGCCATAGTAATGACTAGCAAGAGGAACTTTAGGGACCCAGTGTTCATACTACACAATGAACCAATAAATCTAAGCAGGACCGTCAGGTACCTAGGAGTGGAACTCAGTTCCAACCTCGGCTTCCGTGAACATCTGCTAGTGGTCAAAAACAAAGCTTCCAGGACAGCCGGAGCGCTTGGTCGGCTCATGCCTAATGTTGGAGGACCGAAGCCAGCAAAGCGTGTTCTGCTGACCTCGGTGGTTCACAGCCAGCTATTGTACGCAAGTCCCGTTTGGGACAAAGCTCTGGTATTCCAAAGGACCAGAGAAGTCATTGTTAGCCCCTAGCGTGCTATGGCTTTAAGGGTGACCAGCGCCTACCGAACTGTATCCTCGGCAGCCATACTAGTGGTTGCAGGGGTTACCCCAATTCACCTGATGGCCACACAGAGAACAAGGGCGGCTGAACTCGAGACGGAAGGCCTAACGAGGAAGGAGGCTAAAACCAGGGCGGACACGGAAATTATGTTGCAATGGCAGGCTGAGTGGCTACAAGAGACGAAAGGTGCTTGGACTCGCCGCCTACTGATCGACGTTAGCAACTGGGCGCGGAGGAAGCACGGTGCAGTCAACTTCCACCTGACGCAGTTTCTGACCGGAAACGGCTGTTTCGGCGCGTGACTATATAGGTTCAAGCGCCGAGACAGTCCGTCGTGCATATACTGTCTTCATCCCTGGGACGACGCCGAGCACACCTTTGAGTTTCATCATGCAATATAATACATCATGCGTGTAACCAGAGGACCTGCAACCTCTATCAATTGTGGAAAATTCAGCTTTTCAGCAGATGATAATTCTTTTAGATTCTAGGTAATTAATAAACTATATTATTAATTACAAAGTATGTTGTAGAAATTATGAAAAGTTTAAATAGATTCATGTGATTTGATCTTGATAATTTTGATTTTATTATTTATGGGTTCTTTCGTCAAACAATCCGAACATTCCGTCCATTCCTCACAACTGCCAAAATCATACATGTAAAATTGAAAGTAATTGAGGTGTTTCATTCTGCATTAACCATTTAATAAAATATACAAATTATTTCATTTGTTTATTAATGATAAGAATAATTTATTTCAGTTATAAAATACCCAGCAGAAGGGCTCTCATTAAAAAAATTATTCCGGATTTATTTTCTACTATTAAAAATAATGTTCAAGAGATCCTGAACGACACTTCGTTTATTTCAATTACAACAGACATATGGACATCCATGAACACCGATTCTTATAAGATTATCATGGCACATTTTTTTCCAAAAGGACAGTCTCATCTGAAAACTGTTGTTTCGTGTATAAACAAATTGGAGAAAAATCATACTGTGGTAAATTTGGCTGAAATAATGATGACTGAATTTAATATATTGTAGGGAATTTTAAGTAAAGTAATTGCGAATGTGACGGATAGTGGCGCCAACATTGGGGCTACAGTGCGGTTATTGAACATTCAGCATATTCCCTGTACAGCACATAAATTTAATTTAATAGTCCAGCAGACTGGCAAAAAGTAATGAAGAGGAGTCCAGCAACTGAAATGAGTTGAAAAATATTTTTAAAAAATGTCATGCCGTAGTTGATTTTTTAAGCGCAGCGAGGTAGGGAATAGGTAGAAAAACAAAAACAGCTAAATATTACACATATATTAAAGCTTAAACAAGACGTCCGTACTAGATGGAACAGCACGTCGTTCATGCTTAAACGTTTATTGAAGTTAAAAGAACCACTAACACTCGCAATAATATCATTAAAATATGCTCCATCCAACCATACACCTGGAGAATAGGACATTATTCAGGATATAATGCCATTATTAAAACCCTATCCCAGAATGACGGTGGAGCTTTTTACTGAACAATACCCTACTATATCTAAAGTCATTCCATATCTACGAGGTAAGTATTATAATGTCCACAGGCCCAAGTTGGTCAGATAGGGAAATCTAGTTTACATGAGAAAACTAGAGTTTAGGAGTATAAAAAAACAAACGTTAACACCATGCTTTTCTCGAGCTGCATTATTAGATACGCGCTTTATAAAAGCTCCTTTTGCAGTTGACAATAATGCTACTAAAGCAGAAAAAGTAAGATTTCAGAACTATCCGTTTTAATGAACAACACACATGGAGCTGGTAAATAATAAATTTAATAATTAAATAATAGAACGATTAATTAAACTAATAATACACCCAAAACTTTTCTGTAGATAACCAATTATAAGTAGATTATAATAAGTTAATAATTATTTAAATAGCTTACTTAAACCTAATTAATTTTTATTTTAGATCAAGAAGTATCCGATTCTGGCGACGGCGAACAACAAAGCTCTGAAAGTCTGTGGAGTTTTTTACAGGATAGAGTGCAGGGTATGCAGTCGTCAACAACATCGACAAGCAGTGCTATTGCACTGATAAAACAGTACACCAGTATGTCGTTTGAGCATCAAAGCGGTTCGTAATCAACTAAGCTATATTGCATTAAAGTATGCATCAATTCCTGCCACATTCGTTCCAGCACAAAGAATTTTTTTTTAAAACAAGCTAAATAATAAGTGATAGGCGAAGCAGACTATTACCAGAAAACCTGCATACACTCAATTTTTAAATAAAAATATAAAGTTAAAGTAAATTATTATAAAAATAAAATAAAATTAGGTACTATAAAATAAAATAAAATAAAATAACTAATCAATTATTCTAAATTATTATAATTATGTATTACAAGATTGTAAAGATGCAGTTAATACATATATTTTTTTTAGTGCTATCAGGCCATTAAGGCATTTTGAACGCTGCTCCCATCTGCCTCAGCCTCTCATCCTCCTCCTTTCTGGACAGGACTGAATCGACAAAGGCGTCTATGATCTGCCATCTGTCCTTGGAGACCATCATATACTCTTCCACTCTGTCTGGCGTCAGTTCATACCCAACTCGATTTCTAATAGCCACCTGATACGCCACCACCGATCACACACAAAGAAGGTGTGCTCGGCGTCGTCCCAGGGATGTTGACAGTAGACACACTGCGGGTTATCTAGACGCTTATACCTGTATAAGTAGGCGATAAAACATTCATGCCAATCAATACCAAAGTCAGTTAGGCGTATTCTAAAAAAAGACTTTAAGAGAGAGTTTTCTCATCCATCATTTCACAGGCCACGTGTAGAGACTTGTAGGACATGCGATATGTTAAATCTCAAAGTACTTGCCAAAAACGAATTCAGTGAAATATCAAAAATACAATTGAATGAAAATCATAATCAGTATAAAATGTCTATGAACCTAATGGCTACTGATATGGCAAACGCAAAACTTCCAAATAATGAATTTTCTGTTATTTCATGGACCATTACTATTAAGTACTACCTTTGACAACACTTACTCGTAGTAATATGTATTACAGCCGTTATCAGTCATTAATTGAATAATAATTCTTAGTTTACGATCGCAATTTCACTATAGTTGAAAAGAGACGTCGAGTTAGTCAAATTTTCGCTCCTTCTGATTCGCAAGAGACGGGGAGAACAGCAAAGTTAACAAATCAATTTTGAGTGATTCCAATGGACGAAAACAACTTTTTCTCTTGTAAAGACATTGCGAACAATTTTCTGAACACAACCAAGTTACCAATTTCTACATGCTCGATGATTAAAATTTCATCTATAACTCCCGAAAAATTCAATTATATAAAAACATTTTCTGATAAAGAACACTGAAAAAATTTTAACGTTTTTAATAGAAATGTTATTACAGACCAACTTAAAAATCAGACATTGATACCTGTACCAAAACCCACATTGTCGCCAGAGAAGAAAGAAGATCTGTTGGCAATGATTCCTTTTTTACCTGAAGAGCATAGAAACATCTTTCAAAATATTACGTCATGAACGTACTTTTTCTAAAATGTATTATAAAGTTATTATTTGCAATCAAGGTTTTTTTTTTTTGGTTTGTAAATTTATTTTTTAATTTGTGATATTTAAATATGGTAGGTATTGTTTATTTTGTATTGTATTTTTAAATGAAGAAAAAATGTTTATTTTTCGTTAAAGTTGTAATTTTATTTTATTAATATAATAAAGAATGATTCTCTGTTATTTACAATAAAATATTGTTACCTGGAACAACTATCACACCATTTGTTACTTATAATTTTTACTTATTTGTCACTCCGATTCACGTCCCATTATTATAATACTTTTTGGAGCCCATAACAGCACATACACACACAGACAACGACGACGCACGCCACCACCGCGGCCGGACACGCACACGCGTTATATAGGATCACAGTACGCAATAGATTCGATCGCACTTTACACCTATACGGACAGCGAGGACATAGACATCTGGGTTCCTTTCCACATTCGTTTTACAGGTGATTCTTAAGGGAACTCCTCCACTTGTTAGTACGGCTAAGTAAATAAATCGAACACAAGATTCCATTTGGTAAAGTAGTGCAGTTATTGAAAGAGAATAAAAATATGGCAAAAACTATTGGAATCGGAATGGCCACTGTCACTGGAACTTTTTATAACGGACGCTTGTCCGAGAGAGCTAAACGAAACCATCAGTTCAAGGTAAATTAAAGAAGAAAATGAAGACAAGCAACTAAAAAGGTATATACAGCTCAAATATGACAACAAAATTAAAAGTCTGGATAAATAAATAATGAAATGCAAAGAAAAATTGAAAAGTTAAAAAAAAAGAGAAAGTAATAAATAAAATACTCAAAGTCAAAAGTTCGGACAAAATTGAAGATTATAAAAATATATAGTATTTTTAATCTTGTGTTAAAATTATTTTAAAAACAATGATAATATTAACAATATAATACTTGGCACTTAGAACTATAATTTACAAATATTTAATTTTAACTAAATAACTTAAAAGGGACCTAGTCGACTTCCTCAGTGAACTCATCTTAATTATGTTGCACAAACCGATGAAGACTTTCATATTGGAACTACTTCTATATTAGCTAATGTGCCTAATTTTGATGTTGTTACTAGATTTTCTTTAGATTATCAACATTTGGTTTGTCTTGGTATAGTAAAAAAAATTGTTTTTTTATGGATGAAGGGTCCTCTTTCAGTCAGATGTCCATCTTGGAAAATAGAAGAAATATCAAAATCGTTAGTTACCTTAAGGCTTAATATACCTTGTGAAATCAATAGAAAACCACGAAGTTTAGCTCAGATAAAATATGGGAAGGCCACAGAATTTCGGACGTTTCTGTTGTATTTGGGTTTTACTGCGACCAAGACTGTGTTATCAAAAGAACATTGGAAACATTTTTTTGACTTAAGTTTAGCAATGACAATATTATTGAGTCCTGATTATGAAAATCATATTGTTCTTGCTAGAAAACTTAGACAAATTTGTTAAACAGTTTGAAAATTTGTATGGTCGACATCTTATATCCCATAATGTACATGGATTAACACATATCAGTGACGATTACAATCTATTTGGTCCACTAGATAATTGTTCAACATTTCCATTTGAAAATTATATGAGTACGTTGAAAAAGCTGATAAGAAAACCTAACAACCCACTTATTCAAGTAGTTAAGAGATGTAATGAAATAAATAGTTTAAAATCTCACATCCAAAAAGAAAAACCAATGTTCAGTTTTTCTGGATCTCATAAACGTGGTCCACTTATGGATTGTATTCAAGGTTCCCAGTTCACAAACTTAGCTATAAAAAACTTTACTATAAAATCAATTGTTGTGGCTGATTTTTTTTTTTAACAAAAAATAACGATGTAATCAAAGTTTTGAATATTGTTGAAAGCCAAAATAATATTGCAGTTTTAATTTGTCAGAAATTTAAAAACAAAAAAAAATGTATTTGATAAACCAATTAGGTCATCAAAACTAGATATGTATAATGTAGATTATTTAAGTCAGGAATTTTATTCTTATCCTGTGAATGAATTTAAAAAAAAATGATTTATAATTTTTTACATTTTTACTTACATTCTTTACATTTAGTAGGTAAATATTTTTTATTTTAAGTTATTTATAATTTATGTGTATATTTACAATAAAATATTAATTTGACTAATAAAAATGTATTTATCAATCTTGTTATTTATGTATTAATGAAAAAAAGCCAGTACAGTGGGTTTGGGGCATAGTGGGGTCAGATCAAATGAGTTCACCGGTGTAGAAGGTATTGTGAGTCCAGAAAAAAACAGTATATGAAAAATATTTGTTTTATGTATAATATTATCAAAAATAATTACAACCTTTTTAAATTAATTAAATACATCTATATTAAGATTAACAAATAGATAAACCAGTAACAAATTATAAGTAAAATTTAATTGATAAAGTAGCTATAGCTGTATAAAATTTGTATACAACAGATTTTATACATTAATTATTAAAAATATATTTATGTAAAATTAAAAATTACAATTATTTTTTATAAACCATTTAGTTGAATTCAATAATTAGGTAATAAATATTTCTATAAAATAGTGTTGATACAGTAACTGTTAATTATAACGGATTTGAGTGTAGGTGTACATACAGGGAGATCCAACTAACGTAAGACCTTATTTTCTCTGAAAGTATGAATATTTTGCGAATTTTTTTTTCCCTAAAATTTTAGGTACATATTTAACTACATTTTTCAATATTTAGAACATTTTTATCTTCAACCCTTATACGTTAAAGAAGTACGAACCTCGTTTTTTCAAATGGGAACATATGTTTTAAATTCCATAAATATAAAGACAAAAAATCTAAAAAAATGTTAGCGTTTAAATTTTTAATTTTCATCCATTTGTTCGCTGTTTATGACTTTGTATAGATTTGAATTTTTGTCTATATTTCTTAATAATTTCATTCGATTCGACAAAGACAAGTAGTTTTATTACGACGGTCATCACATCAAATATAATAATAATTTGATGTTAACGCATTCCGTATCATAATCAGATATAATAAATAACCACACATTATTAGACGAATGGTAGACTGTTACGGATAACGGACTTTACACTTTAACCTAATCTAGCTGGAGCTAGTCATTAGCTGGTTATCTCGGATAACAATCTAGTATCTAAACTATGCATCAGTTACCACGGAATAATCGAGTGACCAGTACCCATAATACATTTTATTATTTGTACATAACCTCTGTCACTAACAAATTTTGACTTCACAGTTCACACATTTTCCATTAGTGAAATGAGAAATTACAAACTTAATCAAAAAATGTTAGTAAATTTACATTTTACTTTATAGTAAATACGATAGCATGCTCATTGTAGTTATGTCATAACTCGTTATTTTATAGTTTTTGAAATATTTGCATAAATATATCAATTGAATATCTTTGCTCTCGACTTTAATTTGACGTTTCATTCTTGGATACACCATTAATTTAATAGGTAAGTGTATTAAAGTTTAATAGATAATTTAATACAATACGAATTCAATTAGCTTTTTTATTTTAGGTTGAATGCTTTTTATTGAAAATATTTCATCTTTTAAAAACCAAGGATATCATGTAAAATTGGTTTTGAGTATGACATATCAATTGCTATGGGAATGTCTTTCCAATTGGACCCAAGACCTCACAATTATGTATCAAGGTGTAAATTATAAGTATAAAACATTTATTTCTAATGTGACATTTTTTCATGTGAATGTATAATATCAATACTAAGAAATTTGAATGAAAAGTGTGTTGTGTTGTGATTAACTTAAAATGGTATGTGGGTATGTGGATTGATAATACTCACATACCAGTTTCATTTATTTTTAAAAATATCAGTAATTAAGGTATGCATTTCATATTACTACATACAAGGAATCACTTCTTGATAATACTATTATTGTTTTTTATTTTATTTTGAGCCTATGTAAGTATATTATTTTTATTTGATTAAACTTATCTAAGGTAGTTCAAATGTCTGCTTTCAGTTTAGTTATTTCTTACAATGAGCTAACCCATATATTGTGTGTTTAACATACATTACGGATATTTGATCATAAAGTTTTAGCTATAACTGACACAGGTATTTGGCTATCAAAGTTAAATTTTTTATCAAATTTATTAATATACAATAATTCTCTCTTTGAAAAGTTGTAATTCTATTAATTTGTATTTAATGAATTCAGTAAATCAAGTAAATTATTTTTTTGAACTTGCCTAAGATAATTCTTATAGTTAATTTTATTTATTGAATTTTGATTTTGTTAGATTTGTTTAATTACCAACGATTGTTAAAAGAAAAAAATTTAAATCAGTATTATAGAAGTTGAACAATTTCAAATGTATAGATATTGTTTTTGTTTAATATTTTTGGTTGAATATTTTCAAAATAGTAACATTTGTAATTTTTAAATTTATTGTTGTATTAATAGTTAGTTTATGAATATTTTATTAGTTAAATACTTATATTATCAGACAAGAGTATTATTGTTCTTTAAATGTTATACTATACTATATATTTGTCATTGAAATTTATCAATACAATTGTTTTACTATTGTTTTACAATGTTTAAATTTTGTAAAGTACACAGTAAAAATTAATAAAAATTGTTCTTTAACTCTTTGAAGTAGGAAAATTGTCACATACGCATTACAGCAAATATTCTTTTAACCATTATTTGCATCATTAAAGGTAAACAAATTTTCTTTTTAACAACTATGCATTATAAGTTAGTATAATTGATTTTATAATTATTTGTATTTATACATAAATATAGTATACATGGATGTATGTGTATAAAATCAGACAAAACTTGTCGCGTACAAATTCCATAAAATTTAAATCCTTAAAAATGTGTTTTATTACAGAATAATTGTTAAATTTAGAGACTACAATTTAGGTAAGGCTATTTTTGATTTAATATTGCCACTTTTACATAATCTTAGTAAAACGTACCCGTTATAATAGTTTAATAATGTCAATACTTTAATTTGTATAGTAAACAAGGAAATATCAAATAATGGTTTTCTTTTTAAACAACTAAAATCTATTAAGCTTTTAATTTTCTAGACATTAAATAGTGAAGAAAATAATAAAAATAAGAAAATACTGATTATACATAAAATCAAAATAAGCAGATTCAACTGTAAAAGAATTAACTTTTCAATTTGAAATTTTTGAAACAGACATATTTTATTATAAAAGCTTTAGAATTACTATTGTTATAACATTATACATCTTATAAGTTATAATAATAATTAGTAAGTACTCTGTACTAATGAAAAGATTAGAAACATAGAAACTATTTAATTTAATAGTTATTAATAAAATAAAAAAGACAAGTTCTGATAATTTAATGTTTGCGTGACACAAACCCTAACTTTATTTTTAAAGTTTGAGTATCATTGTGTGATTTTGTGTATTTGACTCACAAACTATTGATCCATTTTTTTTAACCTTGATCTCGATAAGAAATACTTGACTTAAAAAAAACGAAATATCAATGGTGTTGAGAAATTTACAGTTACAGAAAAATCAAATCTTTTTTGCCAACAGGATGGGGAAAACAGAAAAAAAGTAAAAGTACTTTGAATCACAGTTTGGAACTACCGGCTTAAATTAAGTCGATAATTAATACAATTTCAAACTTAACTGTGATTTTGTTGTAGGTTTTTAAATCACTGTTTACAAATATCTAGTCTTTAGACAACTTAATCATTTAAAAATAGTCCACTTTATTGTATTATTTTTTATTAATAAAGTTGTTTATATAATAAAAAAAAGTTAGTTATAAATGTAAAATAAGCAACATTTTAAATATTTACTGTAGAATTAAAATAGTAAGCAAATTAAATCGAAAATTCCTTATTTAGTGTATATTGTTTAAAACAATTATTTGAGCACAGAACATATTTTGAATAAATTGAACATAACTAAACAAATAATAGTAACGCTTCGCGACGCTTGTCCATTCAATGTATGCACTTATGAGATTGTAAGCCAAATTTTAAAGCTATTGTTTACTACTTATAAAAACAATAAAAATTATAATTTTCATAATAGCATAATAATAATCTGTTGTACTGTGCTGTTACTTGTTGAATGTAGAACATAGATAGTAGAAAAATATGATAACTAATGATAATAATATTTTGTATTATCATCATAGCAGCAGTTATCAACCTACTTGTACCGCGGTTTTTGATTGTTGTGGTTAAATAGCCATTCGTTAGCCACTGTCAATATAGGTCTGTCAACCTACCTGTCATGACGGTGTGTTAGAAAAGTCGGTAATCTATAAATATGAATCGCTGGTCAAACAAAATATCACAAAACATTTTATTATGTTTGGTTATCTGTGTACTCATCTATCGGACAATGCGATCATAAATAAGTATTTTATTGGCTCCCGGTCTTTGGAAAACCAAAGAAATATAACAATATTTAAGAGAAAATGTAATATCTTTACAAAGTCATAGCTAACGACTAGATGGATAAAAATTAATAATTCAAACGATAACATATTTTAAAATTTTTTGCCTACAAATTTATGGAATTAAAAACATATGTTGCCATTTGAAAACGTGAACTTAGACCCTTTTTATCGTATAAGGGATGAAAATAAAAATTTTCAAAGCATTGAAAAATGTAGTAAAACTTATACCTAAAAAAATAGGAAAAAATTTTTTTTCAAAATATTCATATTTCCCGAGAAAATGAGTGTCTTACGTTAGTTGGATCACCCTGTATAGTCGCCATATTACAAAAATAGTTATAAATTGAATAGGTACTTTTATATTTTATTAAACAATATTAGGTGTTAAATATTTTTGAAAATTGTTGTAGAAAGTTTTTAAATGTGGCCAGATATCTAAATTTTAATGATTATTTTTTGTAGGTATAGTGTTTTAACAACTATGTGGTAAATTGTTAAATTTGAAGAGGACAAATCGATTGAAATTGTTCCTTCATATTGGTACAGAGAAAAAAAATGTACTTGGCCAAGAAACAATTGTGCTAGACATATTTAAAAGAGGACACGACCAAATAAATTGGAGTTTGATAATTTAGTAGCGAGAGTCATTGAGAAAAAATTAAGTGAGTAAAAAGTATTTGGGTATTTAAATTAACTATTTAATATACATACTTGTGAAGTATATGATATACATAATTACATTTTTTTAACAGAAAGTTACTCAGCAGCACAAGAGTCTATCAGAAGAGCTCAAGTACAAAGCGAGTTATCGTCAGCTGAATCGTCTGCTAGCTGTTCTGGCAAGAAAAAATTTAAAAAGAATATTGAAAAACCTAATTCTAGTGATGATACATTTTTATGGAGTCCAGGATCTTGTGACAGTCTATGTAAGTTACTCAAAATTAATAGTTAGTGAATTCAAACAATAAAACAAAATTTATTAAATTTATATTTATAGTTGATCAACTAGAGGACATCACTAAGAATTGTAATACTGAAAAAAATGATGATACGATTGAAGGTACCTACCTATTAAATATTTAAATTACTATATAACAGTAAAAAAGTATTAGAATTGAATGACGTAAATATACTTAACAATTAAATAAAATTTACTGTCCATCGTTAAATATTAATAATTGTCTATTGAAATATAGTGTTACTGTTTGAAATTGGCTGCGTGTACATACATTGTTATTTGATTTACAATGTATGTGTTTCAGATGTAACACTACAAAACACTAGCCAAAAGCCAGCTGAAAGTTATAGCTGCCCAGACAATGTTAAAAAAAGACTAATTTTTGTTCAAAGTAAGTATATGTATAAGTTATTTATTTTAATACAAAGTATTTATAAATTTCAGACAAAATTTAAAAGAATATCTGTTTATTTACAGTTGATATTTGTAATTGTAGGAACTATATGTGTTGTTTATTAAACAAGTTATTTATCCTTAAAATTGAATTTTGAAACAGTGAGCTTTTTGAAAACTCATATGTGTAGGAAAAAGGATACAAGTATTCATTCAGTGTTTTCTATTTTTCATTGTTTATAATTATTACATTTATTGGAGTTGCTTCTCTTTTATAATGAAATATATGAAATGTAGAAGACCGAGGAGCTCTATGGAGGTGAGGACTAAGGTGGCCAACCCCATGTAGTTGAGAATGTAAGGCGGGGAGGAGGCCTCTGTATAAGTTCTCTGTTACTAAATATTTGTTGTTGGCAATTACTTACATGAAGTTAAAAAAATATCTGCAATTAAATTTGTTTCCTAATAAGGGAAATGCTTTTACATTTTTTATATTTTCCATTAGTTTAAAAAAGATAATTATGAGTTTTTTATTTAATTATTATAGGTCAAGAAAAAACTTCTGAAACCATTATTACTCCTGCATCACCATTTAAAGTTGCAAACAACTATGAAGCTTCAATGCAAATAAATGACAATACAGCTGTTATGGGTAAGTATATATATATTATTTAATGGAACATAACATATAGTAGTAATATATTTTGTTATATAACCAGATTTTCTACTGTTCTGTTTTCAAATTTATCTTTTTTTAACAATTTTATAAACAAGTCTGGATAAAAATTGTATAAAACATGTGTATTAATGTGCTCTGACATGTGTATGGTAAAATATAAAGCATCTAATTTTTCGAATGAAATTCTTCGCCTTTCTTATCGATGTACTCCATCAGTCGCCTGTTGTTTGGTTCGTATTGGCCGGCCGGCGATTTTATGGTACGAAGAAACTGCACCACTGTGATGGCTTGCATCTCGTCAAAGTCCTTTGCATCGGCATTAGGGTTCGATGCCAATGAGACAATAAAATTGATGGCCTCTTCCAGGTTGTCAATGAGGTTGGCGTTTTTGGCAGGTGCCGTTTCCTCTAACCACCTTTCGTATTCACATTGTGTTTCGCCTGTTAAATATTTCAATAATAATAATATAATACATGTCAATATTCATAATAAGTGTACATTATTTAATAAGTAGGAATGGCTATTATTTGTATAAATTAATTAAGTCATATAGAGTCAGCGTAGATTACCGTCGTCTTCGTTTTCGACCAAGCATTTATCAAAAAGAGATTCTTGAGAGATTTTCGGCAAGTTCAAGTTTCTTATTGGCGTGACCGTGGGAAATGGTGGATTTTTAGCAATGGTTTTTTCTATTCGGTACTTGTCTTTTTCCATGTCTTCCACCCGATTCAGTATGGTTTGGTATTGGTCGAACTTCAGCACCTTGTTTTTTTTATCCCTAACATCCTTTTTTATTTTTATTAGACCACCCGGTCGGGGAATAGGTCTGCAAAATTATTAACATGATTCGTTTAATTAAAAAATCATAACTTAATTTAAAAACTCAATTTGGTCAACTTTCCTTCTCAAAATCAGAATAATAAAGTATACGGTATAGGTTGTTAAAGCGAATAGTGAGTGTTTGCATAAAGTATTATAAATTATAATGAACGACGCGTTTATAGTGGAAAGTGCAACTGATACCGTAAATACTTTATGTTATTTGAAAACTTTTATATAGATACTATGTTGAATGTTTCCTTTTTTTAACAAATCATATAATTATAATATTTTATATAATTTGACAATAACTGTAACTGTTCGCTACTCACATAAACGTGTCTTTATTTTTTTCCTCTTGTGACATTATGGTTGTTCAGCTTTAGTTTTCTCAAAGTATAATTTTGAAAGAATTAAATACTTAAATTTTGATTTTATTCATTGACTACGTACTACAATATGGCAATTAAAAAATTCCAGACATTTTTTAAACAGTTTCTGTGTATATTTTTACTAGCCAACTAGGTAACATAAAATATCCGCTTTTTATCTGCTCGCTTGAGCACTTTTGGTTCCCTCTGTTATAAAATTAACCAGACTTTTGTAATGCTGGCATTAATCTACTGAATGTAGTTTTACCGGGAGTTCTATAACTGGGAAAAACTTCTCTATACATTTCATCGTCCTTTTGAGTATTTTTAACGCACTTGTAATAAAATTCTAACATGACAGTTTTTTTAGCATTTGAATAAAACATTTTATTTAAAATAAAGAAAATAATTAAATAAAAAAATTATCAGGAGTTAGACTTTCTAAAACTGACGGAAAAAAAACCGAACGTCAAAGGAAAAATAATAATAGTACCTATTAATAAATGTTATAAGAAAATTCATTATGTATAACATGAAATATTACAATGGCATTGTTATCCTATGATTTGAATTGCATTTAGATGTACCTGACTATATAAATTTAACAGCGATCAAGATAATACATTACTACCGTTTTATATTTTTTTAGTTTGAATAAACTCTCACAGTTTGATCAGCTAATCTAGATTTTCCTAGAAACCCAAAACGCAATTGCCCAGAAATCAAAGACGTAAAGTGTTTTTCTACAAATTACCATCCCATTCTAAATTTTAGATATTTTTGTTTTATCTAAAAATATTTTAACCTTTTTAATTTGGTTTTCCCACTTAATGAAGTGATATGTTAATGTATATTTTATTCATACCACTGTTTTTTTACTTAATGCGAAATTTCTTTTGTTATTATCTAAGACAGTGATGAACCTAACCTGAGGTTATTTTAATAGGTAGGGTCACCAGAATATATTTATAAAATACGAATATGTATGTATACTTTAAAAGTGTTAGTAGGGGGTCACCTCATCATCATCATGTAGCTTAACAAACCGTGAAGGCCCAACGCTGCCAACATAAGTTGAGTATTTTTCTACGAGCCGCCACTGTCGAAAACATCTTCAAAGCGACCTAACAAAGGTATAAATAAGGGCCCTTTCACTTCAATGTTTTTAAAACATACTGTTGACCGAAGTTGTAGAAAAAATCTACTTAAACGGAAACTATTTTTTTTGGGGTTTTTTTTTAATCCCTAGTACTTTTTATGCTGATTACGAATCTGCAAAAATGTCGCCTGGATTTTGCTTCGAAGTTACAGACGTTTAATGCAAGGTGCCGTGATGTTTTGCGCTGCAAGATCCCAAAATAGCACCTTTTCCAGTTCACATTTTTCAAACATCTTTATGGAGTGGTTTGAACAAGAAGCTGTCTGAACATCAAAACACAAATCAAAGAAATGGTTAAGGTACGTGGATGACACGTTTGTCATTTAGCAGCATGGAGTGGAAAAGCTTGAAGAGTTCTTACAACACTTGAACAATATCCACGCGAACATAAAAATTACAATGGAGAAAGAAGAAAATGGCAAGCTGGCGTTCCTAGACGTATGTGTTAAACGATGGGTGGATGGTACTTTTGGCACAGCATTTTACAGAAAAAAACACATACAGACCGATACTTTAATTCTTAATCACATCATTGCCCCAAAAAAGACAGAAAGGGGGGATTCTCCACACGTTGGCCACACGAGCTGTTCGCATTGCAGATAAAGAACATATAGAAGAAGAAAAACAGCACCTCAGACAAACGTTATGCAGCAACGGTTATACTATTAGTGCAGTTAACAAGGCCCTGCGAAACGCAGAACGTAAAAATAAACAACAAGTCGCAACAAGGATTATTCAGGAAGAAGAAGATATCCAAGACACAGTGGTAATTCCTTTTATAAGTAGATTGACCGAACGCATAGCACGAGTAGCAAGAAAATACGGTGAAGAAATTGGAAGATTTTTCCGGAATCCAAAAGATGAACTACCGAAACTACAAACACCGGAAGTCTACGAACTTCAGTGTACCTGTGGTCATTCATACATCGGTCAAACCAAACGACCTATTGAAGTACATGCAAGAGAACACTCTCCGCGGCGTCTCTTTAATTATATACATTTTAAAGTTTCTTCTTACTTTTCACGTAAGTCGTATCCATTCCATTTACCAGTAAGCACCAATAAGTATGTCGCTAACCAATCCCTAATGGTGATGATTCAAATTAAAATAATATAAATAGTTTTTAATCGTCTGACTGACAAGTTGTCTAGTCTCATATCATTCACAAAACTGACATTACAATTACGATGTTTGTGATACTGAAAAAAAATTGTTTTCGCGGGGTTAATAACTTTAACTCATGATAAATTTAGCTAAGAAGGTCCATATCTCTGTTTTTTTTATATATTTTGCAACCTGTATGCCTTTTTTATTAATTTGTTGTGCCTAATCTGTTATATAGCTCTTGATATTTTTTTACCTTTGATTCTTTTTGGACATTACACTATAAGCTAACCACTCTTTTATTCCTCTAATTTTCTACCAACCTTTAATTTTGATTTCATCCTCAATTCAGCTACTTTTATTTTCCTTTTGTCTGCCTAATTCAATGCCTGACAATACAATATTGCTGGCCTAACTATCGTTTTGTAAAATTTTGTTTTATTTATTTGATAGTCATGAATCAATTTATAACCATGGAGGTTGATTACAAAAAATAACAATATTTGTTTAAAAGTCATATACAATCAAAAACTTTTCTTCTATTGCATGGGATTTTTATTTTATAGTTAAAACACCCACAATGGCAACATCGCTTTGGCAATGTTTTTTGTTTCAAACACTGTTGTTGTTTACCGTTTTGGCTGGCGCAAGGAGCGATCATATATTGATGCGTTTGTCGTCGAGACCTTCAGTCGTTGAACTTAACCGGGAGAATGACGGTTCGTCGGACATACACGAACAGATATCAAAAGACGTGGCCGCCAAGAACAAATACGACTTATCGGTGCAGACGTCCTCGCAGTCCATGTACGCAAAGATTACGAAGAAACCTATTATGCAGACCACTGGGAGGTGCGGTCAATCGTGCACTACATTGGACCCTTGTTGTTTGTTGACCACTCCTATATGCTGCACAACTAAGTCGCCTTGCTGCCCAACCAAGTCACCTTGCTGCCCAACCAAGTCACCTTGCTGCACAACCAGGCCACCTTGCTGCACAACCAAGTCCCCTTGCTGCACAACCAAGTCGCCTTGCTGCACGGAAACACCATGTTGTACAACTAGCCGTTGCTGTACGACAACGTGTTCAACTCAATGTACCGAAGCTTGCCCATACCTGTTCAACAATGACAAGAGCGATCTATCTAAATCACCATCTTTGCCGTCTGTTAAACAACATCAGTTTTCGTTCGACAATACTTTGCAAAAGCCAACAAACGAGGAGGTCTATTGACCGTATTATGGATTTCCAACTTTCATTTATATAAATAGTTATAGTGTTCTAATCACAAATTTGGTTTATAAAACTTTATTAAATCATTTTTTTTGAAAAATAATTTACAATAGTAATAAATTTGATACTCGATACTTAATCGACGGGAGTATTTACTCGAATAGCCCGGTGCAGTGATAATCATTAATAAAAAGTGATTTGTTAAGGGGCTTCTACACTTATAAAGGGTCCGTCAGAACAAACGCATGTTTTTCAAAATGATGCTACACCAAAATTAATTGCAGTAAAAAAATGTATTATATCAAAAAATGCAGTTTTTTATACGTAACAAAATTTAGGTTCTGAAAATAATGTCAGTCATATGCAGGAATCCAGGCGCTCTCGAACGAGTCTATCGCGTCGGTCAGCATCTGTCTCGGAACTCTCACCACTTGTTTGATATCGTTCTTCAATTCATCAAGGGTTCGTGGCTTGTGTTGATAAACTTTTGATTTTAAGTGACCCCAAAAGAAAAAACCACATGTTGTTAGGCCAGGGTAGAGAAGGGGCCACGAAATGTCCACAAAGCGCGAAATGAGACAATGAGTAATGCGCGCAGATAAAAACATCTCTACTCTCCACCCTTCTTCCCATCCTTAATTTTAAACCGTAATAACTTACACTAATTATCCAAAACTGGTTTTCGACCAATCAAAATATTAAGCAAATTATTCTTAATTTAAAACGTTAACTAAATATTTACGTTACTATTTAAAAAACTCAAGTTTATAAGATTTAAAATGGACGGAGTTTTAATTTAAAAAAAAATACTAAATTTGTCTCAACTAATAGAATTATAAAAAAAAGTAATATCATCTAAGTTATTGCCTGGTCCATAGTTAACCAATCACCCAGTACTGTGGTTTGGACATTACTAGTTTGAAAATACTTACTACTGTTCGCATCGAAGCGTTTATTCGAAAGTGATTTTATCACTTTCAGTTTTAAAAATTCCTTTAAACTTGTGTCCTCCCCGTCAACACTATACCCTGACCCCACTGCAGTGGCGTAGTTATGGGGGGATGATAGGGATAGACCCCCCGAGACTTTTTTTTGTGTTAGATTTATCATATTTGTAAAGTAAAAACATAATACCTTTAACCTACCACGTCCTTATCTTTGTTTATAAATTATACCTATCATACGCAATAAGCCACGCGGAAAACCAATTTTTTTTCAATATTTAATTGTGATGATAAGTGATAATCACTGTCACACTACCTATGACCACGAATCATGTTTTCCTATTCAATACCTTTATCTATTTTGTCCCCGTACTATCCACGTGCCAGTGTAAATCGATTACACTGATACTTTTATCAAAATAATAGTACTCTCTAGATTTACAAAATTTTGATGTTTCACTTGTTGAGCTAAAGTTCCGAAGGTGCAAAATTAGCAGAACTAATACAATATTGTAAACGATATTGTATAAATTATTTTACAAACTACACACTAAAATAATAAACAAAAGGCTAGGAGTCAGGAGGCTAAGAGTCATATGTTGTCAAGTATAATTTCAGTGTTTATTTTTAGAAACTTTGACAATTATTATGGTGACCGATGGGTAACAACACATTTAATAGCATACGTATTTTAGTTATTTCCTCGAGCCACGTTAAAGGTTTTTCAGAAATGTATTTTTTCGCTATTTCACTGTTAATAGTTATGTGTATTTCACTTGGACGAGCTGGAGTAACTAAAATAACCATAGAAGATTTAAAGTTGTCAATGATGAATTTAAAAGTTAGTGATTGTAATCATTGTATTTAATTGGACACCTTTAGTTGTAGTGAGTTTTTGAACAACATAAAAGTATGTATGGTATCAGTCAGCGAATGTCAGTTCAAAAAATTGCGTCATATTTTGCAGTATGATCAAAAAATGCCTCATTGTTGAGCTAACCAAAATGTAATAAAACATATTCATGATTCATATTACAGTTCTCCTTGAAGGGTATTTTTTCTAATCTTACCGTATGTACAATGTGTCCACAAAAGATTGAGTCGGTTTCAAAAATGAATACTTTTTGAACCGTACAAGTTACAGAGTTGCGCCACTTCTTAAAAAAAAAGTAGACTCTCCAGTTGCATTGTCGGTAATGAGCATTATTCACAGCGATAGATTGGCCGCTTTGTGAATCATGATGATCTCTCTCTTTATGCCTGGCTACTAAGACCGCCGGACCTGACGCCATGTGTCACTCAGAACATGCTCCAAAGTGTTTAAGCAGAGTTTAAGTACAGCATGGATATTTTTATCACTAGAGACGGGCACATTGAACATTGGTCACATTTTTATTTTAATAAAATTACACCTACCGGTTATTTTATGAGGTCACTCAGCTTTGTAACTTGTACAGTTTAAAAAATATAGATTTTTGAAACCGACTTATTCCTTTGTTGGCACTTAGTATTAAATTAACGTTCGTCTTATTCATAAACCGTTATTGTACATCATTTTACGTTACATATTAACTGTCAAATCCTCGAACGCGGATATTACGTTTCTATTATTAAGAGGTATTCATTATCGTTTTAGTGCAACGAACAGACGACAGCATGTAAGCCTGTAACGCCGCCATGTTTTACATGTACGACACAGCCTTATTCTACATTGCCGATGTGCTCGAAACCCGTGCCGACGTATAAGTTTGAAAATCCACCAAACACCTGTGTAACTTACAATTGCAAGTCTTCGACAGAAGCGCCGAAGACTAGTTGCGTTACCCAAGAAACTAAGATAACACCCGCAACCTGTACCACTTGTATTATACAAAGTAAGACGAGTTGCAGTACAACTGAAACTTGTACCACCCAATGTGAGGAAAGCTGCAGTACAACCGAAGCTTGTATCACACAAAAAAAAACGATCATCGGTATAACCGAAATGTATATCACACAAAGTAAAGCGATCAGCAAAACAACTGAAACTTGTATTAAACAAAGTTACGCGATCAGCAGTCCAACCGAAACAAGTGCCACCCAAAATAAGGAAAATAGCAGTACGGCAGAAAATGATGCCACATCAAGTAAATGTCTATACATTTTAATTTTTATAGTTTAAGTATTATATGTAGGGCTTTCAAATTTCATAAAAATATATATTTATCATAATGACCTGTCACGTTTTCAAAATTGTATTGTATGTTCTGAATTGTCTCTTACTAAATATAATTTTGTAAATCTGTTAATCAATTAATAACCTACAATAATTATGTATACTGTTATAGTTTATTAAATATATAAAAATGTATATATATATATATATATATATATATATATATATATATATATATATATATATAAATTTTTTTTAATGAAAGTTAAGTGTAACAAAGGATACATTTTTAAATACAGGGTGATTAACTTAACGTAAGAAACTCATTTTCTCGGAAAATAATTGAAGGACACAGGGAAAGAAGGGAAGTAGTCCATTTTCTTGCAATTTCTAAAAAAATACACTAAATAATAATACATTGGGGCTACTATTAGATGTCGAAATCCATTTGGTAAAAGAGGGGCTATAGTGTGGGCCAACTTAACGCTTTAAAAACGGTTGACATATAGATTTTTATGCGCAAATTAACTGTTTTTGCTTTCCTGGAAAATTGTCATAATTAAACTACTACCCTTCTTCCCCTGTGCCCTTCAATTACTATTTAATTTTTTTTTTTTTTAATTTAGAACGGGAAATGAAGTGCGGTTGAGTAATGCGGGTAAATAAAAATAATACTTCAATCCATCCTCCCTTTCATCCTAAACATAAAACTCTAATAAATTTAAATGTAATTATCTAAAACTAATTATCGATTAGTCAAAAGTTTTAAATATGCTTAGCTATAGTAAATTATATTATATATTATACAACTAATTATGTATCTAGGTGTTTAGCCATTAACTCAACGAGAACATCATCAATAAATGAAATTGAACAATAATTTAGAGAAAAATAACTGTGACCGGTCGATGAGATTGAATTTACGTATGGTAATTGTTGTGATTTTAATATAAAGATTGTAGTTAACTTTTTTAGCAAGTAATAAATAAAATATGAATTGTTATGTTTAAATAAACGCATTTAATTTGTTAAAAATGTATTTCTTCTTCTTTGTATTGTCCTACCTTCATGTCTTAATGAAAAAAATACACCCACTTTTTAGTTACTTATCACTTTTTTAGCTTTGAGGCACACCAGATAAGGTCTTATGTAGAAGTTCAATAACGATGTTTTCTCTGTTAAATATGTTATAGATTCATATGAGTATGTATCTCTATCTCTAAATTAATTTCCAACCAAAAGGTCCTAAAATTATGGCTGAAAAGTTCAGATATACAAAATAGATATACGTTTTTGGCTTTCGGTTACATTTGTCTGGGCTTACCGTCTAAAATTCACGTGTAAGTATATACCTAAAGCTTCTTAATATTGGAGCGAATAATTATTACACTCACTTTGGAACTTGTATTGTTATCTTCATGAATATTATAAACCATTTAATCTTGTATAGAAATTTAAACGTTTTTGACACTATTGGTCATTATTAGTTGCATTCTAAAAGAGGTCCTACACTATTTTTTTTCGCCAGCGATTTTTTGAAAAATGGATTTGACATTAACTATTAATTTTGTATGTTTAATATATCAACTTAGCCAAAACTATATAAACACAAAAATACAAATTTTCCGTACAAAACTTTTCTCTAAACGATAACAAAAATAGACCATGTTGTACCAAGGTGGTTTTATTTATTAAGTAGACAAATATACGTAGTTAATATATAAAACTCTATACCCCTGCTCATGTCGTGCCAAACGCGTTTTATACATATTCCTGTTAATTGGATATTCAATTATTAAGTAGATCAGTTTCAGCAGCAATCAAACGTCTTGTGTTAAAAACTTTAACATCAAATTTGTTTACGTTAGTAAATGATATGTTTGATTCTGAATATAGAAATCATAATAGAATACCAATGAAAAAAACCTCAAGTGTTCTATACAGAAAAATTATTTTTTATTATGACAAATCGTTTGACCCAAAACCCATTAAAAAATCTATTCTCTGTAATGAGACAAAAATATAGTAAAACAGGAACTCATCGGCTCGAAAATTTAGATGTTCTTCACTAGGAAGCATACCTACATACAGTTTAATGAAATGTTTAGATAAATGTCATTGTAAAGAAGAAAAAGATGAATTTTTAGCGATAGACGAGTTAAAAGATGCTTCAAAGAATCCTCCCATCGCCGATTTTAATATGGTAACAAACTGCGAAAATAAATTAAGTTATTATTTATTGTCTGATAAATTATTTTCTTGTAGTCCAATACTCAAGTCTACATCCCTTGAGTTATGCACTACTGTTTATTTTTCTAAATATTTGGCTTATAAATGTATTGAACTATTAAAATGTACTGATTGTAAATTAAATTTAATAATTGACAAAAAATCAGCTCAACAAGCAGATAAATTAAGTATATTTATAACAACTAAACATTTTTTTTTCGGAATTCTGTATAATATACTTTTTCAAATTGTGTATTTAAAATTCATTGATTAATATTTAATTATGTTTTATTCTAATTAGTATGCAGTATATTGCATATGCACCAATTTGATGTAAATTGTAGCCTTTAAGTATGTATTTTGTAATTAAATTAATGTCTTATTATTTTTAATTATTAAAACTAAGCCATACAAGTATAATGTTTACAACAGACACCGGTATTTGTTGTCTCTCCCAGTAAAAAAATTGCCACAGGTCGCGGCCGCTATAATCACTGTGCCGCCTGCGTTGCTCTAGTTTTAATCTTGACGGAAACCGGGTTTTTTCGCACAACTCTCGTCGCTTTCACTTATCGTCGTTGTCGTAGTCAAAATGTTAATATAAAGCAATATATCATAACTTAAAGAATTAGTTCAATAGACAATATATAATGTTTCTAGATTTAAACATTTTCTAGATATAAAGACATTTAAAATACAAATTACTTTGTTATTACATAATGTGTATCTACTCAATCTTAACGCGTTCACTGCGCACATAACATAGTTGCCTTTAGTGTGAACCTGGTTTAGTCATTAATCACGCCGTAAGTATGTTATACATAAAAATATTGAATACACTTTGTACTGTTATAATTATAATACATACCACATTCTACAGAGACAAATACATTTTTCGATTTTTTTTTATTGCTCAAGAATTATGTGTTCATTTTGAAGTTCATATTAGGGTCAAAGACATCACACTACACAATATTCAAATACTTGTACTGTATCCGTAAGCAACCTTACACTTGTACAAATTTTGTATTTAAATTATGAACAAAAATAACTTAAGATTGCATAAATAAAACATATAACTAATAATTAAATTATCGTGTATTTAATTATAAGTCGGTTAAATAATGAATATTATAAGAGAGACATTAAATAATTACGTAGGAAAAAAAATTATTGTTGAACATATTAAAAATTAAAAATAACTCTCCCTATTTTGTCCTCTGTCTCTTCTACACTCACTTCCCTTAAAATATTTGTATATCACCCTAATCTTCGTTTACAGCTATACAACACACCCTTTTCTGCCCTCCTTTATGCTCTCAATATTTGTATCTCTCCTAACTTCCTAGGCTACACGCCAAAGGACCTGGCTCGTCTGCCTAATTGTTTAGTTAACTCCCTCTTTAATAACTTTTGTTCATCCCATTTCCCTAATGCCTTATGCATTTATACTGACGGCTCTGTTTCTCCTAATTCAGGTGGTTTTTCTTTTTTTATACCTACACTTAATTTTTCTTATTCTGAAAAGTTAGTTTCTTATGCTTCCTACTTTACTGTTGAGTGCTATGCAATTATTAGTTCCCTTCAACACCTTTTTTCCTTTAACTACGACAATTTTCTTATTATTTCCGACTCCCAGTCATGCCTCCAGGCCTTGTCCTCCGATCCTTTTAATTCCTCACTCTTCCCCCCCTTATTCTTCTCATTAAATCTCTAATTTAAAGCCTCTTCTTAATAATAAAAAAGTCCAATTTCTGTGGGTGCCCGGTCATTCGGGTATCTTCGGCAATGAAATGGCAGATAAGTTAGCTTGCTCAACCAGTCTCTACACATACCCCTCTTTCTTCCGAATTCCTCCCTCGGATCTCTTCCAAATATTTTTTAAGTTACTACTTAATTCCTGGTTATCTAAATGGCACTCTCTTCCTCATAATTTTGCTGCTTGGCATAGAGCGATTTCTCCTACCATTTCCCTCGTCCTTGGTTCTGGAACTCTCCCTTACCTAGATCCCTTATTGTATCCTTTACCTGACTACGGCTTGGTCATAACCTCCTTCCTGCTCATGCCTTCCATCTCTCTTTAAACTCATCTCCCCTTTGTACCCTCCATCTTAACGAAGCTTCTTGTAATTTTAATCACATTCTCCTTGACTGTCCTTCTCTGCTCCCCAACAGGAAAAATTTACTTTCCCATCTCAGTTTGTTCGGCTATACCTCCCTTAATTCCTCTCTTCTTTTAAACTCTCGTTCTCCCTCCGTTATCGCCCTCCTAATTTCCTTTCTTTCCAAAGCTGGATTTCTTATTTAATTGTTCTTTTCACATGTTTTATTAGTTGTTAAATTTGTTTTTATTGTATATAGTATAGTTGTATAGTTAAATTGTATAGTTTAGTAATTGTCGTGCTGTAATGTTGTTAAAATAAAAGCACATTAATATAAAAAAAAAAAAAATAAATTGAAAAAAATGTTGATATACAGCATAAGTATAAGCATAAGTCTCCTCTTAGTACGAACAAAATGGATTACCTAATTGAAATAATACATTTGTACGATGTTAATTAAAGTGGTAAAAAAAACTTATTAATTTATTCTACACCATCAACGACCATGCAAGAATAGATTTTTTTTCAAATTTTTGTCATCACCTTCTGTAGATTGCATTAGTGTCCTGGAAATAAATAGATATACTGACAATTCTTCAAGACGGAATGATGTATTAGATTAATAGTATAGATTTTTAAAAAAAAATTGTTACAATTATAAGATTGTCGCCATATTGAGAAAAAAACGGCTACGTTTTTCCGTGTAAGGAGTTACCAGACCTGGTTATAAAATGGTGACTTAGACACATATATAATTGTCATTATTCATATATATTACTCAATGACTATAAATAATATTTTTTTTCGTTTAAGTAAAACATGTAATATATAATTTTTTACCCCGAGAACGTCATACCTAAAAACGTTTTAAATTTATTTGGTCCGAGAACGTTATAACAAAAACCGTTATAAATTTTTTTACCCCGAGAACGTTATACCGAAAAACGTTTTAACTATATTTGCTCCGAGAACGTTATAACAAAAACCATTATAACTTGTTTTACCCCGAGAACGTTACACTGAAAAACGTTTTAAATTTATTTGCTCCAGAACGTTTTAACCTTTTTTACTCCGAGAACGTTTTACCGAAAAACGTTATGACTTTTTTTACCCCGAGAACGTTATACCGAAAAACGTTTCAAATTGTTTTGGTCCGAGAACGTTATAAAATATAAATTGAAAATTTATATCTTTACTTATACGCCATGTATTTGTTCCAAGAACGTCATTATAAATATTGTTATATAGTTATACACCCTGAGAACATTTGACCGAATAACTTATATTTGTATATTCTGACTAAAACTAAACTACCTCTTTCGAGCAGGAAGTTTTTTTATAATTGAGATATTCGAGAGAAAAATAGAACTGCCCATAATTTAACCTAACCTGCCAGCATTTCCTCCTAAGTAAAACATAACTTTTTTCTTTTTTTTTTTTAATAATAACAAATTACATCTAGTACCAAATTAAGTTTGTTAATGTATTAATTACATTAATTGAAATTTTAATACAATATTATATTTTAATTAATAGTAATTATATTTAATGTCTATAAGCTAACTTATAACAATGATTCATAATTTGCTACTACATATTAGTTTAAATTGTGTAGCTGAAAAGATAATATTTTACAATACTGTGGTTACTTTTTATTTTCTGATTCCTTCTTGTAGCTAGTCAATATATCATGAATAGTTCATCGTAGGTTTATCACTTCCCCTTCAAAACTGAGAAAAATATCTGTCAACATAAGTAATTTAAGCTCATTATGAACTAAAAGTTTCCACCCCTCCTAGAGAAAAAAGTTTATGATATTTTTCTGATTTGGCAATGTTCATCAGTTCAAGAATGATAATCCTGTATAGGTACAAAAAAAAAAAAAATAGAACACGCCGTATTTTTTAGTTGAAAAATATGAATAATTTGTATAGCGTTTTTATTGATTTGAAGATGAAGCAATGACCTTTTTAAATTTTTGGCCGTATAAAGTACTCGATTATTAATTAAAAATTACGGAACACTACAGTTTTTTGAAAAATTTATTGAGTTAGTTTAAAATTTGTGTAAAATGTTTTACCGAAATATAGTCAAAACGAAAGGACATTACCCTTTCCTCTAGGATGGTGAAATCTTTTCTTACTTCGTTATTTTTGGGTCATAGTTTTAATATTAAACACACAGTTTTGTAACATGTTAATTCATATTTAATATTTTGTAAATTTATTTTATTCAATAGATAACTACTCTATTACGCCTCCACTACTGTGTTAATTTACTTTTATCGTAATATCTGGATTAATTTGTAATTGATATTTTTAGAAAAACGTTGATAAAGTTATATACGTCCCAATTAAACGACATATGGTGATTCAAGGTTGCGTCGAGATGGTGGCTGTCAATAGAAGACCATTAAAGCTAATGGATGTATTAAAATGGACACTGCAACTAGGCACAATCGAACTATACTTGGGATAAATGTACAGTTTATACGTGAAGGTAAAATGTTGCATATTTAATAGTACTTTTATTAGATACACCTCGACGATGTAACCTCTAAACTCAACAAAATATCATATATGTTATCCAAAATAAATTTTATTACTATTATTTAAAAATATATATAATATATTCACAAAGACTAACAATCTAGTATATTAAAGCTATTTTAATTTAAACATCAAACAATACATTATTTATCATTTGTTACAAGTTACCCCAGTACTAGCGTAAAATGTAACAAAAAAATAATCATGACACACTTTTTTCATCAAACTATGTTTATGTTATTGAGAAACTGCAATGCATAACATAAGAACTAAAACAACGTTCTCTATCTGTATATAAATAATATATAAAAAGTGTGATAACTGTACCATCAGAAATTACCATCAGAAATTTGGCTATTAAAGAAATATATTTAACAACGTCTGACAACTTGAAATTAGAACTTTTGAAAGTTTCGGAAAGATATAAATTGAGTCCTAATTATATTTATTCAATTACGACTGACAACGGGGCAAATATGTTGAAAACAGTTACATTACTAAGAGAGATGGACAAAGTTATAAATGACAATGAAGAGGAAAATAATTTTTGTCATTATACTACTGACGAAGGAAGTGGTGTTGATGAGTGCAGTTCTGGTACACATACTACCATTAATGATGAAGAAGACGAACATCTTCATTATAGTGATAATGAGCCGATATCATTAAGTGATCACTTACAATCATCAGTAAAGACATCCATCATACTAAAAGGTATGCGTTGTGCTGCACACACACTGCAGCTTTCAGTTTGTGATGTATTTAAATTGGAAAATATAAAATTAGTTTTATCAAGAGCAAGAGAATTAGTAAAGGAGTTGAGAAAACCAATAAATTAAGAAGCTTTAACTAAAACCAAAACAGTACGACCCATGCTTGACTGTGTTACAAGATGGGGATCAACCTTTGATATGCTGGATCACATTTCAAAGTGTCAACATTTTTGCCAGGTTTTTTGTTCACACGACAAAGTAATGCATTTTGAAATAGTTTCTGGTATACCATAAGTGATCTAAAATTATCCTTAGAACCAGCTAAGAAAACTAGCTGTTTGCTACAATCTAAGCAACTGTATCCTGGTGATTGTTTAGTAGAGTGGAAAAAATGTATTATACAAACAAGAAAACTGAGTACGTGTAAACACTGCTGTTTAAGATTGTAGGTTGTAGGTGATAGTGTATGTTAGTAACTAGGTAGGTTTTAATAACGCTCTAGTTGTCGCAGTGACAGAAAATGTTTTATGAACATGAACGATGAATGACAATGCATAAAAGTTGATTTAAGACATAAGAGAAAATAACAATGCATAAAAGTTGATTTAAGACATAAGAGAAAACAAAAAAAAAACACGTAAATAATAACGACAACTAAAATAAACGCGACGTCGGTCGTACTGACGGGACGGTGGGAGAGCTGCGTCGGACGGTCGGACAACCGGTGTAATGCCGGAATGACTCTGACTATTACCCCATTGGATGCGACGTGTGTGACGACCGATATAATGCCAGAATCACTCCGACTATTACACCACTGGCCGACGCACCAACCGCACGACGAGCTCCCGGGAAACAAGGGAGAAGTCAGTTTACTGCCAAGCGCAAGTCTGCCGCGGGTGGGTCTTGCTACAAGGCAAGTAAACGACTGGATGATTGACCATCGGTCACTCAGCCTTTTATACCCGACCTTTCGGCGATAATAAAGTGACGGATTCGTGTTCTGTACCGAACTTTGTCAGGTAGGACTAGTGTTCTGTGACGGAAACCGCCGCTTTATTATCGCCGAAACGTCAGGGATACAATTTTAGATTAGATAACAAAAATAATAGTAATAATAGAAAATAAACGGGTGGCGTAGACATCCTGCCCGCCTTGAATGCGTCCAGCATTTAACAGACTGGTAGTGGACAAAGCTTCACAATTGGTCTCTTAATGATTCCGGTGGTGGTTTGAACAGTAGCAACTCGAGCAATCCCATCCTGGCCGGGAGACAACGAGAGAATCCGTCCGAGTTTCCAAAGCAGTGGAGATGTGGGCTCTCGAACCAGGACTAACATATTGGGTGTCAAGTTGTCACTATGGTTTGTCCATTTGGTGCGCTGTTGGAGAGTTTGTAGGTATTCATTTTGCCATCTTTTCCAGAAATGGGTGTGGAGGTCCTTGATCAGTCTCCACCTCTGAAAATGAGATAAAGGAATATTATCCAGGTTGGGTTCAACATTTGCGGTACTAGTCATGAGGGTGAGAAAATGACTCGGAGTGAGGGCCTCAAAGTCTGATGGATCTGAACTCAAGGCACCCAACGGACGAGAGTTTTATGTAGCTTCGATACGACTCAGCAATGTGTTCAATTCTTCATATGTCAGTCGTTGAAGCCCAAGAGTTCGGTAAAGTAGCGTTTTTACGGACTTGACCCCAGCCTCCCATAATCCTCCAAAATGAGGAGCGGACGGGGGGTTGAAATGCCAACAGATGTTCCGAGCTGTTAAGTAAGCTTGACACTGGTGTTGATACTCCTTGGAACGGGTGAATTGATCGACAGGCTGGAGTAATTTAGCCGATCCTGTGAAATTGGTTCCGCAATCACTGTGCATTTCTTTAATTGGACCGCGTCTGGAGATGAATCAACACAGAGCCATCAGAAAAGCCATCCTCTACAACTCCAGGCCCCCCATGGCATCCCCCTCACCAGCGCCACCCCACCGACTCAAACAAAATGTCCAAAGCCGGCCCAGAAACAGTGTCAAGAACCCCAACCAAACCAGCAGCCCACCCGTGTCTTCACCCACTCAGTTGTCAATTCTCCCTCAGAATTGATAGAAATGTTATTAGAAAAAGATATAGGAAATCCTTTTCTGAGATAAGAAGTTTCCAGAAGAACTAGTATCCGAACTCTTAAATAAATATCAAACAGACAAGTTAAACAGTAAACTGGATGAATCGTTCCTAATCGGGTTTGCAGAGGGATACATGACAGCCAGACATTCCGCCAATGAATTTGCAATAAAGGACATCAGCAATCAATTAACTAAGGTGGCCAAATCCCTTGTGGAGCATAGCCAACAGCGCGCAAAGTCTAATGCAGACGCTATAGCCAATTCTATGACACTACAATCGGGGGTTAATAATTGCATCAGCAAATTGGAACAAACCGTTTTAAGCACTCAGACCACATTAGACAAACTAGCAACCATATCCGGCAACAAAATCAAGTCCATTAAACCCTCCGTCGTAACTCACGCACCCGCCCACGCCCAGCTTTCCAATGTCCCCCCCTCACCAAGCCACTTTCCAGAACAACAACCCGCCACATTAGATCTGATGTGAAGATCAAGTGGAAAAAGATGATAAAGCCGCACCGACCCACCAAAGTCATCCGGACACATCCAAACATCATAACCACTTTTAGACTAACACGTTGTGTCTGATCCACAACCTGTCTCTCGAAGACTCCTCCCATTTAAAACAGGGTATTGTTCATACCAATTATCAATACTTCTTCCAGTGAGATCAAAGTGTTAACTCCCACCGGTTATCAAAACTGTCGTTTGACCAAATCACAGTATACTGCCCTATCTAATCAATCATTCACGCCCAAACCTTGTTTAAATAAATTTCCTTTGAGGAGTTCTCACAATTTATATTATTTTAATCCAAAATTTAAGAAAAGATTCCAATCATCCCACAAAATCACCCCGAAAGCGAAAATGCCCCAGATCAAAAAACACAATTCCAGCCGCAAAAACTCCCCAAAATCAACCACTCCTTCAGGGTCCCAAAAGAAGAAGGAAGAATCCATTGAACAAAGCCCTAAGCTTATAAAACCTAGTTTCACAGCAGAACTTACCACCTCCCTCAAACCGTTCATATCGAGAGGTCACGAGCAGTCTCCAGCCAACCCGAATGAGGAAAGACCTGAAGCGTCTGACAGATTTGCCCCGGCCTTTGTTCCAATGATTCCCGGCTGTTTTTGCAATAGATTCTGCATCTAAGTTAGGGCCCAACAATACGCCAATCTCCAAAATATCTATTGAAAAGATGATAAAAGGAGAGAAATCCAGAGAAACTGTGTCCTTGATTAATCCTAAGCTGATTCAAGAGGTCTGTCAAGAGGTCTGTCAAGAGGTTAAACTCAATCTCGCAGGTTCGACAGCGACGGACAATCCCACCACTTCCCGTTCAAACCAAGCTAAAGAGCCCAGAACAAACGAGATGGAAACCGCCGCTTTATTATCGCCGAAACGTCGGGGATACAATTTTATATTAGATAAGAATAATAGTAATAATGGAAAAGAAACGGGTGGCGTAGACAACTGCCTTTTATGTAATTTAAAAACTGTATTTTGGAAGCCTATAAAATGTAAAAGTATATCATTTTTTTTAGATACTTTAATATCAAACAGTGTAGTGGAAGCGATGGAGAAAAGACAGGACCGTTTATTTGACTCTGATTGCTTTTTACTGGCAATATTTTTAGATACGCGAGTAAATGTTTTACTGGATAACGACATGAGAAACAGGGCCAAAAAACATTTACTAGCCTTATCATCTCTGGTAAATAAAGACTCAATTCAGTTTAATGAAAGTTCAAGCCACTACCGAAATAGATAATAGTGAAGATGACTTGGATTTAGAACTACGTATGGTTTCAACTGAACGCGTTGGTTTCAATGATGAGAATGAACAGTCGGTTAGGTTGTTAATTGAAACCGAAATTGAACATTTTATTAAACTTCCCCTTCATAATAAATAAAAAAAAAAAATAATGGATATATGGGTAGAGCTTCGTAAAAAATATCCATTAATGCATGCATGCGCAATGGTCGCTTTAGCATTACCAACGACTCAGAGTCGATCCTCCATTAACTCACTAAGTTAGAGCGATTTTCGTTTTCTCAGTGTTAAGCATACGGGCTTTAAAGGTAAGAAAACGTGCTATTGCAACAACATCTCACTGTTACAAACGGCAAACGGCATTTTGCCGTTCAACTCCGACGTTTTAGTTGCCAATTATTATTTTATAAAATTATATCGGGTGCAACAAGACCGCTCCGCGCCACTACCGGGTGTGGGGAACCCAGTTTTTGGACTAGCCGTATTTTCGGTCGGTACCCCCCCCCCCCGCAAAATTTAAAGTGCCATAGCACATTCAATATGCGTCGAATCCACCTCAGACCGCAGGCGTTTACCTCGGAGTGCTAGGGCGAATATCATATTAAAAGTAACTTCCCCTCCCGCCCCATTTTTTGGAAATTTTGAATCGCTATAACTCTGCGGCAAATGGTCGCAGAGTACTGGTTCAAACGTTGAACATTTTGGTTTAAGTACCTCAACAGGTATGTCATAACTCCAGGGACCTACCGTCCTTTCTAAGGGCCCCCCTCAAATTTGGGTCTAGAGGTCACATACTCAGCACACGCCTTAGGGTATCCATAAAAGGTCCGATTACCAAATTTAGTAATTCCACCATATTATTTACGCTCGTAATCGGCAGTTTAGTTTAGGTGTAGTTGTGAAATATAGTGAATAATTTGGATAGTGGCAACTAGTTACAAGTCAGTAGTGTAAGTGCTTACCCTTCGTAGCCATGCATGCTGAAGAGAAAATGGATACTACCGGTTCTAGTACCTCCAAGGGGCTTATAAGTCCCATGAAATCTGCCACTAAAAGAGGTGCCGAAGATAATGAAACATTTATCCAGATATTGAACATTATAGGCTGGTACAGGATGACCTTCTCCTCAGAAAAGACCAAGAAGACGATCTCGCAGATTACTTACAATGCCCTGGAAGCCAAAACTAACGAGCTACATAACAAAATCTTCGAGATACATCATAGAGGTTCGTCCAAAAAAAGGGCCGATACATCCACAATCAGCCCGGAAATAAATTATGGGCCACTTATGAACGAGTTTTCAAGGGCTATTTGCGATAAACAGATAGAAATTGAGGCTCTAAAACTAAAAGTGGCACACCTAGAGTCTACTCAAGTTGTCCCACCAGTCAACGATCAGCCGATAGACACGGTACAGGGCGATAAAGGCCCTAAGGGAAGAAGAAGCAGGAAAAATAAATCAAAAAACAGAAATCGAAGTGCCTCTCGAAAATCTAATAGATCGAAATCTAGGACCGCTGCTCTCAACGAAAAGTTGGCAATCAATAGGGATAAGTCCTCCCCGCCCACGTATACTATCCGTGTAGGCGACCCATCCCGTAAAGGCACAGTAAAGGACAAAGAGCATTGAAATTTTGTCTTTTATATAATTTAACTTTTGCAGTTAATCCCAATTTACATTTTTTAACTAATTGTAATTGTTTAGTCATCAGCCTCGAGTTGCCGGAAGCACTTCCTGTATATATTTTGTATTTAAAAATATCATATATTAAGGACGTGATCATTATTAACAATTGTCTGTGTTGGCGTGTGCTTACTTGCGTATTTTATGATATTTCTTTTATTTAAAGGATCACTTCTTTCATACGCCTCTTGAGTTAAACTTTTTGGTATTATCACCAACGTCGGCTAACCACCATAATCCCACACCCTCAAATTTTTTTTGACTTAAACGATCAGTCTTCAAATGTCTCATCCGATCTAATTCTATCATAAGAACGGTTCTGTATATTGTGCATTGTGCTTAATAAATGAAACTTATTCTAATATCAAATTGCTTTTCCAACTTATAAATATCAACAATATATCTTTTAAATTTGTGTCTGACTTCAAAACGGACAGCAAACAGCTACATCTACATGTCTTTGCCGTTATTGTTTGGATACGCTATACAATTTATGAAATTAACAGAATGACAACTACCCCGTTGACAATTCATCTGACGAAAGTATGATTTTTGACGTAAGTGATGGATTACCTAATAACATATGGTGATATAAAAAAAGATATTAAAATATTTTGCTCAAGGGAAAAAACTAGCAAAGCTTTGTCTCAGTACTATAAGTTTACCACTTTTCCATGAAGATGACAGGCAGTACTTGCATATTAAAAAAGTGTATAATTTCCGAGTTACATATTTTGCAAGGGTTGTTGACCATTTATTTTGGAGTCGTATAGTACGTAGTATTGGCAGAGAAAAGCCCCTTTTGTGGCAAAAAAGCTTAAGGTCATTACAATTAACAATTAATTAAAATTATTACAATTAACCTTTCGTTAATGCTTTTCGATTAATGAACAGAGTAGTAAAGCTGTTTTTCTGTTAGAAGTGTCAATTCAGACGTAGGTGTACGTATAAACATTTTTAAAATGCCATTGCGGCTACATTAGTTTCTTAAACCTTAAAACTATGTTCATGTTATTTTAAATCATACTGAACAATGTTTGCATTATCTAAAAAACTCAAGAAATCTTAAATAAATTGGTTTGACACTATATATAACAAACCTGTTCAAGTTGACCGAGTGATCAAAGCATCAAAGATTTCTCTGGGGGAAACCATAGTTGAATATGGTGGTGGTAAGGAGAAGATAGTATTCTTTGAAGTCCCTCAGGAGAAAGAATCTTTCAACTTCGGTTTATGATTTTATACATCGCCTCTAGAGAGATTGAGTATACTCCTGAACACAGTTTGATCATATTTGCCAATACCGGACCGATTTCGAACGTTTTTTTTTATTATTAAGTTTAACATATTTTCTATGGGGGCTAAAAAGTTGATTTTTGTTTTAAAAAAAAAATGTATAAGCATTTAGATTTTTACTATTGTATAGTTTTTTCTAATAAATCTAACTAATTTTCTAATTTCTAAATCAAATATCGGTCTTTTAACCCATATAGAAAAAATAGTAAGCTTCACATAAAAAAAAAGAAAAATTGCAATCCGTCCAAAAGATACGCTAAAAAAAGACTTCTGCGAAAGTCATTTTTTATCAAACTTTCACCATAACTCGTAAAAAAATAACTAAAAGTATTATAACTAGAAAACCTTAATAACTTTTCATCTTATAATAAGTCGGCATATTGAAAATTGCTACTAGATAAATTGTTGTCAAATATTGCCTATCCTTTGCCCCTTTAATAAATATAGCGCCTTCCGTTCCCCTTAAAAATTGCTACTTTGTAGTTCGTTCGAGATTTTCCAATGTACAAAATTAAATGTGCAAACTCAATTTCATGTGATCTGACGGACGGGGTTTCTCGTTGTGTGATATTAATTTCGTATTCTGATAGCTATTTTGAGGTCATTTTAATTTTGTGTATAATAAATTACATTTTATTTTAAAATACCGGGTAGTAACTAACTGCCAATATTTTAACTGTTTTAAATCGACAAGAAAATTTCCAAATTTATCAATGTTCCGAATTCCAAAAGATGAAAGACATGAAACATGGATAATTAATTCGGGTGAGAAATACATTTTTTCTTCGATATTTACAATAACTTATATTTAATAAGTGTTGTAATAATAATATACTCTATAGGAAATGTAAACTTATTGTCTCTCGATAAGGCGAAGCTCTATAACCGCTACATATGTCAGGAACATTTTTCTGCAGATTCTTTTATGAATAGTACAGATAAAAAATTAAAATTAAAACCAACCGCGATTCCCTACAAGTATAATTCTGACGGACTTCTATCTACATCAACTGGTAAGACATATACAAGTATTATATTATTAGTTAAGTTGATAGATTTATCATATTGAGCAAGGTAAAAGTTTGGCGTAATAGCCTTATGCAGTTCACTAGTAGCATACGGTATGCATATCAATCCCCTGTCATATGAATTCAAACTTTTTGCACTTTTTCCACCGGTTATTTACAAGTATTATTTAGACTAAACATTTAATTTTGATCAAATTAAAACTAAAATCGTATAAATAATTTTATAATTTTGGTTTTAAGAGATATTTTTACAGTCTGGGGGGGGGGGTTAGTTTAATTAAAATTTATTTAACCTCATTTCAAGTTTTTTATTAAATTTTGAATCTTAAATTATAGAATATATATTTGATCAAATTTTTAAATAAAGCATAATTTACTAAACATTTTGACTGATTGATTACATTTTAGCACAATTATTTGAAAATGTAAAGTTTTGAGACGGTGTGAGGGTGGTTTAATGAAATTATATAAAAAAAATTGTATACATTTTGTATTTCTTAGTACTCCTGAGAATATAAATACTGAATTCTTACTTAAATTATAAGTTATAACTAACTATTCAAAATTGGAGAATCAGCTGCTGTATTTAATTAAATGTTTCATCGTATAGGAAGTACTTTTTCAACTCCTATACGAACTGGAAAGCCAAAAAATTATGGAAGGTCGAAAACTAGTGCATAGGTCGAGTTGGTCTTTCCTAGTCCTTCAAAAGATATTTTAACTACGCCTCCAAACAATATACCGGATGTAATTGATATGCCCATTCCTACGAAAAAGATAAAACAAAATAACAATGAAGTAGATACCCCTAGAAAAAAAAAATTAAAAAATGTTATTATAAATAAATAACATCAAATTCCTAATAAAATTTCGCATATTTCTAAATTGAAAAAAAAGTAACAAGTTTAAAAAATAGCAATAATTTACGTAATTTAATTTACTCTCACAAATTTCCCTCCAATAACTCCAGAGCAATGGTGACAATGCAACTTCGAAACAAACGCCGACCGTGGCCAATAAAAGAAAAAAAATTAGCACTTACAATGTTTTATATGTCACCTGTGTCGTATAACTTTTTAAGACTACAAATACTTAACTTGCCAGGTCCGTCAACCGTCCGAGGCTGGATTGGTCAATCTAAATTTTTACCGGGGTTTAATAAAAAAATGTTTGGACACTTAAAGAGAAAATTTGAACACCTAAGATATAAAGAAAAGGCTTGTAGTATTTGCTTTGATGAAATATCTATTAAAGAATTTTTAAAGTACTCTAAAGCTTTCGATTTTATAGAAGGCTTTGAAGATTTTGGTCAACACGGTATGACTTGTAAAACTGCAAATACCTGTTTAGTCTTTAGGGCAAGAGGTATATATTCATCCTGGAAAATTTCAGTTTCCTACTTTCTTGCTCATTCTGCTGTTAAACACGGACTTCTAAAAATATTTATTATTGAAATTTTGCAAGAACTTTTTAACATTGGTCTCTATCCAAAAATGCTGATTTGTGATCAAGGTACAAACAACCAAAGTGCTTTAAAATCGTTAGATGTGTCTGAAGAATATCTGTACTATTATGTAGGTCAGCATAAAGTTTTATCTTTATTTGACACGCCCCACCTTCTCAAAAGTGTAAAAAACAATTTATTGGGAAATACTTTAAAAAAAAAAAGAAAAAATTGTATCGTTTAACGACGTTGTATCAACATATAATATAGATAAAAATAATCAAAAAAGTAACGCTTTACTAAAAATAACCGATACTCATATTCACCCCAATTCGTTCCAAAAAATGAGTGTTAAATTGGCTGCTCAAGTTGACGCGGTCGTATGTGGACGCAACTCACGGGTTGGGGTTAAGTCAATAAGTTCAACACGGGGTTGCGGCGTAAACACAGTTTATTATTCGACCACGCAATATATAAACTAGGTTTAAAATTAAAGTTTACAAAAAACGCGGACGGATCCGGAATGATCGAACTAGCGGGCTAGTCGTGGGGGGTCGCTAGAAGTTAAGTCGGGATAAGGCGTCGAATTAATTCTAGGTGATACGAGGGCGGATGGAATACGTTGGGAAAACGGTAAGTTGTCGTTCGTCGCGCGTCGTTATCGGGAAGTGATTAGTGCGCAGTGCGCGGCGTCCTATTAGTAATATGTATCACGGACCGTGTCAACCCTCCCCCGCCAAGCTGTCAATCCGTCGGGTAGTGGTGTAGCTAACAGGGCCGAGAAGGATTAGTCCCTTATCAACTCGCCCTCAGGACCTATTGTAAGGTATCGATGGCGGACTACGGTATGGTGGATCGCCCTACAGTGGCTTGTCGATAGGGCTAGTAGGACAGGACTGGAAGTCTTCCGGTTCGGTGTCCGTCTTCGTCCAGTCCATTTCGGCCATCTCCTCGAGCTCCTGCTCCAGCGATGAGGTTTCCTCTTCCGCTGAGACAGTGGGTGGCGGGTCGACGGCGGCCTCCACGGGTGACCTCGGGGTGGATCGGGTCGCTCGTCGGCGGTTCCTCGGCGCGCACGTCTCTAGATGGCCCGGCGTCCCCATGGTCCGGTTCTACCAGTCTAAACTGCTGCGAGGTAGATGGTGTCCTCGGCTTCTGGGGTTGAGCTGTCTGCTCCTTCTTCGCCTGACGGAATGCCCGGAGACGGAGAGCCGACTTTCGCTTCGCCGAAGGGGTTCTGGGTTTTTTCGGGACGGTCCCCTTTGCCCTGGGAGGTCCCGCCGTCGCTGGCTTTCCGCTGCCGACAAAACGCACCGTCTTTCCCACCTGGACGGTCGTCGGTCGATGGAACGGGCGTACCGGAGGAGTTGGCGTCCTGGACGCCACCTGCGGTGCTGCCGACCGTGGTGGTAGCTGGTGAAGAGGAGCCGTCGACCTGGGCTGTGGTGCCCTAGATTGCCCGTAGGTGGGCCCGGCTTGGAGTTGCCGATGTGGCCCCGTTGTCGCCGGCGGACCGACCGGTATCTGATTACCGATGGGGGTCGTGGCCAGAAGGGCAATGCAGTCCCGCCAGCCACGTGAGTAGAGGGCCCACGCGACTGGGTCTCTCCGAATGACGTCGGGGGAGGCGTTATTGGCCTCGTCAGCGGTGTTGAATGCATGGCTGGGGAAGCGCACCCCTCTGCTGCTCAGCATCCGCTGCATCGCCATTACTTGGTCTGCTAGTCCTTGCAGCAAGGTTTGGTCGGCGCTCGGCTGTCGGCTGCTGGCCATGATGCGCTGAAACAAAGGGGAGAAAGAAAAGAACAGAAATGGGGGGGGACAAACACGATATAATTAGTAACAACAATAAGCAACATAATTACGTTTGTTATACTTCCCGTGTCGGTCAAGTATCGCTAGTCTCTTTTGTGTGTATGTCGGTGGTAGCGGAGGGTTTCATGCATGATACATGGAGTTTCTTTGGTGGGCGTTGATCGGTTAGGTATATTCCCCTTCCAATCTTCTTCGCCAACCTCACCGGACCTGACCATTTGGGTGCAAATCCGGCGTGAAATCCTTTATCGGCATTTGAAAGAGGGTGCGCCTTGTGATACACCCAATCGCCCACTTTGAATTTTGAGTTCTCAGGGGTTATTGGGGACCCTTCTGATTTCAGAAGATTCATGGCCACTCTTTCGCGGCTCCGACGCTCTTCGTCAAATTGTTCGATTGGGACAGTCGATTGAAGGTTTAGGACCCAATCGCCCGGTCTTTTTCCTTCTCTACCAAGGACTAAAACCGACGGTGAGTAACCTGTCATCTCATTCGTTCTGTTCCGAATCGCGAAAAGTACCGACGATAGTTTCGTATCCCAAGAACGATGACTATCGTTCACTAAAAGTGTACGGAGTCCTTTTTTCAGTTCTTGGTTGCGACGCTCAGTGGGGTTGGCTCTTGGGTGATAAACTGGGGTCGTCCAACCCACCGCCCCCCATCGCTCGAGTGCTTTGAGCATTTCATTCGATGTGAATTGGGGGCCATTGTCACTGAGGCACACACGGGGATAGCCGTAGCGCGCAAAGAATTCGCGCTCGAGTGTTTGTGTGATAACTTTAGTAGTGGCGGACCCTAAGGGGTAAGCTTCGACCCATCTACTAAAGCAATCGGTGGCCACCAGTATGCATGTTTTGCCCCGTCCGGTTCTCGGATAAGGGCCCATGAGATCGATACTGATGACCTCCCAGGGTTGTCGCGGTTTTCTAGTCGAAAGAGGGTCTTCCGCCTTGGCGTTAAGAGGCTTAGTGCACGCGCAAATGTGACAAGACTTGACATAGAGCCTAACTTGATTCTTTAGACCTCGCCAGTAAAACCGTTCTCGAACCGCCCTATAAGTCTCTTTCCACCCAGGATGGTTGGAAAGGTAGTGATCGTGATACTTCCAAATTACCTGTGGCGCATTAGAAGTGGGGATCACGATTGGTTTCAGTTCAATTCCATTTTTCGTACCGATTCGCTTTCTTAGAAGGTCGTCAACTAAGAAGAAGTCCTTCGAGTTGGGGGTCGCTTGTCTGGTATTGTTTGCAGGGGAGTCATTGTTCACGGAATCTATGATAGATTTCACGGCCTGATCCCTTGTCTGCCAAGTTTTCAATAAAGACAAGGAGAAGGGTGTGTCGACAGAGTCTGTCGGTGAATCGGTAACGGTGAAAATGTTATCGGGGGTATCGCCTACATGCCTGGAGCGTGTCAGGGTCGGGACACCTATAAGATTTTCATCGAGCGCCTCCTCATCTACGGGGGGGCCCGGAGTCGGATGTCTCGACAGCATGTCAGGCGCCTGGTTCTGGGCCCCTGGGACATGTGTCGTGTGGAAGTCTAAATTACCTAGCTGGATTGCCCACCGGGTTAATTTAGCATTTTTGTCTTTGGCTCTGTGAAGCCATGTCAACGCGGAGTTATCGGTGTAGAGCTCGAATGGGCCCGACTCGAGATAAATTCTGAATTTATCGGTTGCCCAAATTATCGCTAAGCATTCGCGTTCGACCGCAGCGTATCGTTTCTGAGTATCGCTCAACTTTTTACTCGCGTAGGCGATGACTCTTCTTTCCTCCGGGCTGTCACCCCTTTGGAAGAGAATAGCACCAACGCCTATGTCGCTTGCATCAGTTTGCAGACAGAACGGGCGTTCGTAGTCGGGAGAAGATAACTTTGGGGAATGGTACAAAGCATTCTTTATTTGATTAAAGGCGTCTTGTTCTATCCTTTCCCATCGCCATTTTACCCCATGTCCTAATAGGCGGGTTAGAGGTTCAATCGTGTCGGAGTAGTTGTCGACAAATTGACTATACCAATTACATACGCCTAAGAACCTACGTAGATCTTTAACTTTCCGTGGTATCGGAAAGTCTCTGATCGCTGATAATTTCTCCGGTTGTTTTTGAATTCCCTCCGAACTAACTAAGTGCCCCAAAAATGAAATTTCGGGAGTTCCTAATTTGCATTTCTTAGGATGACACGTTAGTCCATGACGTTCGAGCCGTTCGAGAACTTTCGAGAGATGGTCTAAGTGGTCGGGCAAGTTATTGGAAAATATTACTATATCATCCAAGTATACCTGAACGAATTCATCTAAATATCCTCTAAGTACCTCGTTCATTAATCTCACAAACGTCATAGGGGAATTCTTTAAGCCGAACGGAAGTACTCTGAACTGAAAGAGTCCTCTTCGCGTTCTGAATGCAGTGTATCTACGCGCACTTGGACTTAGGGAGACCTGCCAGTAGCCAGATTTTAAGTCCAAAACGCTAAATACTTTCGCCCCCCGCATGTTTCTAATCATTTCGTTCAAATGCGGCATGGGGTAAGGGTCTGATTCGGTGACCTCGTTTAAACGCCTAAAGTCTATACAGAGTCGGGGGGGACCAGTCTTTTTTTTTTGGCTCAGACTATAGGGGCGGCCCAGGGTGATGTGCTCGGTTCGACTAGGCCTTGTTCCTCCATATCGCGTATCATACTGTCTATAGAGTTTTGTTTCTCTACAGCGTATGGATATGGTTTAAGCGCGATAGGAGTGCGGTTTTTGAGTCGGATTTCATGCTCGATAAGTTTCGTGCGGCCTGTATTCCCGCTAAAAACGTTTGGGTATTGTAACAATATTCATTTTAAGCGGTCCTGTGAAGTGGGATCGCCCGAAATTTCGACTTCAGAAAGGTCTGGTTCTGTAGGGCAGGGAGTTGGTGTGCCTCACCAACAAGCTGTTGTGCGTCTGTTAGCACCTAAGTGAATTGTACATGCGGAGTAGTCCCAAGAGACTTCGTTCTCGACGAGGAAGTCATGTCCTAGGAGGATATCACAGTACAAGTCGTCTAAGATGGAGGCCCTAAAAGATATATTAAGATCAGCTATCTTAGGTTCGAATGACGAAGACCCACGAGTATTTTTCGTGACATTAAGGAAAGATGGGAAGGAGGATTCTGCAAAATTAGTTAAGGAGATCACTCAGACAACGCCAACAAGGGGGAAAAACATTCGTGAATCGTGGATAAAAAAGAAACAAGAAATTTAACCAACACTATTAAATACAAATGAAGCACTCTCGTTAATTATTTCTTCTTCTTTATCAAAAACGCAATACTATTCACTCCGAGAAAGTGCAAAAATGCATAATTTTGATTTATACCCGTCATATCATAGAGTTCTAGCTAAAAAAGGGTTACCAAAAACTCGTATACTACCGCTTATCTGTATATTCTAAAATCAATGGTTGAACGTACAACATATCTCTTATCTCTTATCAGATAACAGCATAACGCTTTTTTGGTAACACATTTTTTATTTGATGAAACTCCAGTACTATTTCTTGTATGTGTTACTTATTTATTATTATTTTATTATAAAATTTTATAATAAAAAATAATAAAGTAATTATTTATATTATAAATAATTACTTTATAATTTTTGTAATAATCGTTTATTATTTTGCATTATTTTATTATGATATTATTTATTTATACATTACCTAGAACAGATATTTCATATTTTACTGATATTTTTCATTTTCAACTGTTATTTTTAATTAATTTTGACTATATGTAGCATTTTTTTGATACAAATATTAATATTATACTAATCTATAATATGTTAAAGTATAAAAAAAAAATCACCAAGTTTTTTTTTTCCCAAAAAATATCCGATTCGGTTTTTGTGAATACTGTACTGTACCAAGAGATTTAAGCAGCACACTTATAAGACTTAGAAGATATGAGAAAGGTAATTCAGACAGAGAATAAACAAGTATTATAGTAATGTTTAATTAACACTTTTAAACACAATTATAATTCAAAACAATACTTATAATAGTGACACAGAGTATCAATTAGATCACTGAGTATACTAATTAAGTACTGAGGTCTCTAGCTTAATAACTAATGCCCTTTTATATTAAACTAAACAATGGTTAGTCCTACTACTACTCAATAATAATAACAATAGTCAATAACGTTAACGCGTGATTGGTTTATTGGCCAACACGCGCGGCCACAAACAAGTAAAAGTATTACAACATCTATATGGCAATAATAATAAGACTAATAATAACAAACAATAGTATTGGGATTATTACATCCCTCCCTCTACAAGATAAAAATGTATACCAAAAATTAAAATTTTTCTTAAATTTTACAACTATTCTAATAAGTTATATAATATAAACAATACATTTTTATTTTTCCCTTTAAAAACCGTATTCCAAACGTATCTTAGCATGTGTTGTCAAATTGTCCTCTGGACACGTAGGAAGCGGCGTGCTATTATTTGCGACGCTCGGCTCGCATACCGACGCGGATGAATATCCCTGCTCGAAATCATCTGGCCATCGGTGTTCCAACGGTATTTCTTCATTACCGTACTCGTTTTGATTTGTTGGCACTTGAGTGTCAACTCTGGTTTTTTTCCATCATATTACAATGAAACATGAGCAGCCCGCTATTCCTATACATATTATGCCTGCTGCCAAGACATAATTAATTATAGGTTGTATTTGACGGTGTTTAGCTCGCAGTTGTTCGTCGAGCTGTTCTCTCAATTGTTTAATTGACTTCCCAATGGTCGGTAAATCATTAAATTGATTAGTGTTTGTGATCCGCCTTGCATCTACTACTGGAATTACATGTTCATTAGTAAATAAAGTTAGGTCAATTGTCATACTTGTAGTGGGCACAAAGTCTGTATAGTTTTTCCGTTACCCCCAATGCAGCCGGTATCAACAGATCGGGCGATGCGTATGCTTTGAATGTTTCGGGTAGTGATAAGGCGCCAACGTCGTTTATGGTATGAGCGATGGACTCTTTTTTTCCGTCGCAAGCGATTACAAGCGGTTCTTCGGTCGTTACGTACAACCATTGGTTCTTCAGTTGCAATTTGTGAAATAACGTTGTTTCCAGTTGGAAGTACATCATTTCACAATTTTCTGGTAAGTCTTTTGAGTTTTGGAACAACTGTACTTCGCACGGTACTTTATTCTTTCGTGGGTGGATCGCCTTGGTTTCAGGGCACAACATAAATGTTTTTGATTTTTTACATCTTAAAATATCTAGATCATTCAAAATACTATAATACTCATGTGTTTTACTTATTGCTACAAAATTATAGTTAGGTTAAATATAAACAAAAATATTATTAATAGTTTTTACAGGAAAAGGTACAATATTATATAATGTTAGTTCTTGTTCATATGTTAATGGTAATTTGATTAAAAACACCATTCTACCATCAGCGTGATATATCGTGATTTCCGATAATTTTAATAATTCATATATCCCTGTTAACCCTAAGTCAATTGGAAAATCCGTTCCACTGGGTAAAGAAATTTTTATATCTTTAAACTGTTCCAAAAGTTCTTTTGGTGATAATATGTTAGGATGAATTAACCCTATTTTTGCATAGTTAATTATTTCTGATAAAGTAAATAATTCCAAAATATTTTGTTGTAACATATTATCTAAATGTAAAAAAAATTGTTTCTCATAAATTTTTGCCCAAAAAAATGTATTACTTACTGGTGAATCATTTTTATTTCTAAACTGCTTTGTTAAATTTAGAGTTAATAACATACTTTCGGAAAAGTTTGAATATAAACTAAAATTTGAATATATTTCATTTTGCTTTTTAATTATTTTGATTTGTTCTTTTTCCATTTTTAATTGATTTACTTCCAATTTATTTACCTGCTCAATTAATTTATTATATTTTGATGCCGCACTATTATCTATTTTTCCAAATATTAAGTTGGCTGTTTTTTCTAAAATGAAAGAGGACAAATCCCTTTTCTCCCTCTCAAAGTCTGTTGCTATTACCTCCCCCATGTATGCAGTTAACATTTCATATTTATATTTAATTTGTTGGGCTAATTTATTCGAATTTTCCCATAATTCCCAACAAGAAGTTTGATTATTTGATTTTATTGTTACGTTTGGTGCTACAGTCATTGGTTCTGTATCTGGACTATTAACGCAAAGTTCCTTAGATTAACTCAAATGGTCACTTAACAATAATTGCTTAGCTTCGAAATGGTTAAGGTCAAGGTAGGTAACTATTGTCCATTCTGCTGTGTTGATTTTAATTCTTGATTTTCGAAATAAATTCCCGCCGAATTATTGATTTTAATGTCGATAAACTTATTGCAATGACTCAGATTGATGCTGATTAGTATTGTTATTAATAGTCTGTAACAGAATAATGCTTATTATTTGTTTAGTTCATTATTCATTTATTTTTTTTTCCCGTAACTTATCTAATTTTCCTGACTTTTTTTTTTTTGAAAAAGGAAGAAAAAACAAGAAACCGTATTATTTAAAAAAAACTTTATTTGCTTAATTCTACACATAATTTATACAATTTCCTTGGTTTTATGTTTTTTATAATTGTGTTAAACAAACACTTTGTTAATAAAACGTCTCCCACTGGATTATGGTGTTCCCAGTTCCCATGATCAATTTCGCACATTATCCCGTGCGCTTCTACTAGGTTTAACATTCTTCCGTTCTTTTCATGTTTTCCTATCGGTATACTTGCGAAAACTACCCTGTTTTCCTTAGAAAAATTTGTTAGTTTTAGGTGGATATTCCCATTATTTTCATCGTCGTATGCCGTAATATTAAGTATGAGTTTTATTTCTGTTAACCTTAATCCTTTCATTATATTTAAATCATTACTTCCATTCCAAAAAACCAGAATGGGTGATCGATTGCCTTCGTGTAGATAACTTTGGATAAATACGGTTGACAGTGTGTTTTTTCCTTTGTTGTACACACTTTCCCTGAGTTCTTTTAAAAGAGGCAATCGTTTTTCTGGTTCGTACCGAAAATTTTTTTTAATATTGTTTTGCACATCCGGTAAATTTACTTTTTGAAAAACCCTTAGTTTTCCCTCTTTTGTTAATATCAGCGGTCTCCCTACCAGTTTTACCACTTTGAACTTGTCTAGGCTGTTTGATATTGCTCCGGATACCAACAAAATGTCTTTCCCATTAACGTTTGTGAATTCGAAATCTGCTACTATAAATTTAATTTTTGACCTAGAACAATAATAAAATATATTTTTTTTTCATTCTATTTATTATTGTTAGAGTAAAAAAACACTATGCAAACAGTCTAAAAAAAAAACATTTACGATTTCTTTACTCAAAAAATTGTTTGACATTGTTTATGTGTATTTGGACTCTCTTTCGCCCCTTTAATATGAGTATGTTTTCGTTAGCGTATACTTCTAGTACCTGCCAGGGTCCTGTCCAATGTTTATCAAATGTATTTCTTTTTTTATGATTCTTTACCAAAACTTTATCTCCTACGTGGATTTGGATGGGTTGGACAGATTGGTCATACCTTTCTTTGTTTGCTTCTTTACTTTCCAAAATATTTTTTCTGGCTATCTCATGGCTTTCCTGTAGCTTTCTTTTAAGATCGAAAGAGTAATCATCATAGTTATATTGTGGACTTGGTGCTTGTGATAAGGCTTAGGGGATTTGTGGTTTGTGTCCAAAAACTAACTCATATGGGGTATATGATGTTGACGTGTGTGTTGAACTATTAAACCAAAATGTAGCAAAACAAAGCATTTTATCCCAATTACTCCCCTCATTATCCACAAAACTCCTTAAGTAATTTTTTAGGGCACGGTGAGAGCGTTCCAGGGCCACGTTTCCTTCCGGGTGATAAGCCGTGGTATGTATTTTATCTATTTTGAGAAGTTTGCACATATTCTTAAAAACTTCCGACATAAAATTGCTCCCACAATCGGTCAATATGGCGGTAGGGATTCCGTAATGAGCGATAAAACATTCGAAGAATGCTTGCGCAACTATATTGGCATCTGTCGCCCCTAACGCGGCAGCCGCCGTATATTTCGATAAATCATCCTGCATCGTTAAAATGTGTGTGTTGCCTAAGTCCTTTGTTGGAAGTGGTCCCACTAAAGCTAAACTTATACGCTCAAAATTAGACCTTGATGTTGTTGTTTATAGCATTGGTTGTTTTGTTCTAAGATGTAGTTTGGACATTTGACAAGTGAGAAAATTTTTAACGTAGTTCTTTACCTGTTTTTTCATTTTTTTCCAGTTATAGTTTAACTTAAGCTTTTTTAAAGTTCTGGACACACCCATGTGCCCCCCACTAGGTGAATCGTGATATTCCTTTATGAGTTTTTATTTTTCTTCCTCACTCAGGACTTGTAACTGGTATATCTTTACTTTAATTTCCTTATTTTTAAAGATATACCTATACATTGTTCGCACCCTTTCGTAATTAGTCGATTGGGTTAGCCCTCCTATTCTTATAGTATAGAATTCCCTTATATTCTTATTTTCACAGTAATCCCGTATTTTTGTGATAGCATTAAAAATCTTGTTCGCTTCTAACTCATCCAAATAGTTTTCTTTTACTACTATAAAGATTACAATTGTATTTAATTCAATAAAACTGATTTCACAAGTATCCGAATCTTCGTCAAATTGTATTTGTTTACATTCCCTAACGACCTTCCTAATAGTTGGATCAGTTATTATCTTGTCCCTTGATATAGGTATCACCAGTATGTCATGCTTTCCTATAGGTAAAATACTGTCCTCAATGTCTATTACCTTAGAATTAAAAATTACATTCCTTTCTGCAGATATGAACTCGTCAAATGGTGTTGCAACATTAGTTAGCCTGATACGTGATAATGCGTCTGCGTTCCGGTTTTCTACCCCCGGTTTGTAGATAATTTCATAGTCATATTCTGCCAGCATTAACCTCCACCTTAATAATTGCGATGATGGGTCTTTTACATTAAATAACCAAGTCAGAGGACGATGGTCTGTAATAATGGTGAATCTTTTTCCGTACAGATAAGGTCTAAAATTCTTTACTGCCCAAATAATAGCTAATAATTCTTTTTGTATAGTTCCATAGTTTTGCTCAGCCTTGTTCAACGTACGACTAGCATATGCTATTGGCAAATCGTTGGGAACCTCCAACAACATTATTGCTCCGATTGCGTAATTTGACGCATCCGTTATTAAGATAAAAGGCATTGGTAAAATCGGGGTATTGCAAAATTGGTGCGGTTGTTAATGTGTTTTTTAGATCGTTAAAGGCTTTTTCGCATAGATCGTTCCAGATATAGGGGTTATCCTTTTTTAGTAATTCTGTTAGAGGCTTTGCTATTTTTGCAAAATCATTTATAAACCGCCGATAGTAATTTATTAACCCAATAAACCCTTTTAATTCTTTTGTATTCTCGGAACGTGGAAAGTTTTGAACGCATTCTATTTTCCTGGGATCAGGAAGTATGCCCTTATCACTTAAAATATGGCCTAGGAAATGGGTTTCGTGTCTTAGAAATTCACACTTTGTTGGTTGTAACTTTAGATTATGATCCCTTAATCTTTGGAATACCTTTTCCAGTTTTTCTTTATGATTAGACAGGCTGGTTCCAAAAACTACAATATCGTCTAAGTATGCTGTACATCCTTCCTCTAATCCCGTTAAGACTGATCTCATAGCGCTTGAAAAAGTAGCTGGTGCGGAACTTAGGCCAAATGGCATGCGTAAGAATTGGTAATGACCCGATTTTGTAGAAAATGCCGTCTTTTCCCTATCCTCTTCGTCTATACAGATTTGATAGTAACCTTTTGCCAGATCTAGAGTGCTAAAATATTTAGCGCTTCCTAACTGGTCTAATATGTCTACTATTTGTGGTAATGGGAAAGCTTCATTTACGGTATTTTCATTTAGTTTCCTAAAGTCTACACAAACTCTCAGTTTTTTATTTCCAGAGTTATCAGGTTTTTTAGAAACTACTACGAGTGGAAAGTTCCAGGCTGATAAACTTGGTTTTATTATGTTACTTTCCCTCATTTCTTGTACCTGGTTTTCGATCTCTTGCTGAAAAGCTTGTGGCAACCTATACTGTCTAATATTTATTGGTTTCATTTTATCATCCCTTAGCGTGATTTTATGTTTTACGATATCTGTATGTGTTAGGTAATCCCCTGGTAAATGAAATATGTCCGAAAATTTAAAACATGTTTCGAGCACACTTTCTCTCTCGTCTTCCGCTAGATGGTCTAAACAGAGGTTTTCCTGCAGTAGTGTGATCCTATCTCTTTCGTTGTTACTTTTATAATTACTCCCCTTGGAATTAACAACTAAGACATTATTTTTTTCTTTTAAATACGGTTCGCATTTGATGTGTTCTATAGTTAACTCTTCGATTTCTACCGGTTCTTCCGAAATGTTAATTATATTTCCAATTATGTTATCCCCATTTATTTTACTTATACTATTTCCTATGAAAACATCCTCTGTTAATTCTTGTTTATTAATTATCCAGCATTCCTGTTCATTTTCTTTAAGAGATTTGTTTACTTTGATATTTACTAAACGATTACTTCTTGCTGGTATAATTATTGATTTATTTAATTTGTTTTCATCCGGAAATATTAGAACTTCGTCATTTAGATCTATAATTGCTTTATTATTTTTTAAAAAAAAACGTCCCAATAGACCTCCGCTTGGTATTGGGAACCACGGTTCTACGACATCAAATTTTTCCTCCACACATATTCCATTGAAATTTAATTTTAAAAACGTATACCCTAATGTTTTTATTGGCTCGTTATTTATCCCCTTGATTACGCTAACTTTGTCTTGATAGACCAAAATGTCTTGACGCAATGCCGTCAACTTAACTATATTTCAATCGGACCCGCTGTCCAAGAAAAATTTGCCTTGCCCCTCTGCCAACTGTTTTGACTTACATGCGACCTCATTGTTTTTAATTTCAGTCACAATGCGCACAGTATTAGCCAATTCTTGTACCGTTTTGGCACCTTCATTAGCATTGTCATTATGATTGCTCCCATTATTTCTATTATAACCTGCTTTTTGTTTTCTTTCGTTGGCGAGTTTCTTAAAGCAATTTTTTGTTTCATGGGACTCCTTTTTGCAATACTCGCAAACCCTTACTGTATTTGTATCTTTTTGAGGACCGTTAGTATTTGGGTTTCTGAAGTTTGGGTTTTTGAAATTAGGATTATTATTACTCGAATTTCCCCTACATTGAGCATTAATATGACCTGTTTTACCACACCCATAACAGCGTTTATTATTTTTGTCGTTGTTATTTTGGTTGGACTTTTTAAAGTTATTCCCGTTCTTGTAAGAACTATTTTGACCGTATCTATCATTAAGTGATTTTTCCTGTTCGGACGCCAGAGAAATGCCCTCCTCGAATGTCGAGATATTCCTAGCTCTTAGTATTATACTTAATGAACTATGAACCCCATTTACTAGAATGGCGAGTGCTTGTTTAGCTATAATTTCCGCAATAATTTTACTTTCCTGACGCGTTTTACCTATGGTTAAAGCTCCCGTTAGCTTATTTTGGACATCTAATATTCGATTCCCAAAACTGAATACGTCTTCCTTATGCATTTGTTTCAGAGAATTTAATTGCATTTGCAAACTCGGAATAGAACTTATATTCCCAAAAATATTTTTTAAATGAATCTTTAATTGACCCCAATCGTCACATTCGACGAAACGAACAGCATCATGTGCTTTTCCTGTCAAGGCAGCTATAAGTGCCTTTAAATTTTTTTGAATATTCGACCAGACAAAATCTCCTTTTGAAAGATAAAGTGATAACCCGCTTTCGCTACTGCCATCATAAGATGGGATTAGTCTTAAAGCGGAATCCAAGGAAATAAAAATTTGAGTTTGGTTAGCCATTGGTACTATGCGCCCACTTCTTAATATCATAAAATATTTTCTGATTAAAAGAAAAAAAATAATTTTGTACCAAAAAAAACTTTTCAAAGAAGATTATTTGTCTCTAAGAAATAACAATATTATTTGAATATTTAATTTCTGGCAAAAATTATTCAAATAACTCCGTTATACAACAAAATATTTTAAAAAATATTTATCTTATAACCAATTTTTTATTTTATTTTGATTTAACTTTTTTGTTAACTTTTAAACTTCCAGGGCTGACGGATTATCCAATTACCATAAATAATGCCCCAACAATTGTCTTATATGAATTATTAATTACTATTTATCAAAACTTGATATATCATGCTGACTTACAAATAGTCCATGATTTTTTTTCCTTCTGATGCTGGATGCCTTATTATCTTCTTTGCCTTAACTGGATTCTTGACTCTTCTGTAGATGGACGTCTCCACTTGCAGTTGAATCACTGAGGACTCTTGAACTTCCTCTAAAAATCCGACTTCTGACATCAATTTATGTACTGTACCAAGAGATTCAAGCAGCACACTTATAAGACTTAGAAGATATGAGAAAGGTAATTCAGACAGAGAATAAACAAGTTTTATAGTAATGTTTAATTAACACTTTTAAACACAATAATAATTCAAGACAATACTTATAATAGTGACACAGAGTATCAATTAGATCACTGAGTATACTAATTAAGTACTGAGGTCTCTAGCTTAATAACTAATGCCCTTTTATATTAAACTAAACAATGGTTAGTCCTACTACTACTCAATAATAATAACAATAGTCAATAACGTTAACGCGTGATTGGGCTATTGGCCAACACGCGCGGCTACAAACAAGTAAAAGTATTACAACATCTATATGGCAATAATAATAAGACTAATAATAACAAACAATAGTATTGGGATTATTACAATACACATCATAAATGTAGGCGTTAAACGAACAATTTGTCATGCCAGTTTTCGTTTATCTCTTTAGGCAAACTTTAAATTGATTTAGGGTCACTGTGTGCATCTTGAACATAATTAAAAGCTGCTAACAAATCAGAATTTTTATCGGATTTGTATGATGAAACATTTTAAATAAAAAAATACTTGTTGAAACGAAACGCTCAGATAACATGAGATTCATTAATCTACGTATGGTAAAGAACGAACTCAGTGATTGGTAGTCATTTGTCAATCATGTAGTGCAGTGGTTCTCAACCTTTTTAAATTTCCCTTTACTTAAGCATTCCACTAATTCCTATCAGTTTATCAAAATGGAAAGACTTAAAATTCTTAAAAAGTTTTTGCCAAAAGATACTCAGTCATTATATGAAAAATGTAAAGTTTAATATTATCTAACACTTGATTTGTAATTTATTGTTTTTATTAGTACCTTTCTAAAAGAGTACGAAATAACGTTTAATTTAAAATTTGTTATATTTTAATATTTGTTTTATTTGGGTACAACTAAAACCCGGCTTGGAATGGATTCCATTCCACCAAAGAGTGCTACCGCAGTAAATAAAAAAAAATGTTTTAATTCGACTAATAATTAAGCATATTTATAAGACTGTATAGGAGACTTTATAAGACTTAGATAATTACACATGCTTATTAATAATAATTTATTATTATCTTCTTATTAACAAAAATAAAATAATTAATAAAACAATTTTTTATTATTACAAATATTTTATAAATTGATTAAATAAATCATAACGTCATTTGGTGTATAAGCAATTATAAATAATGATATTTATAAAATAATCAAGACAGATTCATTGTAGTCAAGATAATTAAGATATTTTTCAGATATTTATTTTTTTTAATTCCCTGAACGATGCACAATGCATACAATTTGAGTTTACCCTGTTTTAAAGCGTTTATGAGTTTTAATATGAGTCTTCTTTAGGCAATAAAAATGGTTTTAATCAATTTCAATCGTGTTAATATATTTCAAGCAATCTATTATTGTCTCTAATTATTTATTTTCATTTGTTTTTAAGTATAAAATTATTAAAACTTTTATTTTATGCAAGAATAACAACAAAATAGTTTTATTATTTTCTTAGTCGAGTTTTTAGTCACTATCATCAGTCACATAGGTAAACTGTTTGAATCTTTAGTTTTAAGTTGTATCCAACCTGCGGTAAATCAAATCATAGTGGATGAGCAACATGGGTTTCACCCTATTTGATCAGTTAACACATGCAATCTTGTGTTTACTGATTACGTGTTTGATGCCTTTGCAAAAAAGAATCAGATTGACGTCATTTACACTGACTTCAGTAAAGCCTTTGATAGGGTTAACCGTTCTGTTCTTATGAAAGTCCTTGCCAGCAGTGGTTTTGGGGAGCCTTTGTTATCATGGTTCAGATCTTATTTATCCGATCGCAAGCAATTCGTGAAAATATTTGGTATCAAATCACAGGTATTAAACACGCCGTCTGGGGTACTTCAAGGTGGCCATATTTCCCCGTCACTCTTTACATTGTTCATTAATGACGTAAAAAAAGTTATTCACCACAGTAAATTCTAACTATTTGTAGACGACTTAAAGCTTTTTCTAGAAATTCGCTCAGTACATGACTGTCAATTACTTCAAAGTGACTAATGCGCATTAGATGCTTGGGCTATAAATATTGGTTTGGACTTTAATGTCTCTAAATGTTGCTCAAAGTCTTTTTATAGAGGTCGCACTCACTTAGAATTTAAATACTTACTTCGTGGGACCTATCTTGCTATTGAAGGGAAAACGGTAAAAGATCTTGGAGTTTTCTATGATAGAAACTTAAATTTTTCATAACCACATAGATGCGACATGCTGTAAAGCTTTAAAAGCTCTTGGATTTCTTAAGCGGGTTTGTAACGAATTTAAGTTGATAACTCCACTAAAAGCTTTATATTGTGCGCTTATCAGATCTATTCTTGAATTTTCTGTTATTATATGGAACCCTCACACCGCAAGCAACATGAATCAACTGGAAAGATTCCAACGAAAGTTTTTGAGTTTTGCTGCATATCTATTAAAAATAGAACATAGACCTCATGTTTATGATGCAGTATTAAATAGGTTAGGTTTATAGTCTTTATCTGATAGGCGTATTACCATTAACAAGGTCTTCCTGCTCAAACTTATCGACTGTCCTGAACTTCTTTCCAAAGTCAACTTTAAAATTCCCTGTATCCAGATCCGCTCTTCCTATCCTTTCACTATTCCACTGTGTATGACAAATTATTTCCGTAACAAACCACTGAATAGAATGATGCGTATTGCCAACGAGGATCCGTCTTTTAGTTTTTAAGTTATAATTTGTAATATATTTTTCTTTTGTCTTATTATCTTTTTCATAAATATTAGTTTATAGTTAATTTGATATTCTGTACTTAGGGCTGCGGCCCGTATTGAAATAAAATAAAATAAAATAATTTATGCTGCTACTTTTACAATTTCTGTTAATATTTAATAATATACTTAGGTTTGTAACTAGTAGTGTTATACTATTTAAAAAAATGTATATTACGCTACAAAGTATATTTGAGTTCGTAAAATGTAATACGCATTCGAGAAATGCTGTGGAAGGAGAAGAAGTCTTAAAAGCTTAACAAGTGGTTTTATGTGGTAAAGTACAAAAAGTAAGTCTTAATTAAACATTTATTTAATAAGGTTTAATAATGCAATAAAATGGCTTTAAATATATGCTCTCTTATGCTCGCTATATATTTATATTCTATGCTTACAAATCATAAGAAATAACTATTTCGTATGGCCTATGCTTAACTACACTAGCTTTTGATTTTGCAACAATAGGAAAGTGGATTTACAATTAAAGCTTTAGTAATTCAGAACTCTCATTTAAGAGAAAAACCTCATGAAATAACTGGAGAACTTAATGTGAATTCATAAAATGTTGAAATAAAATCATTCATTTGTTCATGTGCAGCTGGGGCTTCCGAAAGCTGTAAGCATGTTGTAGCTGTATTGTTGTTGTTAAATAGGTATAACAGTGTTTTTTACATACTCTCACATACATGTCTAAGTATGTGTGATGTGCAACCTTCTTTGAAACATTTTTGAAGTTGCTTAAAAATTTATATTTTTAGCCAACTAATCTGAAGCTTTTTTGCTTACACACCTACTTAATTAGTTTTGTTTTTTGCCAGCTGTATTGTATAAGCATTAAACAATTTAAATGTTTTTTAAATAGGAATTCATTGAACGACATAGATACTTTGTCCTCGACAGATGTAAAATGTCAATGGTCTAGATTGAGAGAGCCGTCTTTACATCTGTTTAAACCTGTCCCTATAAATGAATTCTATTGTGTCAAATCTTGTGAAAAAGTTTTATCTACTTTACCAAACTCACAATTAAGGTAATTAAAATTACCAGAAAATTGTATAATTTATTTTTCAACAATTACTGATAAAATCTTTATTATTTTTATTCCAGGTCGGCTCTCATATCAGTTGCTCCAAATTCAGCTGTAGCATTACATAGTAGTGATGGGAAAAATCCGGATTTACCGAAGTTTGGAAATCCGGATTTTCGGAATCCGAAATCCGAAATCCTGAATTTGAAATCCGAAAATCCAAAATCCGGATTTCCAAATCCGAAAATCCAAAATTCGGATTTTAAAATCCGAAAATCCGAATTTTTAGTTTTACAATGCTTATTTCTGTTTTTAAAACCTGAAAGTCAAATTTTAGTTTCTTATCTAAATTGAAATATATATATATATCAAATATTTTTCACTTCTAAATTCTAAGATACTGTGTTTTTATTTTAAAATGTATTTGTATAATTGATTTATTTAGTGTAGCTATTTCCGATAACGACCGATTATAATATTTATACATATAATTACTTAGATTTAATATAGGATAACATAAAAACCGGCTTATTAGTAAACTAAGCATTAGGACTTTTCTGGGCTTTGGAATCCGAAACCAGAAATTTGTTTTAATTCCGGATTTCAGATTTTCTCAATGAAAACGTTGTAATTTTATAAAATGTATAATAATATAAAGCAAAATCTTTTTTAAATAATAAACGATACAATTTTACGAATTTTACAAGAACATGAGTGTCATATAATTGATTAACCACCCTGTATATAAATTTCTTACACTACTATCGGATAAGAAAACCAGCTTATTGGTAAATAAAGCATGGGTAATTTACTAAGTTGTTCTTAAAATCGACTTTGGCGATAACATACTAAACAATACACATTGTACCTACATGCTATACATGCACAATGCACATTGCACAAATTACACATCTATCCTACGTGAAAAATATCTTACAATAAAAGTTTACTAGTGTATTATTTTTTTAATTATCAAGTATTATTTATAAATAACACTCTTTAAAAATAATTTATTATAAAAATGTATTTATCTTTTTAATTAATTAGTTAAAAATAATGTTTGAGTAAAAAAAAATAGAAATATTAGGCAAAATACGAAAAAAATAGGGTTGACTGCCTATCTTTAATAATTTATTGCCGAATTATTTTCAATACCTACCTGTTGACTGTTGATGCACTCACACATAGCAACCTAGAGATTGATTATAGTCAAAGAGTATTTTTCTCTTTATAAAAAAAAAATTGAGTTCAGATTTTCAAATAAAATTGAGTAGGTATTTCATGGACCCATTTTATCGGTACCTTCTGACTAATTTTTAGACCTCAATCCCTAAAAGCGATATAAAGAAAAAAGTTTCATCCCTTCTGGCGGAAAAGGTTTATGATATTTGTTTTGATTTTAACGTTTATCGATAATAATATATTAATAACACTGGCCCAACACACATTTTGGTGCGTAAGATTTTCCTGCTGGTTTTAATAGTAAAAAAAAACTACCAGACTTTAGGTTAAAATAAATAGAACATTTACTTCAGAGTTATTCTACTTGTCAGAATTCAAGTCCTAGTCGTCCAGGTAGAAAAATTAAAGGAGATTTTCCGACTCGTCTCACCGAACGTCATTTTCCATCCTTTATAGTACCTCGTGAAGGAAAAAAAAGGGCTCAAAGAAAATGTCATGTTCACTCATGTACTAAATTAAATATCCAGAGTAGAAAAGACACGTCTTATGAGTGTATAGACTGTGGCCAGGCACTATGTTTAGAGCCATGTTCTCAAGCTTATCATACAAAGTTACACTATTAATTGTGTTTATTTTTTGTGTTATCTATTTATGTGATTTATTTTATTTATGTAATTTTTGAATCGGTGAAATTTTAATAAAAGTATTAATGATCTGTTTTAATCAACCAGTATATAAAGTACAAAACATACAAGTGTAGAGACAATGTTTAGAGGCTAGGGCTATGCTTTAGGTTATTACACACATTTAAACTATTAATTATGTAATTGATTATCTATTGTGTCATTTTTAAATTATGTATTGTGTTATCTATTTATTATGTAATTTTTGAATCGGTTAAATTCGAATAAGTAAAATATCAAATTTTAATTTTAACTAAATAAAATACCATCTAATTAAAATTTAGGATTTATTTAGGTATTACACGAGTAATTAGGTCCATAGGAAAAAAGTTGTCATGTCTTTAAACACATAAAAACGTATCTTGTCAATACCAATACCTTTTCGCTATCGCATTCAAAATACAAATACATTTACCGAAAAATAAATAGGGGTTGCCATTTAAAATCTAGTTCATATGGTTTACACACATAGGTGATGGGCTTTATGTGTTTGAAAATAAATTAAACTTAGTCCAACTAATAATTATAAAAGTATGAATTTTTTTACTAACAAATCTAATATCTCTGTTTTTTATAAAAGAAAATGATGCTACCTACAATTAAATTATCTATTGTGTCTATACAAAAATGCATATCCATAACAGTTACCTGAACAACCTTCGTTTATTTTATTTTGTTTTCATAGTTTTTGATATAATTCTCAGTGTGATTGACGTATTAATAATTTCTACGGTGAACATTTATCAAACGAATCCACTATAATGGCAAGTTACAAATATACTTAATACTAGTATTGAATTTGTCGTTCGAATGTTCTTTTTGACCGCTAGGTATCCTTTACGTAGGGTTATATAATAGAAATAACAATAGGTTACAACGATATTATTACTACATCTAGCGGTTTTTCATCTCCATTATCCTCATATTATTTAACGTCTGTTCCAACTTACTTTTCAAATTAACTTGTCGAATTACATAGACGAAGGACGTAAAAATTATTTATTTTAAGTCTCGCTTCGTCTAAAAATGTTTTGTTTTGAATCGCAGGCGTCAAAAAAAATCATTCCGCTTTTCAACAACGTATTGGTGAAAAAACTCTTTCAGTCCCAACAGACAAAAAACGGTTTATTTCTTGGTAATGAAGTCCTAAAACCAACTTCTGTCGGTGTAGTGCTCGCCATGGGTAAAAAATGCAAACAAGTAATATAATCATGTATCTAAAACTAGTTAAGGTTATTATTGTACGGTAATAACTATACAAACGTTAATAATAATCAAATGATATTAATTCAATCAACCGTCAAATAGTTTGAAGTAAATAATATAAATTTACAAATATATTTGGAAATTTATATCTCTTTTAAACATTTAAACATTTTTTTATTATTCAAAACGTACCTTTCGATATTTATTTAGGAACAACATTTTTTCTTCTTTCAAGTTCTCTGTTTTAAAATGAAAGTAACAAACTCAAATCAAAGAAATGAAATACATTCTTCGAGGAATATATTTGTATGTATATTGGTTTTAAGATATTGAGATAGTGGGCCTGTACACAAATACGGCGACCGATTTATTAGGAGATTTCAGTCGTCAACAGAGGTATCCTCGTCATAGTTTACCATCTAGTCTGTTCACAAACTAGAGGGTACCTGTGTTGACGACGGAAATGCCGTTATTAACTATAATTTTTGAAATAGTGATTTCCGTTGTACTTACTCTTTCTACTCCTAGATTTATTGTATGTTGTATAGTAACTAACTAAAACTGAAAATTGTTTTCAAAAGTCTAAAATTGATTAAAAAACACTTTCAATAGTTTTCATCCAGGGATTCTATGTTTCGAAAATGTTATCTGCAAAAAATTGTTAAATTTTTTCATGTGGATGAAAATATAGTTTTTCAAATTTTGATTTAAAAATTAAAGTATTTGTGTAATTGTTTGTTTTAGGAGTCAGGAAATTATTTCAAAGTCGGTGACAAGGTATACTTGACAGACCTGTACAACGGAAAAAAAATAAACGTAGAAGATGTGGAAGATGCACTCTTTATGTACAGGGACATCGATCTTCTTGGTGTGATTGAAGATGATGTGGGCAACAAAGAATTGACCAAAGAAACGCCAGCAAACAGTCAAGGTCATACTGAAAACGACAACGATAAAGACGAAGTCATTGAAGCGTTAAGAACTACGAAATTACGTATTATTCCTTAAACTTATAAAAAACAAAATATAGTTTATTTAACTTAATAAAATAAAATGTACATTGAGATTTTAAAAATAATAATACTCGTTTACACAATCAGTGGGTTTAAACTTTAAAGTGTCTTCGATGAGTTCGACTTAAATATTACTCTGATTTCCGTGGATCATCAGCGAGTTAAAATAGAGAAATAATGTAGATAAGATATGTGTAAGGTGCCAACTAATTGCAATACAAGTAAGATAAGGAAAAGTACGAGGTGTACAAACGAACTCTTGAACTTCTTGTGTCGGATGTACAGCACTCGTGGCTTCACAACGATGACCGATCTTATGTTCAGGAGCCGGTGGCGTAGCACTCGGCACTACCCTTTGTCTATGTCTCTCGTCCTCCTCTTTCCTTTAGAGGCAGGGGCGGATAAGCCCACCGGGACACCGAGATTTTCCGGGTGGGCCGCTTCTTATATTGACGAAAATGGGCCGATGAAAAATATTGCTATTGTACAATGTACATACGTACAAATATATATAAAAGAAAAAAAATTGAAAAAAAAAAGACTGAGCAGTGGGAAAGTCCACTTTATTCACACGCATTATGGCGAAAGATTGTCGCGTGGCCGCTTTGTCGACCGACCACCGTCACTGGTGTTTTTCTTGGAATTTGAATATTATTTTTGTGCTTATCGACCCGCAGCTACAGTCATTGCCAATATAAACAATAATAATAATAATATCGTGATCGAACACAGAATTACAGTAAAAATTGTTTTTGGATTGTTTATGTAAGATTCTGGAATTTAGGTAAGTACATTTTCATAATATTATTTATACCTTAACCTATTAAAATAACTACAGCTATTATTATTACTATTGTCATTTATAATTTTATAATTATTATTGAATAGTCAAAATGTACAACTAACACTTAACCGTCCGCGTCAGTTAAATTGGCATGACGGCGGCGGCCAGGGCTGTATTTAAGGGAGAGAGCACTGGTGGGCACATACCAAGGAGCGGCATGTCTTAGGGACGAAAAATTATTTAAGCTAAATTAATTTAAGGGGCCTCTACACTGCGTATTTTTGGTCGAAAACAACTCATTCTAATTCAAATGTACTGTTTCTAAGAATACTCCGATCTAAGTTTTGAAAAAATGTTCGAATTCTTCAAAACATTTTTAAGGCATCGATCGTGGCATAAATTTAAAATAATTTTTTGTTAACTAATTATTTCAGTTTAAAAAAGTTAAAAATTACATTTTTTTTTACATTGAAATAATTCATTAACTGAAAATAATTTTAAAATTGTCACGATCGATATCTTTAAAATGTGAAAAATTCAAATGTTTTTTAAAAACTTAAATTGAAGTATTTTTAGGAACAATACATTTGAAGTAAAAATATATGTTTTTTTACAATAATACATCCTACATGCGTTATAAGAGTTAAAAAAAAATTAATTATTAAAATCTATACTTCTTACTTATGGTAATAAGTATGTTTAAAAATTAGCTTAATGTTAAGTTTTAGCGAAAAATTGCCTATACAATGCGCCTTAATAAGTGCTAGTGTAGAGGCCTCTTAAAAATGTAATGAAAAAAAATATTAAGCGCATTATACGCTGATAGATTAAATTTAATTTACTGGCAATTGTATTACAGTTGTAACAACTAACTCTTAAAATAAATTCAAGTGATACAGGGTGATCATTTTATCGTGAACCATTCAATATCGCATAGAGTTTAATAAGAAATTTTATTTTATTTAAATAAACATGTTTTTAAGCTGTTTAACATTTTTTTGTCTGACCGCTTTTCGCAATGCTTCTTTGAATCGGTTTTAATGCTTATAATGACTAATGTTATTATTGTTATTATCGTTGTATAGATAGTCGGTTACAAGGACTGTACCTACTAAAGTGCGCCAGAAGGAGTAGCGGAGGAAACTCCCGGGTCGACGGCCCCGGCCGTCACCAGGGAGGACAGCCTGCGAAAGTTCTGGCAGGCCATCTAAGGCGGGTGTTTGGCGCCTGCGTTCAGAAAGGTGGTAGCGAGGCCTGGCGAGCTCTTCGTCGTTCCGGCGAATGAGGTCACCAGGGCGGCAGTGGAGAAAGTCAAGGGGAGTAGGTTGGCGAATGAGAGGAATCCGTCAATCAGACTTGTGACGGTGGGACCCGAGGTTGCGGACTCGGAGATCGCCGGCTTGTTGGAGAGCCAGAATGTAAGTTCTGTCGATCTGCCAGCCGGTTGGTCCTCGAGGCTAGAACTTCGTCCCAGGAAAGCGAGAGAAGGTAGGGAGACGCGAGGACGGACGGTGGAGTTTAGGACAACTCCGGAGGTTGCTGGCGCCGTTGTTGGCAAGCGACTTAGGGTTGGGCTGGCGACCTGTCGGGTGGAGCCTCAGGTGGCCGTGGTAAGGTGTTTTAAATGCCAAGCTTACGGTCACGTGGGTCACTCTTGCAAGGCAGAGTTGCCCGTCTGCCCTCGGTGTGCTGGTCGACACGGCGGTGGCGCGTGCCCGGTCGGGGCTCCGGTGAAGTGCGCTTCGTGAGTATCAGCTGGGTATCCGTCGGGTCACGCCTCCGGGGACGTCGTGAGGTGCCGGGTATGGGAACGCGAGTTCAGGAGGAAATCGCGTAAGTTCAAGTGGGTGAGCTGAGAGTAGGGCAGGTGAACCTGGGCAGGGGGGTCCAGGCGACCGACGACTTGTTGGTCGAAGTTAGGGATAGGCGTCTGGACATCGTGTTGATCCAGGAGCCGTACAGCGGTCGAAAGGGCCGAGCTGCCGATCTCGGCAGGTCGCCTCTGAGGCTGATTACGGCTGCCTCGCCGGGTGTGGCCCCGATGGCGGCGATACTCGTAGCGAACCCTTCACTGGGTGTAGCTATGATATCGCAGCTGAGTGGGTCCCACACGGTGGTGGTGGAGATCACGTCGGGGACAGACCGTTTCTACGCGTGCAGCTCATACTTCCAATTTGGCGGAGTTCGAGAGACACAGGCCGTAAGGCTTGAGTTGATCATCCGCTCGATTGGGGGTGGACAGTTGCTGCTCGGAGCGGATGTCAACGGCCGGTCTCTGTCATGGGGAGACGTGATGTCGGACGAGAGAGGACAGAGGTTAGAGGAAATGTTTGCGGCCTGCGGCTTGCTCAGCTGCGCGACCGGGACGGAGCCTACCTTTCAAACGGCCATGGGTTCGTCGAGGCCGGATGTGACGTTCGCGTCACCCGGCTTGGTGGACATGGTCCGAGATTGGGAGGTGGATGTCCGGCGTTGCGTGGACAGCGACCATAGGCTTATAACATTCCGACTATGTAGGCAGGTGACTGAGGAGACCGGAAAGAGCGTGTTCAGGTTTCAGACACGGCAAGCCGACTGGGATAAGTTCAGATTGAGCCTGGCGGAGCGACTGTTTAACGGTCAATCTGACTGGCGCGATCGGGACCTGCATTCCAGAGCGGATTACCTGACCAAAGCCCTAACCTCCGCCTGTGCGGCGTCCATGCCTCCGGTGAAGCCTAGAGCCTTGAAACTTCCTCCCTGGTTTACAGTGGAGTTGTTAGAGGCTCGACGGCGGATGCGGCGGCTTGGGGGTCGCTTGGCGTCGGCTAGGGCGGCGGGAAATGTGGAGGAAACCGAACGGTTAGGCCGAGAGTACAGGGTATGCAGGAACGGGTACACGTACCGAAAGAGGCGTGAACAGCTGAAAACCTGGCGAGAGTTCACTACCGAAGAAGGTAACTCTAAGCCTTGGGGGTCCGTATACCGTTGGTGTAGGGACGGAGCGAAAGCCGATGTTCGCGGCGTTCTGACCACTCTCCGAAAGGGGAGCGGTGAGTTCACCGTGGGCTTGGTGGAAACTGCGAGCCTACTGCTTGAGTCATTGATTCCCGCTGACAGCGCCGAGGGAGAGACCGATCACCATGCCCGGATCCGCGAGGAAACGAGCTTGGTGGCCGGCCGATCTGCGACGTTGGGCGGAGGATCGGAGGCGGAAAGCAGCCAACTGGGAGAGCCGGAATTCTCAGCTGTGGAAGTGAGACGAGCGGTATGGCGTATGGGAAGGGACAAGGCCCCGGGGTACGATGGCGTAACAGCCAGAGTCCTCCGGGTGGCTTGGCCGGCTATTGAGGAATCAGTGACCGCTCTTTTCAATGAGTGTTGGCACAGAGAGCAATTCCCTGAGTGTTGGAAAGTTGGGTGGGTCATCCCGTTGCTGAAGGCCCCAGACAAGGACCGGTCGGACCCCAAGTCCTACCGACCGATCACGTTACTTCCAGTGTTGTCAAAGGCGCTGGAGTACCTGTTCTGTCGGAGGCTAAGGTTGCAGGTTGGCCCGAGTATGAGTCCAAATCAGTACGGTTTCACGAGCAAGCGTTCCACGGTCGATGCAATACTGAGTGTGAGGGAATGGACCGAAAGCCGGGCGGAGAAGTACGTCCTGGGGGTGTTTCTAGACATCTCCGGGGCGTTCGACAACGCCTGGTGGCCGGCAGTCTTGCATCAACTCAAAAGGTTGGGAGCTAGCGACAAGGTGGTGAATTTGACCAGGCAATATCTGGCGGGGAGAGAGGCGGTGATGACTGCGCCGTCGGTTGAGGTTCGCCGACCTCTGTCCAAAGGGTGTCCCCAAGGCTCGCAGTACGGACCGGAGCTCTGGAAGGTTCTGATGGACTCTCTTTTGAGTTCGGAGGAATTGGACAGTGAAACCATCATTGGCTACGCGGACGACGCGTTGCTTTTGGTGGCCGGAAGGACTCGAGCTGAGGTCATCCGAAAGACAGAGGCCAAGTTAGTGAGAGCGAGTGAGTGGGCCCGCGGTATGAAACTGTCCTTCTCGGTCACAAAGACGAAAGTCATGTGCCTGAAAGGTCAGTTGACTCCGCCATTCACCGTTAGGATGGGGGCTTCCAGGCTAAAGGAAGTGACTACCATGCGCTACTTGGGGGTAGAATTGGACGATAGGTGGAGCTACCGGGATCACGTGCTGAGCGTAGTAAGCTCGTCCGCGCCGATGTTTCAGCGGGTACGACGCGTGGTCGCCTCCAAGTGGGGGATCAGTGCACGCATCACGCGGATGTTATACCAGTGTGTATACCTCCCGAGGGTGCTGTACGCCTCCGAGCTTTGGGGCGAGCGAGCGTTGGACCCGAGACTGAGAGTCATGATTCTCCGGGCACAGCGGAAGGTGCTCTTGGCAGTGACGGGCGCGTACGGTACCACAAGTACCGAGGCGTGCCCGGTGCTGGCAGGTGTCCTACCGCTGGACCTAGAAATCGTGAAGCGCGGTCGAATGGCTCGCTGCAGGAGGAGGAACGGCTCGGTTGAGGAAGTGAGGGAGTTGGAATTGGAGGCGGTGAGAAGTTGGCAGACCCGCTGGTCAGAGTCAGTAAAGGGTAGGCCTCTGTATAACTTCTTACCGGAGGTGGAAGATCGGTTGAGGTGTAGTTGGCTGGAGGTGGGCCATGATGTCTCGCAGTTCCTTACCGAACACGGGGCGTTTATGGCCTACCTTCACCGCTTCGCAAAATCTGCGACCGACGAATGTGCGGCATGCGGGCGCGTCGACACCGCATTACATGTGGTGTTCGACTGTGCCGGCGTGTTGGACGCTAGACGGGCGCTGATAGCCGATCTGGTGAGGGCAGGAGTACCTTGGCCATGTGAGCCGCGTGCCCTTGTGCGGAGCGAGGGGGCCTTTCGGGCCTTCCAAGTGTTCGTGCGAGCGGCCGTGGCGGCACGCGGTCGGATAGTGGGTGACGTGTGATGCACGACCCACGGGTCTGCAGGCGTACTGGGTACGTGGGGTGTATCCCAGAGGTGCGCGGCAAAATTGTCCGCAGGAGTCCAGGGGACGACGGAGGGCCAGGCGGCGCACGCTGGTGAAAACCAGCGACGCCGTTGGAGGCGCGATAAGATGCGCGACAGCTGGCAACTGTCCGTAGAAGCTCAGGGGGCTTGGAGTGGCCGAAGGCACGGTAGATGGTCACCCGCTTAGGGCAGACGCTGCGGTCCCACGGCCTTGGCGGTGCACGGTATATCCTGCAGGCGTACCGGGTACGTGGAGGTGTAAAGATGCGCGGTAAAATTGCCCGCAGGAGTCCAGGGGACGACGGAGGGCCAGGTGGTACTGGTTGGCGTAAGCCGACGGTCTGCTGGAGGCACGATACGATGCGCGACAGCTGGCAACTGTCCGTAGGAGCCCAGGGGGCTTGGGGAGGTCGAAGGTACGGTAGAAGGTCACCCATTTATGGGTGGACGCTTCCGTCCCACGGCCTAGTGATGCACGGTCTTACCTGCAGGCGCACCGGGTGCGAGGTGAGGCCGGAGTAAACAGCACGGCCGGCCGGCCTGGTCAGGCATGCGCTGACGTGCGGTGAGTCTACGTCCTAAGGGAAGTATCTTGCCGGGCGGGGTGCGTGTCTGGTCGGTAACCGGCCCCAGAGCGGGTCTGTTGGCGTGAGTCGCGGAGAGTAGCTCGGTCTGAACGAGAGGTCGTGACTGACACGCCTGGTGGTATCTACCGCCAGGTTAGCACGGGCCCACCACTAGCCCTACTAGGTTTCCGTGAAAGTTAAATAGTCGGGAGGCGGCGCGGTTAGTTCAGGGTACCGCTCACCCTCTGAATGATTATACCCATGGATACCATGGCTCCGTCGAAACGGCAAACTGGTGGCCGTGCCTGTGTGCATATATTCCAGGTGAAACCAGTACTACGGGATAATTGTGGATGGGGGGTCGGAAGGCGGCCGATCTCACGCCCAATTTGCGGTTGGATTCGTAGTGGCGGTCGCGCAAGTGACTTTGGTGGTTAACGACAGAATGCTTGTCGGACGAAGTCTCACGGGTGCGGCATTTGACCCCCGGGTGATCAGTCACTCTGTCTGTGGGAGGATAATCACAGACGGTTGCGGTGAACCAAATCATCGCGCCGGTGAGGATAGCACCGGGGCCCCACCCAAGGTCGGCGGACGAGACCAGACCATCTCTAAGCCATTGGGTAACCTAGTGAAAAACCACTGGGAAGATGGCACTGGTTTGCGGGTTCCAGCGCCCTTGGGTTGCTGTAACACGTAGGCCATAGCCTGATCAGGGGCGGCTGCCGGCAATAGCCGTCAGTCTCATGCGGCGATGCTGGTTTCTTAGGAAGTTGGTGCCTCCGTCTGGGGTAACGAGAGAAATCTCATAGACCTTTAGCCGGGGTGTAGGACCTATGTCCACATTCGGAACTTCTGTACCTACTAAAGTATATACATATATTATTTATTAAAAATCAATTCAAATCACTGGAGCCTTTCTAATCTATACAAATATAATCCAGTTTAACAAGATATTTCCTACGTTTATTTTTACATTATTTGCTCTAATCATTGCCGTATAAAAGTTGTCTTTAAGTATCTTTATGACAAGGCATGTGTTAGTCCAATCAGGTTAGGCTTAGATAGGTTATAGTTCACATAGATAATGAATTAATAATTAGTTACAGCATTTAATAATATATTTTAGGACCCGTATATTCTACATAATTATGCCTCGAAACGAATTAAAAATAAAAGGAGGAACAGAAAAGAAAAGAGATAAAAACGAAAAGAGTTGTTAGAAGAAAGCAAAGCATGTTTAAAATTGGATAAGATCGTTGAAAAAAAGGATAATGTAATTTTAGGAAGTCAATCTTCGGATATTGAAAAAAAGGATAATGAAATTTTACTAAGTCAATCTTCGGATATTGAAATTAACAGTTATCAATCTCGACCTGAAGTTGAACTAAGTAATGATTGCCCCACTGATAGCATAATTAACCTTGAAGGATATGATTTGGCTGAAGAAAATAAGAAAAAAGATAATATTACACATGAAATAAGTAAAGACAATTTTGACATTGATCTTAAAGATACAATATATAAACCTGAGGCCTTTGATTATTTTAAAAAGCCAACGTATCAAAACATTGAGGACTTCTTCGAATTTCATCCTTGTCAACCAAAAGACAATATTCCCTTCAATTCCCAAAAAGCTTATTATTCAGCCAATAATAAACGTATATGGTTATTTTATTCTACAGAATTAAAAAAATTATTTTGCACAGTTTGTATTGCTTATGGGAAAAAAGGAGAGCAAAATAATTTTGTTGAATGTACTTCTGATTGGCAACATATTTATTTGAGAATTGGAGAGCACGAAAACTCCGCTCGCCATAGGGATTGTGTCAATTCTCATTTTATGACAAAAGAAGGTAAAGATATTAAGAAAATGATTGTTTATGGTTGCACGGATCTCAGAGGGCAACAAATAGAGACGTAGAAATATTGTTGAAAGAATTGTTGATGTTGTAAAACTTATTGGAAAATGTGGTTTGGGATATAGAGGAAAAAGAAACGAAGCTGCATATACATTAAATAATCCAAATATAGATCATGGTAACTTTTTAGAGATAATCTTGTTTTTAAGTAAATATGACTCTCTTTTAAAATCACACCTTGATGAAATAATCGCAAAGAGTCAAAAGTTCAAAGACAAAGGCAGTAAACAAGGCGGTGGATTAATAACATTTTTGTCCAAAAACACTTTTAACGACATCTTAGAAGTATGTTCCGATCTTATAACTGAAACAATTGTGTCAGAAATAAAAAAAAAAAGGAATGTATTCCATACAAATAGACATGACGCAGGATGTCAATGTGTCAGACCAGTGCTCTATAATTATAAGATATGTAAATGATAAAGTTTATGAACGTATTATAGGATTTAAAAAATGTACAACAACAACTGGTCCAGCATTTTCTGATTTAGTTGTTTAAACATTGCAATCAAAACGTATTTCACTAAATAACTGTATTGGGAATTCAACCGATGGGGCCAGCATATGCAAGGACAATACTCGGGATTTGCTAAAAAGATGGAAGATTTAGCTCCTAATCGAGTACACGTATGGTGTGTTGGACACATTCTAAATTTAGTATTACAAGATGTCACTAGTAGCGTAATTCATGCTAACTTATTTGGACTACTCAATAGCACAGCTAGTTTCATTCGAAAATCACATGTACGTAGTATGGACCGTTTTAATGATATAGTTACTAAAATGAAGCTGAATTTAATTGGAGAAACGAGAAGGTGGGCAAAAGAAGTAGCACTTAAAAAAATTTTTGGAACATTTGACACTAACGATTTCAATGGCATACTATTTAAAAAAAAATCTAAGTATCTCATAGGGTTTAATAAAAAATTTAAATATTTTTTTCCATATTGTTGTTATACAATGTGATCTCAATTTTTCAAAATTTTTTTGTTTTTACCGTCCTTCTATTAATAATGACAAGGAACAATTACATTTTATTTGTTCCGGAACAAATATTAAAGGAACAAGTTCTGGGTATTTCGTTAGTTCCGGGACGAATATCTTGAGGAACGAGTTCAAAATATTTGCTCCGGAACGAATATTTCGAGGAACGAGTTCCGAGTATTTGCTCTGGAATGAATATCTCGAGGAACAAGTTTCGGGTATTTGTTCCGGAACGATTACAACAGGGAGTCATGAAAGAACATGTTCCGGAATTAGTTCCGAACCCCTGGTTTTCATAATTTTTTTAAAAATTGTATGAAATATTGATGTGTATTAATAAAACAAGTAAATTAAACTAAAATAAATAAATAAATAAAAATTAAAATAAAATAAAATAAATAAAACTAAAAAAGAGTTCAGCGTAAGTTTTGAAATTACGTTTCCTACTCCCTCAAGATTGATCAACCATCTCACGATTATCTTTCTGTACTACAACGTTTAAAACTTGATAGTCTAGCTGACCGCAGAATTACTGCCAACTTAAGTTTTCTCTTTAAACTATTAAATATTTCTATAGATGCGCCTGTTTTGCTATCCGAGGTTAATTTTAGAGTTCCTTATATACACTCTCGCTCAACGGCTCCTTTCTATGTTCCCTTTTATCTTACCAATTACGAACGAAATCAACCCATTCATCGTATGATGCGCTTAGCGAACGCGCATTTACTTGATTATTAATTACTAAAAACTGTCACATCTATTTTTGTGTTTGTACCTTGTAAATAAGTAAATATTTATATCTGTACCTTGGGCTTTGCCTGTAATGAATGTTAAATAAATAAATAAATAAAAAATAAAATGGGGCCAAAAAAACAGCGGTGCGACTAACGACGTGACGTACACGAGCGCGCTTAACACCAGGTTGACAACATATTGTTACTTTAATTTAAATTAAGTTTAAAACTCATACCTTCATGAGTTATCTATTATTTTTGGAAATACCTAGGAATTTCATAAAGCACAGGATTCTACACTTTTACGGCAACAAATTAAGAATCAATCTCATCGTCAAGTAGCTAGCTCCAGTAAATTGAAAAAAATTAGACCACGAGCCAAAAATATGTTAGATACAAGGCTTCAGAAATGCTGACGAATAAGTAAAATTGTAATCTTATGTGTACTTGCTAACAATTTAGCTAGATTTATTTGTTTGTAAAAAATGAATACGTACACATCTTTAAATGCAAAAAAGGCATAACAGAAGTATAATACAATAATGTAGACATTGCAATTATATTAAATAATGTCGGCTCGTTCAAGTTTTAAAACAACGTATACGTATACTTATTGGGATACATTTTCAAGAACAACTCAACACTACATTATTTAATTTTTACTTAAGTTTTAAACAATTTAGGTATATACAATAAAATTTGATAAATATACACTTTTTTTACAATAACATTTATTTTTTGTGTACGTAAATTGTAGAACCATAAAAAACACCGTAGATCATATGTGCAAGTACATCCGCTAAGGTTTGTATTTAGATATTACATTAGTTGAGACAGATCGTACAAGAACAGCATAGCATCTTGATTCAAAAAGTTAAAACTCATCCACATAAGCGCTAAACGCATCTTTAAGCACAATAACTTGACATGCACGTTTAGTTAGAAACTTATTATTTATGCGTTCGGTTTATTTATTAATAGGTATTTAACAGGCTGCGGTAAATATCATCGACAAAAAAAAAAGTACCGGTTAAAAGGACTTTTTTAGGTTCGGTCATTGCACGTCAATACAGTCATAACGCAAGCCAAACATAAAAGTATTAACGCGAGTACAAAACGACAATTTTGTCAAATACAATACACGCCGGTAATAAAAGACAGGCAACGAGGTAGAATTAGCTGACACAAGTATACACGGATTGACAGACAACAGGTAATAATTGTTCCGTATATGTATTATTCTGTGTGTGTTGAAAATATAACTGAACTTTACAAAACGACATGTCCTATTAAAGCGACGAGACGATAATTTCACGCAAACAACAAAAACTGAATAAAATTCGACAATAGGAGTCGGCTCAGTTATCAGTTATCACATAAGCCTTAAGGCATGAACGCGGTTAATGTTCCACATAGTATCCCGTTGCTTATCACAGTTATCAGCTACTCGTAGATAACCGTGCAGCTCACACCTAAGGTTATTAAACAAAATAACCTTTTATCTAATATCCTTGGTGAACTCCATCCGCACGATGTTGTTATCTCGGATCTCGATAATCGTTGCATTCTCAGTAATTGCATAAAAATGTGTTTAAATGAAAAAAAATACAAACATTTTTGAACGAAAATGCCAACCGTGTATTATAGTAATTTAACTAGTAATATGTTTAATACAATTAATAATTACTATAAAAGAAAACCTACGTTTTAAAAAATTTAGGTTACGTTTTTTTTTGGCATTAGTTACTTTTGAAAAGTTATTACTCAAGTGTTTCGGTGTACTGCCTAATCCAAAAAGAAATCAAAAAAAAAATTAAAACAGTCACTGAAACTGGATGAGTATTACAAGGAAACATTTGAATGTTGTTATCCAATATTTCAACGACTATACTCGTTTCTTATTTGGAACATATGTCGTAGAAATCTAAAAAACAGAGTTTTTAGAATAACATTAAATTTTAATAATAATAATTTATAAAGATATAAACTTATATCGATGTAATGATGAATAATGTATTGATGAATCAATGGTTGTGATGATTCACAAGCTAATTGAAAGAATATGGAATACTGAAGAGATCCCTAGAGATTGGAATATGGCATTAATATGCCCTATACACAAAAAGGATGATAAAAAAGAATGTAACAACTATAGAGGTATAGCATTAGTGAATGTGACTTATAAAATTCTATCTTATTGCGTTCTGGATAGAATCAAGCCTATTGCGGAAAACATTATAGGAGATTACCAGGGTGGCTTCAGAGGAAATAAATCCACAATAGACCAAATATTTATTATAAGACAACTATTTCAGAAAACTTGGGAATTCAATCAAGAACTACATACACTTTTTGTAGATTTCAAAAAGGCGTATGATAGTATCAACAGGGAAAGTATGTACAAAATTTTAGAATATTTCCGCTTTCCACAAAAACTTATAGGACTAATTAAGGCCAGTTTAAAAATGACAATGGTTAAAGTTAAAGTTGGTAACGTACTATCAAGAGAGGTTCGGGTGAATACAGGCCTACGGCAAGGTGATGCTCTATCCCCAATTATTTTTAATCTGGTTCTGGAAAAAATAGTTAGAATGATGAATATATCACCAGATGAAGGGGCGAAACTGGATGGGACATCAATAAGTCTTTTGGCGTATGCAGAATATAGTGCTTCTAGGGAATAACATAAATACAGTGAAAAGTCTATGCGTAAGACTTATAGCAGCAGCAAAAAAAGTGGGCTTGCAAATTAATGAGGGTAAAACAGAATATATGGGAGTCAGTAGACGACGGGATGGAAGACAAGCAGATGAGTCCTTAAAGGTAGGATCTTACAGTTTCAAAAAAGTATCAGAATTCAAATATCTGGGTACAATGATCACCCAATCAAACAATATGGAGTATGAGATACTAAAAAGGGTTCAAATGGGCAACAAATGTTATTACGCCTTGGAGAACTTGTTTAAGTCAAGAACACTCTCAAAGAAACTAAAAGTCCAGCTATACATTACGCTAATAAGATCTATAGTATTGTATGGAGCGCAATGCTGGACTGTACGGAAAAGCGACGAAGCTAAACTGAGGGTCTTTGAAAGAAAAATATTAAGAAGGATATACGGACCCTGTCTTGACTCGCAAACAGGGGAATGGCGTAAAAGACACAATGATGAGATATATGACCTGTACAACAGACCGGATATAGTAAAGGAGATAAAAAGGAAAAGATTGGAATGGGCAGGTCACGTGTGGAGAAAACCTGAAGCTTTGACAAAGACGGCTCTACAAGAGAATCCCACAGGGAAAAGACCCCTGGGAAGGCCCCGAATGCGATGGGAGGACTGTGTCAGGAAAGATGTAGCAGAGCTCTACCCAGATGAAGAGTGGCATGTGTTGGCGCAAAACCGTGATGAATGGAGGCATTTATGTTTGGATGTGTGGTCTAAAAGGCCGTAAACAAAAAAAAAAAAAAAGATATAAACTTAGGTAAAGTAGTTTTCCTCTAGAATTAATGTCTGTAAGCATAAATGCATTGGAGGTAGATGAGTCTGCTTTTAAAGTTTCTATGCGCAACATACATGCAGTATGTTTACTTATGCCATCATGATGTGAGCTTAACAGGCCCTAAAGGCTTAATGCTGCCATCATAAGATGGTTACTAGACGGATTAACATTTCAGGACGGGTTGTCAATCCATCGCCGTAGAGTAGGATGGCAACTCTTTTTCAACGGACAATTGCTCGTCTGCAAACGGAACGCCCATGACCCAGTGTCAAACTAGCGACAATGGGCGCTATCTTACTGCCACCTTACGCACTCGGCTACTCCTCCTTCTATGTTTACTTACCTAAAATCATAATTAATAAAATATTTATGGTAGCAATATTATAAAGTAGTGTTATGGCTCATCCGTCTAACAAAATAACCAATTATATAATAATGTATTCTATGATATCAGGTGAAGCATTCTCATGATCATTTTAAAAAGCAATCAAACTTATGTATTTATAAATAAGAACATTTAATATTAAAAAAATAATGTTACTTTCTAAACACCGGCTTGTGTTTCAGTAATATTTTCATTGAATGCTTTATGTACTTTAAGCTTCAACACATCGATTAAGCTGAATTTTTCTTAATTAAATATACTAGTGAGATCAGACAGTTTTATATTAGATTTTATCTATATTTATCTATATCATTGTTAGTTTTGCAATTGCCAGGTTTTGAGAGTTTTAATATAGAATATAAGGACAGAATTGTATATACATGTTTGGCATAGCTAAATGATAATTTTGACCGCCTGCTGCTCTTATTGTTCCAAAAAATGTCTATCAAAAAGAAAAAATCATAAATATGGAGTAACAGAGGAAAATCTGAAATCTGTAATTTTTAATTATTTCAATACTTAAATCAAACTAGGCGATGGTATTAACATTTTACTTAGAGGTGATTACAATTTACCAAACATAAATACATACACGTTCCTAGTTACTCGTTTGGATTGTATTAATTGACGGTTTACCATATCGATTGTCTAATATTATTGTAGACAATTTCACTAGATTTCATTTTTACCAGTTTAATTTAATTAGTAAATTTGCTGGCTCTATATTAGATCTTGTTATTTTCTAATTTAAGCAATATTAGTGTGGAGCAGTGTTCACTTACAATATTACCAATTAATAATTACCATCCAGCATTAAATATAACTAACCAATTTGAATCTTCTAATAGTCCTACAGAAATCGAAGAATGTAAATATTATAAAAACTAATTTTGATTCCCTTTAGTCCTACTTGGCTATGGTTAAGTGGAATGAAGTGTTTTTTTGGAAAAAATATTAACGAAGCTACAAATATTTTTTATGAAATAGTCTTGAATGCAATAGATATATTTGTTCCAAAATTTACCTACCACTCAAGGAGTTTTCTTTTCTGGTTAAGTCCTGTACTTAAAAAAAACGAATTATAAGAAAAAGAGATACACAAACAATATAAACAAATTGGTAATATTTTTTTTTATAATCAATTTACGAACATTAGACGTACATGTAAACTATTGTCAAAGCAATCTTATGAAACGTATTTAACAATTGTTCAAAAAATTCACATTTTTTTTTTGAAAATATGTGAGTGATAGGAAAATATTAATACATTATCTTTTCCTATGCGTTTTAATTTAATGACCGCTGTTCTAATATTGTTAATGAAACATCCAATTTATTTGCAAATTATTTAGCCAACTGTTAACTGTTTATTCGAAAAACACAGTGTCTTCACGTTATTGTTTAATGTAAGTTGTCCACTTTTGAAGTTTTTGATGACCTATCGCAGAAGGATGATACAAATTCGGGTCTTGATAACATCCTTTGGTTAGTTTTTAAAGAGTGACGTTGTGTTTTAACACTCCTGTACAAGTGATTTTCCTAAAATGTTTGAAAAAATAATAACCCGCTAATTGTATTAGCAGATAATATTTGTTTAAGGCATGACATGATATCAGAAATAGACAGCTCCTTTCTTTAGCTAATACTACAACTAATAACATTTTTTGTTGTTGTTATGCATATACTAACTTATGACGCTGTATAATTACTACCTATATCAAAAGAGTAGAAAATAATCAGACTATTCGCAAAAATATTAAACGCGTCTACCAATTCTGTCAAATATGACTTTATAATAAATTTAACATCAGTCTTATCAATGGAAAAGCCATATTTACTCATAACATGAAAGTTACCAACGAAATTATTTTCCTCTGTCTCGGCGAATACAGTGTGTCGTCCCACAGACTGTACATGATGACCTTTCATTACCAGTCATAGTAGCAAATAATGTTAAGGCATTCCATAAACTTGTATTAACAGTACGTGTTTGACCTCCGATCCAAGCACACGTGTGTTCCGCATTTAGTAGCTTCCGATAGCAGTACCTATTATTTAGCAGTAATCGTTGGGACAGGTATGTGATTCTTTATCTCTCTGACCCGCAATAAAAACCCACACACGCCGTAGGTACACCGCGGCATATTTCAACTGAAAAATTGCCACGGCAACTATTCAACCATGAACAACCACAATAAAACACAATCTTCATCTTAATCCAAAATTAACAACTCCAAATCATTCGCAGAAACTACTGCTAACATCCAATTTCCAAAAAAAGAACAAGCAATAGTATTAAACGCAATAAACGAAATACCTCAAATAGAATATATAAAAGCATTTAGTAAAATTACTTCACCGAAAAACATCACATTTGCATCCAGAATTTCCAACAACCGGTTCTGTATTTATTTTACAGATAAAAGTATAGTCGATGAATTAATACATAATCACTCGTACATAACTATAAACGAACAACGTATCCCATTTCGCCGATTAATTAACTCTGCTAAAAGATTTATAATATCTAATGCTCACCCAATAATACCACACGATATTATCACAGAAAACCTAATTATAGAAGGCATCAAAACAGTGTCACCTATAACATTTTTGAAGCTGGTTTCCAAGACGAACTCGCACACATCAGCAGTTTCTGCAGACAGGTGTATATACACCCGGATGATATCGCTAATGTACCCGGATCCTTATTAATTAAATACGATAATACAGATTTTAGAATATTCCTAGCTGACGACATGCAAACAAAACAGTCATACCTCCAACTTTTGTAAAAAAACATATAGAAAATACAAACCCTACAAACCAAACAGCACAAATTAAAAAACCAGTTGAAGTTAACTTCAATGATATACAAAAAAAAATCAACCCAAAACACCTCCATTAAGCCAACCTATGATTTTACCCACCCATTAAACAAAAATGATTTATACTACCCCTAAAAATAAAAACAAATCCCTTAAAAAATACCAAAACACACACAATCCAAACGATTTCATACAACTTAAACGCCTCAGAGCGCGCACCAGATTTTTAGTTTAACTCAGTAAAGCCGCATCCTGGAAAGACTTCACATCCAGTTTAGACAACCAGACCGATTCTTCGGTAGTGTGGAGTAAAATTAAATCCCTCAAAGGAACTAACCGAAAAAACAATATACAACTTTTATTTAACTCAGAACTCATATCGACACCTAAGGAAGTGGTCAATTCTATTGGAAAATTTTTTCAAAAAAACTCAAGTAATTCGAACTACGAAGACGAATTCCTAACTAACTCCCATCGATACAACTCTCCATCAAACACAATCGACTCTAATGGTATTACACAAACCCTAATCAACTCCCAAATAACCATGGAAGAATTAGAAACGGCATTGAGAACCAACAAAAGCAAAAGCCCGGGACCAGATGGTATTCCTTATATTTTCATTCAAAATTTACCCCTCAATGGTATCAAACACTTACTTGACATCTTCAATACTATATGGAACAATAACGTATTCCCAAAATACTGGAGACATGGGTTTGTTATTCCAATCCTCAAGCCCAATAAGAATAAATATCTCAGCGAAAGCTATCGTCCCATCACGTCACTCAGCACACTATGTAAGCTACTTGAAAAAATCATAAATCGTCGACTCATTTGGTTCCTCGAAAAAATAAAATATATTTCCCCCGAACAAAATGGTTTTCGACAAAATAGAAGCACATCAAATCTATTAAGGATCAAAAAAGAAATTGAATCAGCTAAGAACAATAAGCAAAGTTTAGGTATGATCAGCTTCGATATTGCCAAGGCCTATGACACCACTTGGAGGGCCAGAATAATGCACATACTTAACAAAATAGTATGTAAAGGGAACCTACTCAACTTCATTCAAAACCAATTACTCGAACGCTCCTTCCAAGTCAAATCATCAAACTGCTTATCTGATACCTACATACAAGAAAATGGAGTTCCTCAGGGTTCAACAATTTCAGTAACACTCTTCCTGCTAGCAATAAATGACATCTCGAAGCAAATACCTAAGCCAATCATTCCCATGCTGTACGCAGATGATTTCTCCATTTTATGTCGTAGCAGCAGTCTTATAACAATAAAACAAATGCTACAAGACGCCACAAATGAACTAATTAAGTGGTCAAATACATCTGGGTTTAGATTTTCAGCTGAAAAAACCAAACTTATTATATTCAACAACAAAAACAAAAACAAAATGTCAATTAGTATGGGCAAACATATAATAAAAAACGACAAAAATATTAAAATCCTCGGTATAACCTTCGATTCAAAATCTTCCTGGTCACTTCACATTCTACAACTTAAACAAGCCTGCGCCAAGCGACTCAATATAATTAAAACGTTATCTCATACATCATGGGGAGCTCATTCCTATGTGCTTATCAAGATCCACAAAGCTCTTATCCTGTCCAAACTAGATTATGGATCACCCCTATTCTCTTCAGCAAGCAAATGTCACCTAAAAAAGCTCAAAACTATCCACAACTCAGGGATGCGTCTGGCAATAGGAGCATTCCGATCCAGCCCCATCGACAGCATATCCAATATAGCAGGAATACCCTCTCTATCACTGAGATGGGCAGAGCAGAATCTCATACTGGCAGCCAAAATCTATAGATCTCCACAAGGAATCTCCTCATCTCCAAAAAGTTTATTTAATAATGTTCAAGATAAATTAGACCTAGACCAGATCATACCATCAACTATCAGTCTCCAGCCACCTTGGTCAATCTCTACAGACATCAACCTCGAACTCCATCAACTCCCTAAAAAAGATACAAATCCTATAATATATAAAAACTACTTCAATGAAATCATAGCCAAATGTTCAATCTACACAGCCGAAGCCTTAGCCATACTAGAAGCAATCAAATATTTCACACAATCTGTCGATGACAAACGCTGTATTATACTAAGCGACTCACTCAGTGCAATAACAAGTCTTAAAAATACAACCAACCCTACCGATATAGCAAGAAATATCCAAAACTCCTGTCACATTGCACGGTCCGCTGGTAAACACATATCTTTCATGTGGATTCCCGGACATTGTAATATAGCAGGTAATGAAAAAGCCGACGAGGTTGCCAAACTTTCACACATGTCACATAAAGCTATCACCATATCAGGATTTTCCTACAGCGATGCAAAAAAGCATATAAAAAATCGCATTACAGAAAGGTGGCAACAATATTGGTCTAATCAAACAAACAAACTCAATGAAATAAAAAAATCAATACTCCCTTGGCCCCCTCCTCCCGACATCTCCGGAAGACAAGAAACAACTATAAACCGGCTAAGAATCGGCCATACCTCACTCACTCATCGACACCTAATGACAAGGGAGGATCCTCCCATTTGCACTACCTGCGGTGTACAACTTACAATCAAGCACATCTTCACAGAGTGCAGAAGTAACCAGCAAGATCGTATGGAAATCCTCGGTACCACCCACCTATATGAAATCCACAGTCCGGACCCAACCGCAATCCAAAAACTATTTATCTTTCTAAAAAAATCTACTTTATATAAAGAAATATAACATGTATACTATATATAATTTTAAGTCTGTATGTAACTATGTAATAAGAATAATTTAAGTCACTGTTCGACCAATGGCCAGAGCTGCCGCGGTTTTTTTGTTAAATAAAAAAAAAAAACTTGTATTAAGTACAATTTCGAATGCTATTTTCCGATACCATTTTAGGGATCTTCGAAGTGGAGATCCGGAAGAAACCTGCGGCCCTTGAATCAACGAAAAAACCAACAGTTTTATGGGAAAATTAAATTGAAAAAATATGAAGAGTATAACAAAAACTAAGTATCATAATTAACAAATAAAACCCCGTGTAAGGGTGAGAAGAAAAACAGTTGAGAGGAACTAGCAAATTGAGAAGAAATATGAAAAACACATCGGCTAAACGACGTTAATCGTCGGTGTGCAGCTCTCTTCCCTCGCTTCCACAACGATCCTTAACAGGAACTCTGGGAAGTTTCAGGCGCCTCTTCATACTCCTGGTCCGTTGGCTTAGGTTCGGTTGAAATAATTGTCAATGCTCGCGGTATCTACCACCATAACTAAAAACAGTATAAAGCGCTTTACAATGGCAACAAATTTACGCGCAGCAAAAAATACATGCCAGTGGGCTATCTATATTATTTATAATTAATGATATGACTTATGGTATGAAAATTAATTTTTTTTTTTAATTCCAACTTAAAACAACCTCCTTTATTTTTTTACACTTCCAGAAATTTGGTAGAGGACATCGGTGTAACCTTTGATTTAAAGTTAACCTTCTGAAGTCACATTGATATAATAATGACTTAGAAAGTCCTAAATTATGCGAGTGTCAAGAATAAAAATTGCCCACCAATTGCATAGATTAAACGGGTTAAATTGGAATGGAATTTCAGTAACAATCGCCGGTGTACTCGTTGAGTTCGGATTTGATGACATCAATATAGATGATTTTACTTTTGTATGCACTCAAATTAAATCTACGCCCGCCATTATCTATTGCTATGGAGACAAATTCTGATCATATTCCAATAAAACAACATCATCTGATGCCAATTGAAATAGTTATTGAACTAGTCAAAAGAAACTTTCACAAATTATTGTCAGACGGTGACTTTCTTTGATGTATTCGATTTTATTTGTCTGTAGCGTACTGACTATTGTGCAATGTCAAATCGTAAGCGTTTTAACAGAAAAGCAACCGTTACCTGTAACTCTAAACGGTACGCTAGTTAAAGGGTTCGGCGTTGTTGGACACAAACAAGGCAAAACCAACAAGAAAGGATTATTAAAAAAAGAACTGTCCACTTCAAATATGACGTTAGATAAGAAAACGATTTCAACGGATCCCTCGGAAAAAAATCCTTCATTGAAACGTTATTGGCTAAAACGTATGTAGAAATTCATGATTATGCCAATAAGAATAAAATTGATTTATAATAGTCTATTGAGAGCATTACATCCATATTTTCTTATTTGAAAAACATGACCACGTAAATCAGTTTTTTAAGAGATTTAATGTAGTATTAGAGTAAACCAAACCCGAAGAATAATATATTTATGAGGACTGTGAGTTGGCAGTTTTTAAAATTATATTTAATAGCGAAGTTATAGCTATTTAAAAATCAATTTAAAAAATCCTCCAATTTATTAAAACTACACCATCTCACAGTTATCAGAAATACTATATTCTACGAATTCCATAATGAATGTATTTGTTTGAAAACAATCAGACCAAGCTAAGCTATGTTAAGTAGACTCGCTCATTTTTAACAAAAGCAATCAGTTTTATCGGAACACCAAAACTTTGTTAAATAACCAAAACATTTTTTCGTTCAAATCGTAAATCTTAAACTTTTTAGTAAAAAAATGAGAAAATGATAGGGTCATTTCAAAAATTTGTGTTTTTTCAGTCCAACTTCTATCTTGCAAAATTCTAAAAGTCTAAAGCAAAATGGTCTATACGCCTCAATTTTACAAGTTGAAAAAATGTTCAATATCTATGACCTTTTGTTGGTAATTTTAACATAAAAGCTTTCCAAATATTTGCCTGTAATCAAGCTGAAAATAATTCCATGTTTTTTTTTTCATTTTCCTGGTTGTCCGACATCATGGTTTCCAAATTGTAGTAAAATTTCTACCTCCATAGTATTTTATTGGCTTGTTGTAAGGAACTATATAGAGGCGTAAAAAATTTCTCTCGTTTCACAACATAAAGGTCTGTCCTAAGAGTTTTTGTGTGGCGCTTCAAGTAGGTAGTTGTTCAAACGCCACCATCAAAGCGCTAAATTTTTTTCTGGCAAAAAAGTAAAATAATGGCAACACTGATTCATGACGTAAAAAAAAACATTACTTATTTTCCCACTTCTCTAACCACTAATGCGGCATAATGTCATACATTATTAATTAATACATTAAAAACTGAATGGCGCAAAGGAAGAATGGTAATAGTCCATTTGTTTTACATTTTGTGTTAATAGTTCGTTTTAATGGTACATTGCGACTATTAAGTGAAAAATTGTTTTTACCCTTCTGAAAACTTGTCGTAAATGGATTACTACCCTTATTTCTCTGTTACCTTCAAATTTGAATTTTGTTTCTAGTTTCCAATCATAGCTTTTTCAATTATATTTTTTTGCAATGTCATAACTGCAACTTATTTATGATAACGCCTCTCGCCAACAAATACAACGGTGTCCTCATTTTTAGATTCCTTCAAACCCGACAAATCGGGTAAAAAAAAAAAAACCACTAAACTCAAACTGATGACGAGCCGACAACCATGTGACGACGATACGAAGCGAGTGGCGACTAAACAACGTTTTTGGAAAAATAAATGGTTCAAAAATCCGACGTCGACTGCCAACGAACAGAAATCCGAGACGGTAAACCAACAAGAGTATTTTCCGGCGGGAACGCGTTTGTCAGGGCAAGCTCATTTTAACGAGCCCGACCTAGAGGACGGCCGACGGTCGTTTGTGTACTCCGAACTACAAAAAGGGGACGGTGATGGGACCGGTCGGGTAAGGAAAAATTCAGAGCTCGTCAAGACCACTCGAGTGGAAGATCAAGTGTCCGACGCGTACACCTACTCGTGTCGTCCGTTTACGCCGGCTAAAATAGCCCGACCTACGAAAAGTCCCCCTTTAAAAATGAAAAAATCCTCTTGGAGCTGTCGACCTCCCACCGACATACCCGTTACCTTGTCGCCGCGGCCTTCCCGCATGAAGAGCACAATAGCCCGGTGCATTCCCACTATACAAACGTGCAAGCCGGTCACGTACGCCGACCCGGGCACCAAATGGTTCGTGAAAGTCACTTCCGTGGATCCGTGGGTTAGAGACAAGACGACCCAGTCCGACGAATAAGTACCTTGCGATATACTAGTAATCTAACCAACAGGATAAAACCATTCCGTTATGGGACCGACAAGAAAAGTCGACGTGCAGAAGTCGTGTATGAGCTTTACGTTTTTTTTCTATTTGTTTCTATTTATATATCAGTATATTAAATTTATTATACTTTTTATAATATACACGGTTAGGTGTCTTACAACACTTCGCACAAATCTATTCATCGCCTGGTTTCAAAAGATAATTATCAGAAAATTTAACCTTCTTCGCCAAAAACTAAAACATAAAATAATTATGTTGAAATTGACTCAGACAGTCATGGGTGTTTTTAAGTATAGACCCGATGAGCACATATCCTAGGATCAGCAGGGGTAAGACCCAAATACTAGTCGTCACCGATATTTTTAGCCGTTTGTCAGAGGCATGTCCGTTAGAGCACTAATGGTAGACGACAGACACACCACATAGGATACAAAACTCCTAGTAATCATATTGGCCACTCGTTAACGACAAAAATATGACCGAACAGGTTATCCTCCCTTAGTCCTAGTGTTGGTAGGGAGGTCAATGCCCAAGAGATTAGACGAGTAATTTATTATTTATTAAGTTTAAAAAACTTAACTGTATTGTCAACAACATACATTTAATATGTGATTTACATTAATTTATACTATGAGACTTTATCACTATGTATTATCTATTATATTATACTATGTTACTATGTACTATCAAGTATCACTATATTTTTTATTTATTCATATAGCTAGAAACACAAAAATTAATAAATATTAAGGATAGTGCAGTAAAGATGTTAAAGTACAGATTATAAATTATAAATAGCACACAATAATCATAGATTGATATGCTAGATTTCGTATCCATTCGATAGTGTTTGGAGTTGCGTTTACAAAGTCCTCAAGTGTTCCGTTGAATTTACGATTTTATCACTCGTTCATGATTTGTAAAATAGTCTGATTATATGGGCCACAGTCGCACTCTGGAACTGAGGTTAAACCCCATCTGTGCATCAGATATCAACATTCTCCACGTCCCACCCGTATTCGATTTAATAATTTCCGACTTTGTAGTAGTTTTGCGGATTCAGCTGTGATGCTGAATCATATGAATAAAATCAGATAATCCAAGTTTTAAAATGTGTACTGCCGGATTTACCCTTTCAGATATACGCACGAGTGGGACCACTTTTCGGCATTGCAAGCAACCCTCGCGTTCCCGACACCATTTATTAGCAAATAACACGACAATGAATCAGTTTCACAAAAAAACGGACTCGATTCCGCAAATAAATGGCCTTCGGCCTACAACAAACAAGTTAAGAACTATAAACTACAAATAAATCCAACCGTGTGCATCTTCCAGCTCCGCCTCGCATAAGCCGCCAAGTTAACCATCTTCCGCTTTGCCTCGAATAGGTCGCCGAGCTACCCTTGTTCACCTCTCTGAACTCACTCCGCTCTTTCTTCTTGTCCCGTATGTCGAAATGAGCCAACGCCTCCTATTTGTAGTTGGATTCCAGAATGGACGGCACCAGACTCGTCACATCAACCGGACTCTCCAACGCCGCTGCGAGCTCTAACCGCTCGACTTCCCACGCTGAACACTCCAACAGCGTAAGCTTTGTGTCGTCAACCTCTGAAGTTAAGTGGTGGCAGCGCTCTCCCGCCTGGGGGTAAAAGAACCTAAAACAAACAAAAAAAAATCCCAATTTAAAACAACTAAAAACCCTAAAAATGATATTAAAAATCCACCAAAAATAAAACATCCCATATAATCATAACTGATTAATTAAAAATAACACACTTAAAATCGACTTGCTCTGGATTCCGAAAGTTTTAGTATCGCCGGCAAAAACATGCAGCAAGAGGTTCCTATTTTGGTAGTCTACAGCCGAAACAGGCAACTCCTCGTCTTCCGTTAAATCCCTGTCCGACTGAGAGCAACTAAGTTTTGGCACGCTAGCCAACACCCTGATGGGGGCAGTGTGGTCTCTGCCCAGTGTAAATTCAAAGTGCTCGCACTCTGCGAACAAAGGAAATATGTATAAAACCAGCGCTTAACCGACCGAAAACATTACTTTTACGGTGCACACTGAATAATCCGTTCAGCATTTTAAAATTTTGCATTGGGCTCGTGCTCAGTGCTGGATCTTGAACTCTGAGGGCCCTGGTGCCAAAAAAAATGTAAGGGGCCCTAATTAAAATGTGTTTATTTTATTAAAAAAGCAACCAGTATACAACTATGATAGGTTAAGTAACTCATCAGTTACAAAATAATAAAGTATACAGTATAATAAAATTAATAGTATATTTAAGCCAAATAAAATCCTGCAATATAAAAGTCATAACGTTAAAAATCTTAAGATCTTCTATTTTAAGAAATTCTTTTTCCTCGACTTTGCGTCGGCAAAATTATCAATTATTTTCTCAATATTTAGAATTTTGGTTCGTTCCTTTTCTATATTGAAAATTGCCAGATAAACGTTCTTGTCCACATGAGTTTCTTAGGTACCTAATTCTTTAGTTTTAGTTTTTAAAATGACCGTTCTGCTCCTGCTACAGTGATTGGCATTGTAAAAAAAAATATGCAAGCACTTAAAACGTCTGGAAAACTACTTGATAAATCATATTTATAACTCGTTATCCACCTCTTGTTGCGTACGGTCGTGTTTATTTTATCTCTCGCGCTCAGTGTAGTTACCCATCTATATTTAACTCCTATACGTAGTTGTTTTAGAGTTTCAATTTTACTCTATTTTACTCCGCCATTTGCTCTATCTAAAGGACCCTCCTGGGTTCTTTTGGATGGTCATACCTAAACCTAGAGGGGGGGGGAGCTCGGTATCTCCCCCCTTACTCGTATGTCCACGCTAAGCGGCTCGGATTTGGGCACTTCGGATGATTCATCGCTTCACTCGGGTAAGAAAAATCCCTGTTCTAGTAATACTAAATCTCCTACTAGCCCTCTATCTAAAAAATCCAAAAACATTGCGACCTCTTCAAGTTCTCCCTCAGCTCTCTCGAAGACCAGCAAGGAGTTGGACTCCCCTGAAGTGATATTGGTTATGCCGCACAACACGCATCTAGTCACCGCAAATTCAGCCAGCATGTCTTCCCCTAACGCGACTGCGTATAGGCAATCAAACGATCATGTATGCTTTCCACTTAACTATTCGGGTCCCCTGCATATATTGATAGCATCGTCATCCAGTGATAATAACCTCGGCAACTTTCATCCAGTCAAACTTGGTAAACTGTTTTCCAAAATGTTCTCCGGTATTCTTAATATCAATCCCATCGGCTCTCAGCGTGTCAAAATCACATTCGATTCCGTATATAACGCCAATTTATGTCTCTCTTCAACATCTCTGGCCGAACATGGACTTATTGCCAGTATCCCTAATACATTGCTATATTGTATGGGTATCATTCGCTTAGACAAAATCGTCTCTGAAGAAGAGTTTTGGGAGGGCTATGAATGCCCTACCAAAGTGATCTCCTTTCGCCTAATCAACGTTAAAAAAGACAACAAACTGATTGCTACTAACTTGGTGGAGTTAAAATTTTTATCAAATACTCTTCCTACTAAGCTTTTTATTTTTAAAGTTATTTTTGATGTATCGCCTAGCATCCGTTCACCCGTACAATGCCTTAAGTGCCTTCGTTTCGGCCACACATCTAAATTTTGTCGTAGCAAAGAGCGATGCAGTCATTGTGGACTTTTTGATCATGGCGAATCTTCATGCAATGTTAAAGAGACCTCACCCCCGTGTGCATTTTCTGCAAACTGAATCATCCTTCTACAGACCGTTCCTGCTCTGAATGGACCATCCAGAAAGACATCAAAAAGATCATGGCCGCAAACAACATTACTTTTTCAGAAGCATCATTAATTAAGCGATCGCGTATAACTAATAAAGCGTTTACTTTTTCCGATGTCACTAAAAATGTTAATACACCTACTATTAATGTCATTGCTCATCCCCCCTCATTCCCCGCTCTCTCTCAATCATCCAACACCTATATCCCATCCAAACATAGTAATAAATCGATTGAAGGTGCTTCAAGGAAAAGGAAAAACGTATCCTCCACTCCATCATTCCCTCTTCTTCCTTCAAACAACAACACATCCACTTCTCCAAATGGCAGCTTCCTTAATTATATGGAACATAATCATTTTTCCAACAATGATTACCTTAATTGGGTAGCAGCTTTTGCTCAAATTCTCTCTCGTTCGCTCACAAGCGACCCTTCTTCTCTCACATCTCCTTCAACGCTCCAGTCTGCCATTGAATCATCCCTTTTTAATCTCCCTTTCCCAGCCATCGACGATGACGACACATACTAATTCCGATATCATCATCCTTCTTTTCATATTCTCCAATGGAATGTTAGAAGTTTACTCCCACGTTTACAAGACCTTTCTTTTCTTCTTTCTAACCAAAAATGTTCTTTCGCTTTACTCTCCGAGACCTAGCTTTTCCAGAACAAACCTCTTTCCTTACCACATTTTAATATTATACGTTCAGACCGCTGTGATGGATACGGTGGCGTCGCCATTGCCTCCCATCAATCCATTCAAATTAACGATATAGTACTGTAACGGACCTACTTGTCTAGCTGGCTAGACTAGGCAAAGTGGCCGTCGATAAAGCTAAAATAGACGGATCCCCACGGAAAAAACGGTTGGCTAGGCCGTTGTCTACGTCTAATTGGCCTTAAAGTCTCCCTTATTAACTTAATATATCGCCCGAGGAGCTAGAACGGGCGGTCACACTGTTAAATAATCTAACTCTCAGCTGCAGGCTACAAGATGTTTTATTCTAAATTAGGGTTTCTAAATAAAATACAAAATCATACAATATATATATATATATATACACTCTGACCTGGGTTGGACGATGAAATGGTTGGTCAAAGCGGAGTTGAAACGGACGCACACAAAAGATAGTCGGATGGGCGGCTTGTAGTAAAACGGCAAAAATATAGAGCGCAAGGTCGAGGATATTGGCGGTCCGTGATGGTAAAGTCAACTGGTTAATTAGATGATACGCGAATGTCATCTCAGTGTGTCAGCGCTCCCTACCTAATTAGGTCATTAGTGATGTGTCAATAGGTTCGGGGCGCGAAGTAACGGTCGGGCGAAATGTGACCGTTACAACTTGCCCCTCCCCCGTTGAGGTCCGACCTCGGACCTTGCCATACAAAACAAGGGGTAGTCAACAAAAAGAAAAACTAATAAAATTAAAAATGTTGAACAAAGCTCCTGAAAACAAAGGTATGGATAAGAGGGGAAGGCACACCTATAGCTTGGCGAACTTCTGGCTAGCTTCTGGTGTATTTCCTAACTTCTCGGCCTGTTGAGTCCTTGAGGAAATCCCTCGGTTGAGTCTAGCCCATGGTCGTGTTCCCGTCACATAGGGCTGACTCGCCCTGTCGTTGCTTTGTTGATAAAGCTCGGGGCAAAAGTCCTAAATCCATTGGTCTTCTCAAAGTTCCCCGTACTCATAGTGGCCTTTGTATAATATTATTACTTACATTCAAAAAATGAAATTGAGATTAATTTATGTAATTATGGGTCACAACAGGTGTGAGTGTGCGTCCTATGAAAAATGGTGATAAAAAATTAAAATGTCATGGAATCACATATTTACGCATTTAAGTTAACTTAATGGTCGTGGGGAAAAAGCTGCTTAAAAAACCACGCCATATACAAATGTCCTTAAGTTAAAGAACGCACACATCAGGGGTGTTTTTAAATCGTGTGGGAGTCTTGAAAGTTAAAATTACAAGTCAAAATAAAAAAAAATAAAAGAAAATAGCCCAGTATCCAGATCGTATTCGTTTTTTGTTGTTATCAGAATATTATATAAACATTATGCAAGCGATACAAAAATACAGGATTGTTTCTTGACGTTAGCAGACTTGCGCCGTAGGTATCGCATGCGCCTATCATAATTACTCAAAACGGAAACTATACTATGTGCTTTATACAATACAAATCAAAATAAAAGCATTAATAAGTACAAGCATTGTCCTTAAAAGGACATTTTTAAAATATCATGCTGTGTCGTATACCGCTGCTTGGCTCTAAAACTCAAAACAAAATGTATATATTTTATATGTATATGTACCATGCTAAGCGTGTTATTACTATAATACTGTAAGGCAATGTAATTTCATGCACAGAATTTGCCTTGGAGAAACCGCTATGTTATAATATACATAATATAAAAATCCTATAGATCTACGGACAATATACCCTTTAGTTGTCTGCGCCCACACAGTGCTATGTACCCGCGCGCGTTTGCTTACCTAAGCAAGAATAGACCCTAGCGATGACCGTTATCGTTTCTCCTTTGCTGTGTATATTGCGGCTGTGTAAAGCCAGTCATTTGTGTTTTGTTCGGGGCTTGAATATGCCGTTGCTATTCCGAGTGAGTGAAAATTTAAGTGTAATTATAATGCTTTAAATTTTTGTAACGTAATTTGTTACTCGATTACCTATAGTGAATTATTCCGAAACAAACTGGAATAAATTGGAATGTCCAAATTTAAAATAAATTATCGTTCGAGAACCGCTCTCGGTAGTATAATTTTTCACTCTAATAACCTCGTGTTCGAAAACGAAATTGTGAAAACTAATAAGTGTACGCGAAGTGTCGTATTATATATGTAAATTCGTGACAAAATTGGTAAGTGCCGTTATTAGTACGAGATGCCGTTTTTAATAAATACATCGGTAATTTAATCCGTGATATTCGGAGACAAAAGTCGTAAAAAATTATATAAATCGCCGATTTAATTGTGCCGGTAAAAATAATAAAACAAAAGTCCACTGCAAATTTCAGGGATAAAAATGTGCCGTAAATAAATAAATCATCGGTGATCAGCCGGAATAAAATATAACCCACATGTGCAGATGACCGCGCACGAAACTCGAATTAACAATGTTCACCTAAAAATCAGTTCGGTCGAATAAAATAGAGGTTAGCTACGCCTTTCTTTAAACTACCTACACGCCCGATTTTTAAATTTAAAAGTTAAGTGTCAAGTGTTGTGGAAAAATTTGAGGTCCCTTGACCTTAAACAATTCGAATGTTCGGGTGACTACAATTGGCAAACGTGCGACGAAAAAAAAATCATGGCACGGCATTCATCAACATAAAACAAACGACAAACCGGTAACACTGCTTGGCGGCAACATGGCATCACTGTTGGATGGCAACATGGCAACACTGCAGGACGGCAGAACGGCAAATAATGGCAACTAATGGCCAAACGGCAACATGGTAACACTGCAGGACGGCAACATGGCATCACTGCAGGACGGCAAAACGGCAAATAAAGGCAACTAATGGCCAAACGGCGGCATGGTAACACTGCAAGCCCATAACAAACCGACCGGCGCCCGTAGGCAAGTACTAATACAACACGCACAGTACCTGACCAATTTGTAATACATGTGACACAATTTATCACAAGGTATCCTCAATGACATGATAATGGGTAGGGGTTACCGTACCCTGTCTTACGTGTTGTGAAATAAGGAAGAAATCGTATTTGGTAGGATCTGTAACCACAGTGTCAATAATAGTACCGGGTGCGGGATTTTGGATTCCTTGTTTTGTAAAGAAACGAGCGCTTAGCCTCTTGGTAACTATTACAAATGCCAATGGAACAGAAGCAGCACCTAAGAATATGGATCACGCTTGAAATTTGGTTAATAAAGAAATACGACGCGTTTTCACAAAACAAAATAAAATAGTATATTACTATCAATGGTGACTAATTTTATATAAGAAATGGATATTAAAAAAAAAACAATTATATAATTCTAGAGGGATTCCGAGACTTGTGAATATTAAGGAATTCCTTGCTTAAATCATAAAACAAGTCGCCCATGCCTGACAGTCTTACGTTGATTCCCCGACTTATCAGTTCCTCCCATATGACTCGGGCTCCAAAAGACGGAGCTATTCGGTCTCGACTCATCCCGATGGCGGGAATTGTCAACCACTTAAAATGATTGGCCGCGAGGTAAGCAGCTAGTTGGCGCACTGCTTCCCTGTACCCCGTTTTAGTTGGTTTCCCATTAAACTTTTCTTTTGTTAATAGGGTGACAATTAATACGGCGCCCCTACGTTGAACACAAAGACGACTGGAGATCCTATCGTGCACTGATGGCTTCCCAAAGCTCGCCGAAAAGAAACGGGCTATGCCTCGTGTCTGACGGCGGCATTCGTCAAAGTCCGACGACGCGCAGTGAGCTAATATCACGCCGGACCCGCGGAAGAAATCCATCAGTGGCGCATTTTCTAGACGAAGAAGGACTCCATCGAAAAGCAAATCTACACTGGTCATCGCTGCAATATAATTAAGAACTAGTTTTATCTTAGCTTTAAGTTACTTAAGTTAGATTAAGTCTAGACTATAACTAATAAGTATTGGGGTCAGTAGGTGTGTTTATAATGGACTATCTGCATAGTTAACCCTTCTTCTTCGTAAGCGCGGCTCTATGGCGTTATCGCCTGCTAAACAAAATTCCGTAATTTTGCGCCTAATTATTTGGATTAACCAATGTATAATAATATACCCTAACAATGCTCCCACAAGATAGAATGCGTATCTGTGGTTCGTTATATTGGTATAAACGTTATCAAACTGCTTTGCCGAGTCTATCTGGGTGATCAAATCGTCCAATGATTTCGAAGTTTTCGTTAAATCGGTAAGATCGTTCGCGATAGGAATAAGATGAATCGGTTTCCTTAAAGTCGCGTTTCTAATTTGCTTTAGCTTCTCCGATACTTCGATTGTATTGTTTAAGAAGTCTAAAGTAGGAATAAAATCCGTATGTATGTACCGTCCGCTATTTATTGCGATTGCCCTTAGAATGGTATGAGGGGTATGTACCTCACAATTATTCTTAATCTTCAACAAGCCTGATCCCACCAGTTCTATAGTATACGTATATGGGCTGCAAATTATTGTAATATCGATCGGGTTCAGTGCTAAATATAACCATGCGTTTCTACTCTGTAATTTAGTGAAAATTGGCAATGTGACAAAGTTATGTCTTATATCGCAAATCGCAGGAATTTCGGACCTTGCTAAGAAAAATAACGTTTCACACGTTTGTATCGGCCTACGTGGAAATTGTTGTGGATATAGACAGATATATGCGGTCCCTACATGTTTACACTTATTGTACGCGTCTAAAGTCATTGGTACAAATGTTTCCCTATTAATCCCTATGGCCAGAAATTCGATTGTCGGCTGTATGTAAGTCACCTGATTTTGTGAAAGCTTACTCGGAAAAGGCGTGATATGAAAAATTTGGTAAATTTGTTTTTGGCAGATAGGTATTTCTATAGTATAAATTAAGTTATTTTCCGTGAAAGCTACCGATAAATCTGTCAGACTAACAAAATCTAAGATACTAAAACGTGAACTAAGTGGTATAGGCAGTTGTTCATTTTCCGGTAGATCTTTTTCAATTGATCTAAGCTGTTCTACCAAAATACTAGTGTTGACTACGTTTGGGTGTATTTGACCCAGACGAGCAGTTAAAATTGCAGTAATTAAGTCTCGCGATTCTAAGTTAAATTCATTAATGATACTATTAAGATTCATTATGTATTCCAAAACATTTTCTGATAATGAATAATCGTCCAAAGTATTTTTTAATTTATTTTGCTGGCCTTGTACTTCTACCAAAATGTTACTTAACTTAACTGTATTATTATTTAATTTCTCGGCCAAAGATTTAATATTATTTAATCCGGATTGTAAAATTATTGTTTGTTTTTTCTGTAATTTCAATGCTGTCTTAGTACGCTGCGTGTTATTATTGATGTGATGATTTATTTCTACTAAATCATCTTCATCCAGAGTGCCGAACATAAACCTACTAATAGTGCCTACCACGTTTATAAGCGCTCGTTTTTCCCTAAAATATAATAAATGATGTAAATCTTCGTAATACCTATCCATTTCGTACAATGAATGCGTCATTAAATTATTAAAATTGAAACAAGTCTTAGTTAAACGCGCAGCTTGATTTGAGCAGGTTTTTTCTAAGCTTTCTCGCATAATATTAATATCCCTATACTTTTGCTCATAATTCTTAATATCGATGAAAACTACCAACCTATATGAAGTTTTTGTAAATTTTATATCGTGCAGATTTTCAAAATAGATTCCTGAACTATTAATTTGCGTATTTGTATAGTGGCTATTTTGCCCCAACCCTAATACTACTGAGAGGGTGATAATGGAAATCAAAGATATTACTCGCGCCATTCTAATAGGACAACAAAGGGGCAAAGTATTAAAACGAAAATATTGAATAATCGTAAATGTCAAGAATTGACTTACTAAGTTATCCGTGAAGTTTAATTCTTCAAGTAATCCGTATATGTAGTTGCGCGAGAACACCGATATGTAATACGGTAACGAAAGGAGTAAATGTCTTGAAATAAGGTCTGACTAAAATATTATTTTTAAAAAAAAATAATAAAATTGTTAACGACACTAAGTAATGTAATTAAAATTTACAATAAGGTAAACGAATAAAATCAATAAAATAAAAGTTATTGAAGTTTAGATCCGTAACACCGGTCGTATAAAATTAAATGTATTTAATCGCACAAAATAAAAATAAAAAAAAATAAATTGAAGTGAAGTACGATGATTCTCGACGCGAAGTTCTGTTGATAAAAGTAGTGTAGTGAACAGGGCGATGAGAACGACTGATCGTGAGACGCTCCTGTATCTAGCGAGAGCCACGGCTACTGGCTTACCGGTAAACAGAAGTGTTTACCAAGCATTTCATTGTTTTTTCCTACCAAACGCGTTGCTACTGCCTGGGAAAATTTCATTGTCCCTATCAAATTTCGCTTTGGTAATTTATTCGTTATGATTGAGAAAAAAAAATTATTGAACAAATATTGTAGCGTACATATAGCGTGAGAATTTTTTTTTTTTTTATTTGATAAAGATAAAAATTTAACGGCTTTGTGCCGAACAAAATTAGGGAAGTGCTGAAAGTGGAAATAGAATAATACAAAATTATTAATTTATTAATTTTCCCGAGAGTTATATGGCTTGATTTGGTCTACATGGACTGGTGCATCCACCAGTTGGCCATGTTTTGGTAACTTAACCAAATAGCTGTAAGGGCCTAACTTTTTCATTACTTCATAGGGGCCTTCGTAGCGATTAGAGAACTTATTGTCACGTACAGGGACTTTTACCAAAAATTTTTCACCTATGTTATATGAAATATTATTATCCAAATTAGTTTCCTTCAAATCAGACTTTAACGCTGCATTTTTTATAATTTCTGGTAATGTTTTCCTAACATGCTTTATCTTATCTATTTCTGATATAATGTTTTCATCGGTGGGTGGTATAAGCGCGATATCGTAAATGCTTTTCGGGTTATACGCGTGCAATAAATAGTGCGGTGTATATTGCGTTATTTCATGCATGGAAGTGTTATAAGCGAAAACTATATAAGGTAGATAGTCAACCCACTTATTATTTTCTTGTACGTACGGTGCTAACATGTCAATTAAAGTTTGGTTCTGTCTCTCTACTTGTCCTTGCGAAGTCGGTTTGAAAGGTATTCCGAATTTCTTATCAATATGTAGGGCTTCTAAAAGCTCAACCACTACTTTTGCAGAAAAATGTGTACCGTTGTCACTTCGAACGATTTTCATTGGGCCGTACTTTAAAATGAATTCTAATAGAAATTTAACTGTGGACCTAGCGTTTGCGTGCTGATAAGCTTTGGCTACACAATATTTAGATACGCGATCAGTAGCGACTAAAATGTATTTATTACCCCTTGAACTTTGTAGTGGTCCTACGTAATCCAAATAAATTTCTTGCATAACTTCCCCTTTATCCAACGGATAATGCCCTATCTTAGGTGGTTTAGGCTGTTTATGGGGTTTTCCTTTTTTGGCACGCGGAACAAGATAAAACATAATTTTTAATGTCTTTGCACATCTTAGGCCAAAAATATTTTTCTTTTATTTTAGTATAAGTCCTACTAAAACCTAAATGCGCGCTTAGGGGACTATCATGATTCTCCCTAATAATATCATTAATATATTTGCTAGGTAATGCCAATGTTAATTTATTGGAATTTGTATAATTCGACTTATAGTATAAAACGTTGTTATTCTTAAATAAGTAATTCTTAGCTTTACTTAACCATTTTTGATCGCTTAGATCAGGGTACCTAACGGCTGTTATAATATGCTGTAAATATGCATCATTAGCCTGATCAGATTCTATATTTATAGGTTGAACTAAATTAACATCTAAAATGTCGTCAAATTCATTATTATCTTCAAAACCTAATTTATCGTCGCAAGGATAACGTGAAAGATGATCTGCAGCCCTATTAAAAATGCCTTGTTTATATATAATATTAATGTCATAGCCCATTAATTTTGTTTTTAATCGCTTTACCACATCCGACTCTGTTTTTATCTTAAGTAAACCCGTTAAGTTCTTATGGTCAGTCCAGACCTCGACTTTTCTCCCGTGAACGTACTGGCGAAAAGTTGTAAAAGCAAAATGTAGCGCTAAAACCTCAATTTCCATGGCGCTATAATTATGTTCTGACGCGCTTAACTTTTTTGAAGCATATGCCACAGGGTGTATTTCATTATCTGAATTCCTTTGGCTTAAGATAGTCCCTAGCCCTAACTTAGAACCATCTGAAATAATAATAGTTTGACAGCTTTCATCGAAATGCGCGAGAACCGGTTTGCTTGTCAATTTATCTTTAAGTTCCTGAAAAGCTAAGTCGTGCTCGTGTTTCCACGCTATAGGCGATTTTTTATTTTTAAAAGTTCCCTTAGTTAAGTCAGTTAATGGCTTAGCTATCTTACTATAGCTAACCACAAATCTACGAAAGAAGTTGGCGAGGCCCAAAAATGATCTTAGCTGCTTAATTGTGCGCGGGGTGGGAAACTTTCTTATCGACTCTAGTCCTTTATCAGTCGGTCTGATACCCCTAGTGTCAATAATATTGCCTAAAATTTTTATTTCTTGATAGCCGAACTTACATTTGGAAGGCTTTAGTTTTAAATTATACTTTAAGAAGCGCTCAAAAGTTAATTCTAACGAAATCAAATGGTCATCAAAAGTTTTCCCGTAGGCGACGGTGTCGTCGATATAATTCACTACATGCTTATACATTAAACCTGCTAGTATTCTACACGCTGCGCCTTGATAGATTTCTACTGCATTATGGCCCGTTGCTGTCGAATATGCGGTAAAAGCTCGCGAGTTTTCGGCCAACGGTATCTGATAATAACCTGCGTTTGCGTCCATACATGAAAAGTATTGGTTTCCGCCTAATGTATCGTAAATATTTTGAATCAGCGGCACTGGAAAACTTTCCTTATAAATAATAGAATTAAGTTGCCTATAGTCTAAAACCATTCGATATTCTCGCGGGATTGACGCATGCTTATTACCTTGGGGCATATTTTTACCTACTAAAAACACAGGATTAGAATATGGACTATTTGATTTTTCAATAATACCGGCTTTTAGTAATTCCTGTGTCTGTCTTTCAACTTCATCTCTTTCGACGCGGCTTAACTTAAAATTAGGGATGTTAATTATCCTATCACTTGATAATTTAAATTCAACGGGTTTAATTCTCACTTCCCCTAAATCATACTTAGATTTAGAAAAAATTGTGCTATATTTGGTTAAAAGGACATGCATTTTTTTATATTGTAAATCGGATAGCGCCGGGTTGATATCAAATTCTATGTTGGGAACACTTTCATCGCGTGGGGCCCGTTCGCGGAATTTATTACTGACCGTTAGCGCCTGCTCTGTGACGCGCGCGTCCTGAGTACAATCGCCGTGTCGAATTTCGTCTGGACCGTTACCATTTACAATATTGTTCTCACAAGTGTAGTCATGATTTTTAATTCGTTGTTTTAATATTTGCTTTCTGACGGTTAAATCATCGTAATCATTTATTATAGTTATTGTTTGAAATTCATTAATTTTAATAGCGTCGGGTTTGAACATAAGAGGTGTCCAATGACGGTGTGAGAACAATATCATAACGTAATTGCGATTTGGTTTTGAAAAGGCAATGGTACCTTCTTCATATGCCCTATCGGATTTCGATATAACAATTAAGTTATAGTTAAAAAAATCGGCTACTGCAGCGAGATCTTCTGCTTCTAACCACACGGCAGTTTTTTCAAACTGTATTTCCAATAATTCCATAATATCGTGAGAACTAACTTCTACATACTGCTCATTTAATACGCTAACGAGTGCATTGACTCCACAATAACCGTCGCGAGGGATTTGCGCTAATACACAGGCCGATGTTGCCATTTCTTGTATTCTTTCCCTGTCATCGAAATTTGAATTGTTCATCTCATTTACAACGGTGTTAACTGTATTGTCATTACCGCTAAGAAAATTGATTTGTATTTTTTCATTATTAACATTAAGTTCTATTTTAGAATCAGCGAAATTAATAATTCCCTTAAATTTATTTAAAAAGTCCACCCCTAAAAGACTGTTACAATTCAAATTTTGGACGACCGCGCATTGTATTTTTACAAGTATACCGTTGAAATATACTTCTATGACTGTTCTACCAATCAATTGTAATTTTTCTCCATTAGCAGCATATAATTGTGTCGCGCCATAGGATTTAATTACTTGTTCTTTTGGAAGTATCTTATCACTAACAACACTGACGCTCGCTCCACTGTCCAAAACAAACTTATATAATACATTATTTAGACTGCCTATTATTACTATAATTATTAAAATTTCTTCTCAAATTACCATTACTTTTAAACGGTCTATTATTCATGTTAGCTTTAAGTTCCTCAAGCTCTTCTCTCAATAGTCTTACCTCATCACTAATATCATTATGTTTGCTAACTTTAAGTATCTCAATCTCTCTCCTCAATAATTCTATTTCGCATCCATTATTGCAGTTATATGGGGTCGTGGCCGTAGTTTATTCACTTGCAAAATGGGTTCTCCCCAAGGTAAAAAATAAAACTAACGGCTGCCCGGCGCCTCCACCAAGTTGTAACGGACCTACTTGTCTAGCTGGCTAGACTAGGCAAAGTGGCCGTCGATAAAGCTAAAATAGACGGATCCCCACGGAAAAACGGTTGGCTAGGCCGTTGTCTACGTCTAATTGGCCTTAAAGTCTCCCTTATTAACTTAATATATCGCCCGAGGAGCTAGAACGGGCGGTCACACTGTTAAATAATCTAACTCTCAGCTGCAGGCTACAAGATGTTTTATTCTAAATTAGGGTTTCTAAATAAAATACAAAATCATACAATATATATATATATATATATATATACACTCTGACCTGGGTTGGACGATGAAATGGTTGGTCAAAGCGGAGTTGAAACGGACGCACACAAAAGATAGTCGGATGGGCGGCTTGTAGTAAAACGGCAAAAATATAGAGCGCAAGGTCGAGGATATTGGCGGTCCGTGATGGTAAAGTCAACTGGTTAATTAGATGATACGCGAATGTCATCTCAGTGTGTCAGCGCTCCCTACCTAATTAGGTCATTAGTGATGTGTCAATAGGTTCTGGGCGCGAAGTAACGGTCGGGCGAAATGTGACCGTTACAGTACTAGACGCTCAATTTCAATCCTCCCTCCTTGATCACTCTATCGATCTAGTCGGTATTGAGGCGTTCACTAACTCATCTTCTCCTATCTCTCTTTGGTCTATTTATATTCCCCCTTCCTCCAACCCTCCTCCTCGCCTCATTGACAAAATCTCCAGTTTAGTCTCTTCCCATTCGATTTTAGGGGGGGACTTTAACGGTCATCACCCCTCATGGGGTGCCCAAAATCTTAACCACCGTGGCAACTTGATTTTTTCCTCCATCTCCGCCCTTAATCTTTGTATAATCAACACAAGAGAGCCGACTCTGGCTAACCGTCCCCCCCTCGCTGACTCAACCGTTGATATTACCATATCTTCTCCTACCCTTTCTTGGCTCCTCACGTGGTCAGTTCTTGATTGCACGCACGGCAGCGATCATTACCCATTCCTCATTTCTTATAAGAATTCTTCATCCCCTTCATCCTCCCATTTTTCTCAAACGTTTAATAAATTTAACTACTCTAAAGCTGACTGGCTCACTTTTCAAATCTATATGCCCAATTTTCTTTCTCATTTTACTCCCGTATCACCCATTGTTGACTATAACTGGTTTGTTTCCATCCTCTTAAAAGCCGCTAAAGTTTCTCTTCCTAATATCAAAATAACTAAAAAACATTTTCCTCCTTCCCCTATTTGGTGGTCTCCTTTATGTACCAAAGCTGTCAATGATTGTACCGACGCGTTTAAAAAATATAGAGCTTCTGGCTCACTTGTGGATTTTACGCATACCAAATTACACGCACCTCTACCATGCGCACACTTAAACAGGCAAAGAGGAACGCCTGGCAATCTTTCTGTTCTTCTCTAAATCCTTCCTCCTCTCTTAGTGACATTTGGGTCACAGCTAAGCGATTTAAAAGCTGCCTGTTCAAATCTCCTCCCCGCTCCTTGAACGAATCATGGTTTAATTATTTTTGCAATAAAGTTGCCCCTTCTTACGTTCCCTCTTCAGAAGAATCTTCTCCTTTACCCCTTCCTCCTTGGCCAGATTTCGATCCAGCCTCGCATCCTCTTACCTCTCCTTTCACTCCAAGTGAGCTCTTCTATGCCATCACATCGCGCACTTCATCTGCCGTTGGCCTAGACGTCATCTCCCCCCTTATGCTCAAGAATCTTCCTGCTTATGGTTACGATATCATTCTCTCAATCCTTAATTCTCTTTGGATTAACGCCATTGTCCCTGACTCTTGGCGCCAGTTTAATGTCATTCCTATTCCTAAACACAACTCTACTTCAGCCGCCTTTCGTCCTATTGCTCTTTCGTCGGCATTATGCAAGACTGTGGAACACATAATTAAGAACCGATTGGATTGGTTTATCGAAAAAAACAATTTTCTTCCCAATAATCTTTACGGTTTCCGCAGAGGCTTAGGAACCATGGAGTGCCTTTCCACTCTTACTGGTTCCATCTACAAATCATTTTGTAGCAAATCCTTTTGTTCAGCAGCTTTTGTTGATATTAAGGGTGCATTCGATTCGGTTCATATACCTACCTTGATTTCTCGCCTACTTTCTATTTCTATTCCACCTTTTCTTTGTAATTTTATTTCCTCTTTGTTTTTTCACCGCTCTCTTACTTTTACTTCTCCTTCAGGTCTGGTTTCTTGCCGCTCCTCTTTTCGTGGACTCCCACAGAGCAGTTGCCTTAGTCCAATTTTTTTTAATATTTATATGAGCAAAATCAGCACCGCCCTCTCTACTGAAGGCGTCTCAGCACTTTTTTATGCTGATGATATCGTTATTTTCTCATCCCACAAATTTGCCTATACAGCTATTGATTCCCTTAATAATTCTCTCTCTCTTTTATCCAACTTCCTTGTTTCATCATCATTTGATCCCGCGCCTGATAAAAGTCAATTAATGATCTTTACCAGAAAACGCATCCCTCTAGACCTGCCTCCTATTTGTCTCGAGGGACATATCATTCCTCCCTCCGATAATGTCACCTACTTGGGGCTTAAGTTGGACCCAAAGCTCAGATGGGTACCTCAGCTTAACCATCTACTTTCATTTACCTCTCGTTGGGCTAACTTCCTCCGTTGCGTTACAGGCACCTCTTGGGGCTGTTATCCTACTTCTTTACTTCTTATTTATAACTTCATCATTCGTTCAAAAATAGATTATGGTTCCTTTTTATTTGTTTCTGCTTCTCACACTCATAGAAATAAATTAAACTCCATTCTCGCCTTCTGCCTACGTAGTATCATAGGTGCTTTGAAATCCACCCCCATTTCTAGCTTATTTGTAGAATGCTCCTCCCCCCCCCCTATCGAAATCCGCTGCCGGGATCTCGCTGGTAAGTTTCTACTTAAATCCCTCTGTTCTCCTAACTCCCCAATATATAATCTCTTCACAGATATAAAATCTTCCTGGCGTTACGTTCCCAAATCTCTCCCTATTTTAGCCTCGGTTTGCCACTCTCTCTCTCCTTTTGCAGCCCTTGTATATAAATCGCATTCGAGACTACCCTTATATGATTGCCCATTCAATTCCCTCACTCTTAAACCCACCGTTCTCTCCAACACTAGCTTTCTCGGCCTCCACGTTCAAACCCTTCGTTCTCTCCACTCTTCAACAGTCAACAATCTCTTTTCCGATTATATCTCTTCTTCGTTTCCTAATACATGCATAATATACACGGACGGTTCGGTATCAGTCAATTCGGCAGGCTGTTCCTTTTTTATTCCTGCTTTGAATATATCCTTTTCTTCAAAATTACATCCAGTCTCATCTTCCTTTATGGCGGAAAGTCTTGCCATTATCCATGCCCTCACTTACATTTCCTCCGCTCCTAATACGGCTTATTTAATTTGTTCTGATTCTCTTTCATGCCTTCAAGCTATATCATCCTTTCCGTTCAATTCTCATCTTTCCCCTTTTATCCTTATCATCAGGTCATTAATCTCTTCAATCCTCTCACAAAATAAATCAGTTATTTTCCATTGGGTCCCAGGTCACGTTGGTATTACGGGTAACGAGGTTGCCGACCTCCTCGCTAATTCCACTTCATCCCACTTAATTCCGACCATCTCCAATACCCCTTCTTCTGACTTCCTCCGCCTTTTCCGTCACACTGTAGCCAAAGCGTGGCAAGACAAATGGTCCAACGTTAACCTCAGTTCCACCCGCTGGTTCCGTTCTATTTCCCCTTCCATTACCTTTCGTCCTTGGTTCCATAATTTAAATATTCCCAGAAATGTAATATCCTCCTTTTCACGCCTTAGACTTGGTCATAATCTTCTTCCGTCACATGCATTCCATCTATCCCTTAATTCTGCTCCATATTGTCCTCTTCATGATGATGAAGCCATTTGCGACTTCTCTCACCTCCTTACTACCTGTCCGGCTTTGACCAACAAAAGGCTCTCTCTATTTAATTTCCTCTCTTCCCTTAACATTCAGCCTCCCTTTAACGTTAATTCATTAAACACCCATTCCACTCCTGTCATTTTTGCTATCCTTTCCTTTTTAAAGAGCTCTGGCTTCTCAATTTAATTTAAGTTCAAAGTTTATATCAATGTTATTTAGTTTTCTTTTTTATTTGTTTTCTTTTTCTTTTGTCTTTAAAATCATATTATTACCATAATGTACATTTACATCTTACTTGTTATTGCTGCTTAATTGTCGAGCCAAATGTTTTTTGTTAATAAAGGCTATTAAAAAAAAAAAAATCTTTATTTATAATAAATTTACCCAAATGATTTATATTTTTTTAATTTTTCATCTTTTATAAGAGGTTTTATAGATAATATTTGTCGAGGGAAGTCAGAATTAATATCATCTTTATATGTTACACAAAAATCGTATGATGCTTTTTTCATCGGTTTGTGTTGAAAGAATAATAATAATAGGGTTAAGAAATTGAAATCCTCTAATACATCATGCATACCTTGAAATCAACTAATAAGTTGAGATAAAACTGTATCCATCACAGGGAAAAATATTTGAACTTTAAAGTTCTCTTCAGTTGTGCTAAGTTTCCTATCTCTATTTAAATTGTCATGAAAATGTTTTTTGGCATATGATTCTCTTTTTTTCACAAATGTATTGGGAATTCTCCAATTTGAACATAGCGATTTTGCATTATGTAGTATATTGTCATCGTAGCTATTTCTTGTCTCTTGAATAAAATGAACGGCATTATTAAGCACTTTAGAAGCTTCTTCTAGGTTCATATCGATATTTTGTAATTTTTTAGAAATTACTCTTAATGGTCGTAATATAAGTTCCCAAGTACACAATATTATAACAAATTCAAAGTTTTCCAATTTACTTTTCAAACCGGATGCCATGGTTCGTTCAGTTGTTTTCTTGCTGGTGAGGATCATACAATTCAAAGCTTTAAGTATATCAATGAAGTTTTTTGAGCGAAAACACAGCATCATGCCGATCTTTTCATCTTGTTGGGCATACTTTTTTAAAAACTTTTTTCTGAACCTTATCCCCAAAATCTTGACCTAAAGTTAATAAAGCCCATCTTGGGGCACTACTTGGGCCTGATGTCGGCGAAGAAATCAGGGTGCAGGTTGTGCGCCACCATTGCGCCCTGTCGAGCGATGTTGGACGTTAACAGGAAATCTTTGGCGTGCCCAGACACGGCTAGGTCGAATGTCTGTGCCTCGTCGGACATGCACGCTTCTCCTGGAATAGAGCCTCTGTACACGCCCAACACCAATCTTTTTTTAATGGAACACATACACTTACGGCGGACGTACTCCTGACTATTGTCACCTTGCCCAAGTGCTAAGGCCGCACAAGTCCTAGCATAATTATGGTTCTTCGTATAAACATGTAGTGGGGGACACGACTTCCCGCCTTGTATTATTAAATAGGCTAAACATTTTAAAAAATAATAAAAACTAACAATAATCGATGGTAATACCGAATAATTAAATCTGTGAGATGACATCATTACGCTAATAGTATATGGTATTTCGATTTATCTTTTAATGCTGAATGTTTCAAACGTCCTCCAACTCAACGAATGAATAAAGACTATCTAAACTAAGTAACTGGGCGTTAATCATTTTTCAATTGCAGTTTCTATAGAAATGCTATCGTATTGTAGTATACTAAAATTATACAAATTATTATATGATGTATTTTTATTGTTGTAGTACCTATATATGTAAATTAAAAAAGAACAATTTTGAAGTATAACTTGAAATAATGTTTTTCGTTATTTTAATAAATATAATCATATTCATAACGGTTAGTGTAAAATGTCACGTCGTTGTAACTGTAAGTAATTATAAAGTAACAACACGTATTATTAAAAGTAAGTGGGTTGATTATTACATGAATTCAAGAAATATTACTACTTCTTACAGGATTCGGGGGTCTTTCCTTGGACTTACAACGACTATGCTATAACATTTTGTAAGTAGTTATAAACCGTCATAAATAATGTATTTAGAGTTAATTAGGGTCATTGAGAATAAAAGAAGGCAAGTTCAATTATTACCCAGTAAATTAATGTGAACAAAAACAAATGTTGATTCAATTTAAAAAGTTTCTTTTAATCATTTCTTCACGGAAATTATTTATGAATCTGATGTTCTAAAAGTCCTCACTAACTTAAAAGATAAAACAACTGCAGGTTTTGATGGAATCTCGGTTAAAATCATTAAACATGTAGCTAATAAAATAATAAGTCCTTTAACACATATTTCTAATTTAAGTATTAAAAACAATATATTTTCAGAGAAATTTAAAGTGGCAATAATTAAACCTCTGTTCAAAAATGGGGATAAAACATGTATAAACAACTATAGACCCATTTCTATGCTAAGTAATTTCTCAAAAATATTTGAAAAAACAGACTCATCATATTTTTAGAAAAATTCGAACTTCTGTCTAAAAATCAACTTGGTTTCAGACCAGGACTAGGTTCGGAAAATGCGATTTAATAAATCTGCACTTGATGATAAAAAGAAAATAATGGCAATATTTTTAGATTTAGCTAAAGCGTTCAACACAGTAAATCACTCATCACTTTTAAATATTTTGCCTGAATTTGGTATTATTTCATCAAGTTTAGATTAGTTTAAGAGTTATTTGGAAGACAGAAGGCAAATAGTGCGAATAAATAGCTTTATCGGTAATGAAATGATAATAAACTGTGGAGTACCACAGGGTAGTGTACTGGGTCCCATTCTATTTGTCTTGTACATAAATAGTGTCTGTAATTTAAAAATTAAAGGACTTATTACTACCTATGCTGATGACACGTGCTTACTTTTCTCAGGAAATTCATGGGTTGATGTACGTATTAAAGCTATTAAAGGTTATAAAACAGTAGTCGATTTTCTAAACCATAGAAAACTATCGATAAATTATAATAAAACTATGTTTATGAATTTCATGATTAATGATAGAGAAGATAATTTTGATCCATTCAAAATTCATGTCTGCGATAATAATAACTCATTCAATGATATAAAATGCAAAACGTTAATAAGAGTCGTTAATAAGATAACGAATACTAGATCGTTATCTGGGTCTAATTTTTGACAAGAATCTAAAATGGCATTTGCATGTGAACAATTTAGTAATGTGTCTACGTACTATGAGTTATAATTTTTACAAATTACGAACAGTAGTACCGATGCAAGTTGTTCGAACAGTATATCTAGCATTAATGCAATATGGTCTACTTATTTTGGTAGGCCTTTCTGCTAATGCTCTAAAACCTTTATTAATCCAACAGACAAATTGTTCGAATATGTTTACAGAAACCTACTCTTGAAGTTTTAACAAGTCAAAACTTTAAATTATTTAATGTATTATCTGTGGAATTACTATTTAAAAATACTTCCATTTTATTGGTAGGTAAAAATATAGATAGGTAATTGGAGAAATATAAATAATGAAAAAAACAAAAAGGGAACATATAGCATACGATGTTAAAGTGACTTATTTTAATTCTATGTCTGTTATTATTAAAAAGAAAATAATCGATAAATATAAAAATGTTAAAATAACTATTAATAACTGGTTATTATTGTAATTAGAATAAGCTATATTTTATACGTTTACAAGCAGTTATCATGTACACCTTATTATTTGTATTTTATTATTATTTAATTTTTATTTGTAAGTAAACTGTCGCTCTCTACCTTCAACACAAGCTTGCTTTTAGAAGGTAGATGATCTCTATGTTTATTATGTAATACTTATTTTATGTAATAACAATGGATTTACAATAAAGAAAAATATATCCGCAGGTTGCGGGTTTGTCCCCATTCCTTTCGTCTTATTTGTAAATTCTGTCTCTTCAGTCCTTTGCCTCGCTAAACTCCTTATTTTCGCTGATGACATGATGTTCCTCAACCACTTACTTGCATCTCATCGCCCATTTATTATTTCTACTATATGCACAATATTCCTGTCGTATCCGCTGGTGATTCCATCCGTGACTTACGGTTTACACTTCGCAATCTCTCTCCAAACAAACATATAAAAGAGATATGTTATAAGACACTCTAAGTTTTTCGGTTCATTAATTACCGGCAGAAAGCTTTTGGTGAATGTAAAGTTAGGGCAAACTCTTTAATTTCTTTTGTATAGCGAAAACTTGTACCTTTTTTACGGTTTTAAATAAGTCCAATATAGTACCTATTAGGTCAGCATAAGATATAAGCAATCCATTAGTATTAAATTTGTAAATTCCTGCAAAGAAGTACTTAAAAGCAGAAAAAGCAAGCAGTATATTTTATTAACAAATTTTTAAATATTGGTATTTACCGCCATCAATTAAGCCTTTACTTTTATAACTTTGTCTTTTCTTTTTAACTTTTGATATAAAGTTCTTATTTTTTTTTCAATAACAGTTCACCGGTGAAAATTTTAGCTGTTTGAACTTCCTTATTATTGGTAGTAGGAACTATTTCATCAGAGGTTCCAACTTTATCGTCACCTAATAGAATGTAATTTTCTGCTAGATTTGAATTAAATAATTTTTCCATTTGGTTTGTGTAAACTGCTTTCTTTTTATAGCTGCAATCCATTTTTTATTTAGATCACCATTGGCTAAAGGAAATCTATAATATTCAAAATATCTATATTAAAAAAAAATATTCTCAGATACACGAATTATGTATACAAGTAACCTATTAGTAATAACTAATAATAAATGAACCTACCGAAAAAATGAATTATCTGACCAGGTATCTATTTGTACATCCATTCGTAACGCATGACACTAGCATAATTCAATTTATAATATGAAGTACAATAAGTAAATCAATATAATAATTGTGTTTTAAAGAAATAAGAATCAAAAAAATGGTAAATTAACACCGCACATTCATAAAACCATATAATCATAACGATTATTCAAAATGTTTCCAACCATGAAATTGGCGGTAACGCATTATTACTGTTTGTTAGGTTCACACGATAACGCGAGTATCTTATCTAGTATAATTATAGATAATAGATTAATAATTACAACATAGGTAGTAGTATATCGCTATTATATACTATATTTTTACTTAATAAAAATATTTATTCATTCCTAAAAAGAGTATAAGTTTTGTGAACTTCTTTCTTACTGATCCTAACGAACATAATGTTACCGAACTATCAAATTTAATGTTAATGCTAAATAAATAATAACTACTTATATTATTCTAGTAATAAATAATTTCTGTTTTTTTCTTTTAATTTTTCAGACCTGACGTTAAATAATTCAGGTAACCGACCGGTTGCCGTAACCGCAGCAATGGACAAATGTTGTGAATTAATCACGGAATTCCCGGAAGACATCGAATGTGACGTGAGTCTTACTATAATTCACTTAGACGGTGTTTTTTATACACTAAAACCCTTTTTTTTAAATTTTTATATTCATATATTGTGTAGTAAAATCAACTTGTTCTTAGCACTTTCCAATTAAGTGAAAATAAACAACCAAACCCCAGATTTAAAAACAAAATTGTAATGTAACAGTTCATAAATTTCTTTTTACGTTATTTTGTGTAAAGATAAAAAAAACGTACCTTGTTTTATAAAATAATAATCTAATAAAATATCTTAGAACGTATACTCGTTTTATTAGGTTTTATGTTTATATTGGTTCGGTATTCCAGCATATTAAATTAACCGAAAGCGCCTTGGAGTTGCAAGCAACAAGCGTGAAAAATATAACGCTATTATATCAGAATATCGTAAGTATAAATTTTAAAATGCAATAAAGTACCAACTTAAACCACACGACACACTTTAATATTGGTGTTAAATGCAACTGAACGAAAATGAATGATACTTGTTAAGCCGAAATAAAGGTATATTAGTATAATAATTCTTGTGTAGGTATATGATTTTAATTATTGAAAAACATGTGTGATTTTTCTGAACTATTAGTAATATTTGACTACAATTGGATTATTATTTGTTTTTTCCCTGTACTTGTAGGTATTTAGGTATAAATCTACTTTACCGGACACCTTTTTTTTAATTTTTTCACGAACCGATAGTATTTTTCATTCTGATTAAGAATCTGCAAAAAAATTGAGCCGCTCGCACTTAGTTTGGAACTTATACATTTGAGGATCGTGCAATATTCTGATAACATGCGTGCGCTGTGCGCTCACTCTACATTAATACGGTTACTGCTGACGCTCCCGCCACGCCCTTTGTGTAACTTTTCTTTTTTTTTGGACAGAATGAGTAAATACCGATAATGCGTGTGGGTTGCATTTGTCCGGTGAAGTGCACAGTGCACTTGTTCGTCCCGTCTTATTGATTTAAACTTTTTTAAAGCTGTTACCTCCTCCTAGACTGTAGCCTGCAAACCTAGGATAATTTTGATTTAGCGGAGAAAAGCGACCGAGCCGAGCAAGCAAAACGAGCGAGTGCCTAACACTCGGTGACCTGCCGTCTGTGTCTCGCGCGCTGCATTATACTGGTGCAGCGTTGTTATATGGGTGATATTAAAATGTCTATAACTTTCAAACCAAGTGCGAGCGGCTCAAAATGTTTGTAGATTCGTAATTACCATGAAAAATACTATCGGTTCGTAACAAACAGGTGTCTGAATCAAAGTAAATTTGTTCCATGTCAATTTATTCCAGGAAGTCTATAGACCAGAAATTGTTCTGTTCCAAATTAGTGTTAAATATTGTTTAACTAAAAAATATCCTAAACTGTTTCGCCTAGAACGGGCAGGAACTTTTTCTTTGTTTCACTGTTGTTTAGGTTAGGTTTTAGAACTAAAGGTAAATCTAGTACGGGACTGTACCATTTACAATTTTCTCAAAAAGCTACATTTTTTTATTAAGGAAAAACCAAAAAAATTGGGAAATTACACTGACCTTTTCGGTACCCAAAAATCACAGTAACACGAAATAGACTGCAGCGATTATTAGATACCTAAATAATTAATTGATTGATTTTACCCTGTTATAACAGTATCCATACAATCGCCGAGGCAAGTGCGATGTTCGCATCTATGTGATATTTAGTAACGCTCCAAATTTAGAATCCAACTACCTGAGGTCCATTGAGTTCAATACGTTTCTTAAGCGAGAAAATGTAATTGGAATACGGAAAGGTAAATTGTGTCATTTTTAAGTTATTATGTATGTATACATATATTAAATTATCAAAAATAGTTTTAAAATTTGATGTAAAAATATTAAGTGTAGTATTAGATGGTATTTTCTAATACAGACAAATCAGGTGTGTTTCTTCAGAAAAGTCCAAGATGAAAGACAAATGTTGTTCAAGGAACTATTACCTATTTTACTTTTAATTGTATCACAGCCGTCTTTTTGATAAGTCTTAACAGAAATTCCAAATAATTAAAAATAAGATATCATTATAAACTCATAAAATATCGTTTTAGGGAAATAAAATTTAAAATGGGTATTTTATTAGATCCTACAATTTTTGCAATTCTTTTATTTTACTAAATTCTTATTATTATGATTATTATTATTATGTAAATAAAAGTATTTTTTAAAAAAATATTTCATAAACTTTTGAACATATATGTTTAGTAAAGAAAAAACTCATATGCGATAACCCAGATGAAGATATTTTAGATTCGTGTCTTCCTGTCAATTGTCACATGAAATATTCTGGAATAAGAGGCTACTATAGTATAATGGATAAAAAATGTATACCTATTCCGTTGTGTCAGCCGTTTAAGAGCATGGTAAGTAGACGGATAGTTGTGTGTTTTCAAATTGAAAATTGAATTAATATTATATAACAAATTACATACTTTTAAAAGCTTTTCTGTCGAAGGTAATACTTTTTTCACCACAGGCCTATATGTGGACTACAAACCAATGTATAAATATTTCTAGTAAAATGATGGAGAAGGATGTTCAAGACATTATGTTCGGCGTAGAAGAAGAACAGGCAGACAAAGAGGATTCATCAATACGTTCGTTCCCCTCCAATCAAGTATGATGTGTATTCAGTATTGTGATCCTATTCAGTATACCTAATAATTTAAGACCATAAACCTGATGCCTAAATTGTGACCTCAAGTCAAGTGTTCCGCTCTTCAAGTGGAGTATATAAAACATAGAATTAGCTTATGCTACCTTTCTTCCTTATTTAAGTATGGAAAGTTCGATAGTTATGATCTATTTTACCTCAATATAACCTAAACCTACCTAATTATTTAGTTTCGTTAGGTTTTTTGGCAAACTTTTCTTCACAAAAGCATATTCTACAATGAATGTAATGGTAGTACTATTAACTGCTTTGCATTACAAACGGTATATTTGTAATCTTTCATTCGAGGATCACTTTAAGCCATTCATCTGTTAATTGTAATAGAAGTGATAAAAATGAATCGTTAAAATTGGATATCGACAGTATATTTTATTGATTCTCACTAATCCATGTACAGTTCTAGTTAAATATTTACAGTTAATTCGGTGTCACAGTGGCAAGTACAACGACTCGACCGGGCTATGTGATTGTGATAGTGGTTGGAGCAGTTCAGACGATATAGACTGGAATAATTTGACACCATCGACCTTGCCATTACACATGTGCACAATATTCAAAGAACATACATTAAAGAAGTTCTTCCTATCCGAAGAATTTACATTTACCGTATTAGTATCCTTTTCGCTTCGTTAATTAACTGTAAATAAGTTTCACGACCTAGAATGACTGTTGCAGTTTTCCTCTTTTCTTTGCAATTGATGGGATAAAGTTAAAGTCAAAGATGCAAAGTAATTTTCTGAAATGTCTACCGAACTCTGTTCTACAGCTGAGAAATAAATAAGAAACTTTCTTTAAGTTATTCTGGAACACTGCGAAAGTCATTCAAGTATAAGCTGTATATGAATATCATATTATACACAAGTTACAATCGTATTTTTTCCAAAACGTACAATACTATTTAGATAATAATATGTATAATTATCAATATTGTAATAATGACGGCGGTGACAGTTGTCTGGGTATATTGTGTTGAAAGATGTTCTTCATAAATCAAAGGTGGACATTGATTAATATCGTATAATGTAAAAACTATACTACGTAAAGAATATGTATTATTTGCAAATTGTATCGTATTCATATTGCAATTATATAATATGCATAAAGATTGAATAATCCCTAATTATGATACTTATTTATAATTGTCATTATATTATTGTAGTTTATTTATTTCTTTATACTAATTCATATATGTATTATTACTGTTGTTATTATTTTTGTTTATTGTATATAATTTATTTTTCTTTACACCAATACCATGCCATATTAAGTAAAAAAAAAATACTTTTTAATCGAAATGGCTCAGAGTAAATCTTGAAAGGATCTCTCATCTCGGTAATCTACAAAAATCTGAAGGATAATTTTTAATTATTTATAAGTACCTATTTATTTCAGATCCATTTTGTGACAGCAGCCAATCTTGCTTTTTCATCGACAGCAGAAATTATTAGTTGGCCATCTGGTTTGACACCAAGTCTATCTATTGTGTTATTTTTCATTTTTATTGTATATATTATATTCTTTATTTACTTGTAATATGGACGCTTCGCCATGGACGATTTTGTTCAGAGCATCTTCGACAGTGGAATCTGGTCGTTCCCTAAAATCATTTATTGTCTCGTGGTCGGAAATACCTTTTCCAGAAGAGGTTGTTTCAAGATGTTTAACTTTATTCTTTAGAGTAGATACCCTATCACGAAGTAGTTCGTTCTCTTTGATCATTTTTGGAATTAGTTAATTGGCTTTTAAGAGAAGACAGACTAATACAGACGTCACATTTCCAATTTGTTCAACTGATTAGTTTGTGAGAGGCAACTAGAATGAGTTGTAGACTTTTTGCAGTTGGCACAGGCAATAGATGCAGAATTACGGTTGATGGTTAATTTACAGATGTTACATACTAATCCGGAAGGCATTTTATCAAAAGTAAAGTTGCAGTAAAATTATACAAGGGAAAGTGAGTTGAGATCGTTAATTTAATAACAGTATGATATATATTAATAAAAACGCATACCCAGCATATGACGAACAGGTAATAAGTAGTTAAACATTCGCACGTGAAGCCCGACAGAGATAATAATAACGACGTCCGAATAATGGTCGCTGATAAGGGAGCGACCAGCACGCACACACGTAATAAACGCACAACAGACTGTACTTTTCTTACTTATTTTTTTCTCTCTTGTTTATCCTGTTTCCTTCACACCAGAAATCCAAGACTATTAACCTGCGTTACCACACTTTCCCCTGGAATTACTTTACAATCCTTACACTGCTTTACACTCCCTCTCCTCTACATTATACAATCTATTTGTGATCTATTTCTTCCACTCTTGTAAGTTACATAATGCTCTTCTCTCTTCTTATAAAAAGTATTCACAACTGCCAACGTATGTGCCTGCGTAAAATCAAGTACTCTCTCGCCCATATCATTTCTGATGTCCATTCATATCTCCACCGATCAAAATTTCCTCTTGTCCTGGTATTCCTTGCACCACCTCATCCATCTCTTGCTAAAATTCTTCCTTCAAACGTTCTTCGCATCCTACTTGCTGGGCGTATGCACTTCCTACATTTAATACCTTACTCCCTAAAATTAATTTTACTATTATTACTCTGTCACTTTTTCTTACAACTCCTACCACGTTTGCTTTCATCCCCTCATCCACTATCACTCCCACACTATTCCTCGTACTAGTCTTCCCTGAATATATTATCTTATACACCTCCCCTATCTCCTTTCCGCCTAGTTTCCTGCACCAAGATTCCACTTCCTATTCTTCAATACTTCTACCAACTCCCTACTTCTACCTGTCAATGTTCCTAAATTCCATGTACCTACTCTCACTTTGTATATTTCACCCACTAGTTGGCGTAATTTCAAATATTTAAATAACTTTTGACAAAAAAAAACAAGTTTTAGGAGATTCCCTCAAGTATAAGTTGGGCAAGTTAAATGACTTACAAAAATTAAGTTACAGAGTTTAAAAATTGTTCATGAAATTTCCTAAAGAATGAATAAATTTTGAAGTATATTGTTAATAAATATAAGGTAACCTATATCCACTTTTCAAAGAAGTTCATAAGATATTGTCAAAGATAAAAAAAATGTCAGCCAAGGTCAATGTTCCAAAAATCTTTCTCGTTGTTCAAGTTGAACGCACGCCTTGCATTTTGGTACCATATACTTTTATTGTATAAGTATTTATTGATTATTATCGTTAAAAATAAAGTCGTTTTAAATTTTATCCACGAATAATTAGTTAAAATTTGTTTGCATAACCAAAGTTAAAACACTACATAACAATTTCATTAAAAAAGTTATAAAAATAATTTTCAGTTTCAGTTTCGGTTGTGACCAATCAGCTGTAACTTTTAACAGGCTTATTCGTATGTTAAGTATTTTTGTTTCATTCAAAGTTTTAGTTGAGGTGAATTGGCGTCTGGAGTTGATATATATTCAAGCATCGTAGACCGAAGAACATTGAGATTCATCGTCAGAGTCACTTGGACAGTCAATAACGATTATGTGCCCGTTATGGTTTATGTAGGTACATCCGTGTTGTCTGTAGTATTCTTCAATAAGCGCACAAGTACAGAGAGGCTGATCTTCAGTGTATCCTAGAGAGTTGGCCGTCTCAGACTCATCCTCAGTCCCTTCGAGTCGTTTTTCCATTTCTTTTTCGTACTTTGTACGAAACTGAAATTCTTCGGCCGGAAACGGTTTCATGTTTGGATCGGACCGTCGTTTTCGACGCACCGCCGACTGGCCGAAATTATTATTGGGCAGTCCGAGTCCGGTGGCGTTCAAGGGTCGTGCGGGACCCACGGTCAAGGCCCTTGGATCCTTAAAGTTATCCCTGTATTCTGTGGACGTGGCCGCACCCGCATATTTCATTTGGTTCTTTTTAACGTTCACGCTACCGGTCTGTCGGTTTAATTTCCTCTGACCGAAGCTCGCTTTGGCCATGTTTTTGCCTGCGTTCCGTTGTTGCTGTAACAAATGACAGGCGTCGCTCTCGCACACGTAATTCGGGTCGTCTAGCTTCAAATTGATCTCATCGATAAGACGGGCCACGGTGTTCAGCTTGCCGTCGATCGAGCTGTCGCCGCGGACCGACGTGGCCTGCGCCTCGTCTCGCAACTTAGTGAAGTCTCTGAGGGCATCGTAATAATTCTCTTTAAGGTCGTCTAAAGGCGAGGGCTCGTACAACGGGCACATGGACAAATGTCTGACTTTTGACTTGGTCGCCGGTTTGCGAGCAGGGACGGCGGCTGCCGGTTTGGTTTGTTTTTTATCGGCCATTTGGTGTTCGACGGGCGCGGATGCCGACGGTAGTTGATCTTCGTTAGCCACATACTTATAATTATTATCCTCGTTGGCCACAACGTCAAACGACCTGATGTCATCCACTGGGCGACCTCCTGCCTGAGCCGAACGTTGAACGGGCCCGTCATCGGGCGACCGGTTGGCCGCTATCGACGATTGTTGTTGCTGGGCCACGTAGGAACTGATGGCGGCTCGCATTGAGTCTAGCGTGCGCGTGACTTCCACCAGCAAGTTGTTTAAATCTCGCGCCTGTTGATCGTTATTGCTTTTGACGGTCGGTTGAGTTTGCAGTCGTTGCACATCTACAAATGGCGTTTCTCGTTTTTCTTGCGTTTGGTGAATACTAGTGCGGTCATTTTGAGATTCTACCGGTGCATTGTACTTGGTAGTATTGGGTACCGAGCTGATGTTGTGATGTTCTTTGTTTTTCGAATGATCTATCACCCTGGACTGTGGAGATTGTTCCAATCTATCTTCCAACGTGGAATTTAAAAGTTCTTCAGAAATCGCTGTAGATTCAGCAACAGTTTTTTTTGAGCCGGCGTCCGTTTCTATGGATGCCATAAAACTTTTATTGTCTGAACTTAAATTTTCATCCTTTCCCGAGTTAGACGTTTTTGATACCACGTTTTCCATTTTAAACGGCAATTAGTGTTTTATGTTATAGTTTACTGTCTGAAATAATAAATACAACGTCAAATACCTTGTGGCCATTTGATTTGCTTTGGCATACATAGTGAAAACGTCGAGTAAAAATTAATATAAAATAGGTTTGCTCAGAATCATTGTGAGAAACAATTCACAAATTTCGTAAAACACAAATGAGATTGTTAACTCTTCGTGGACAAGGTGGGGCGAATGCAACCCCAGAAATTGACGGGGTCGCAGGGTTAAAAATAGTCACATTTATCTGAACTTACCGAGTAGATTAAACTGTGTAAATTTCATGGCAAATATTTGTATTAGTTAGTTCGTTTCCCCTAACAACGATTTAGCAGTCTATTCTAATAGAAATGTATAAATAATACAAAATATAAAAATCTGTATTATTTTCAATCACCTAAAAAAAAAAGGAGAATATATTTTATTGCAGAATACGAAAGGAGGAATGGTCAAATTTATTTGTTCATTAGCTATGACTTTGTTAAGATACTACATTTTCTCTTAATAATTATCATGTTTCTTCGGTTTTCCAAAACCGGTAGCACATAAAGTCATATTTATGTTCGCATTGTCCATTTGGCGATAACACTCTAACAAAAACCAAAAAGTTTTTCAGCCGAGTCTGCAACCACGATAGATCATTTTCATGTCTCGTTGAAGTACCGAATAAATATAGATTAGTTATGGAATTATAATTAGAAAAAAAAAATTACATGAAGCTTCCAGTTACAGCATAAGGCCAAGGAGATAAAAAAATTATGTACAATCAAGTTTCTGGCTAAAATTGTAGTGTTTATTATCTGGCCAAAAGTAACTTAACATAAAGAATTAAATTATTTTGAATTTATTATTTAGTTCTAATTTGAACGTTGAACATACAACATATTTCTTATCTCCCACCCCCTATCTCCTATCTCATATCTCCCACCCCTGTAACGGCTTTGTAACGCTTTTGTAACGATCGTTTTTGTAACAAACGCTTTTTTGATAACACTTTTTTCGTTACGCTTTTTTCGGTTATGTGCCAGAGCTAAGACATGAAAATGTCAAAAAGTCACTGGTAGATTACCTATTCCAACACAAGTACCAACCTGTTGGTTTTACAAACCCACTTTATCAAATTATTTTAATAATTTGTTGTAATAAAATTACTCTTCTTTGTAGTAACGATTAAAAATATTAAGAAACACAGTTGAAAAATCAAATCTTTATAAAGTCATAACAAATGAACAAATAAATGAAAATTCAAAATTCAAACGCTAAAATTTTTTTTTATTTTTTGTCTACAAATGTATGTAATTAAAAACATATGTTGCCATTTAAAAAAAACTAAAATTCCCTTTTTTGATCCTTATCAAGGATTGATGATAAAAATGTTTAAAATATTGAAAAATATAGTACAATGTGTACCAAAGAATTGTTATTATTTGATTATTAGTTCATACTTCGTCCGTTTTAATAAAACTCTTATTACAAGATCCATATATTTATTACTTTGGTCTCTCTGCACTTTCATTATCACTATCATTATAGCTGATACCTTGTTTCTAGTATTAAAATGGAAAACAAAGATTATTAGTACTCAGCCAATAATAACATATTTATTTAAAAGTTTTTTTTTACCAAGTGTTAAATAATTATATTTCTCTAACTTAAATTTGTATCAAAATAAATATCAATACGGTCCAGTTTAGTCGGAACTGGTTTAAACTGGACCAATTCTATTTGATTCGATCCATTTCAATTTAGTTTCAGTCTAGTCTAATCCTCAAAAATAAATTTCCCTTTGATCCGGTATTCAATCTTTTTTACAAAAAAAAACGGTCTTGTCTAGTTCGGTCTCATAATTATATTTATTCATCCGGCGTTCCCTCCATCCAAAGTACCGTTTCCGGGACTTTCAAGGAACAATTTAAGCACAAAATTGCAGTTAATAAACAAGACAAAACCAAAAGACACAACAAATAATGCGAGAGAAAAATCAAATACCAGAATCAAGTTACGGTATACAACCTACACCCGTCGAAACAAATTCCTAAGTCAGGCAAACACGGTACGATCAACGTCGAACCACAGCCCTGAAGATGGAACTTGCTCCGAAACGTTAGCAGACAATTCAATCTGTTCAAGTAGGAGTAACCAAAAAATATGTAAATAGTTTACATTGTATATATAGCCATGTAAAATTTGAATGAAATAAAAACAACTTTCTATACAAAAAAAACCTAATATAACTTATAAAATTTAAATTCATTATAAAATAAAAACTTTCTCAGAAGTTGCTTGTTTCTTTTCAATGACATCACATTAAAACGTGGTTCTGTTAAGTGTTACGCGAACCTCTAAGTAGTCAATCATTTGACTTGTTGCCATATCGTCAAAGTTGCAACCATCCTTTTGACGGACAAAATTATGTAAAATACAACATGCTTATTATTAGACGCTGCCATCATCTAGCGATTAATGGCAAACATATTAGGATTTGGCATTTCACTACTTCAGATTATTCTTCTTTTTGATTAAAAAACACCTTTTTTTACACCCCCCGATGAGTTTTTTAGTCGATACATTGACACTGAGTTGCCCCCGAATCGGCACATTAGCCAGGTCGGCAATATTAAATAATATATTGATTTATATTATAATACTAGCCAATTTTTCATCTTTCGAAAACTGATGTACAGAGAATAACGAATTAAACACCACAAAAGAACAATAAATTGTTGTTGTTACTAATGTTACTATTCTAATAATATTACGTTTTTAGCAATAATAACTAATGTAGCCATAATGTATGATATAGGTAGATATAGTATAATAGACAGTTAAGTATATAAGTGTATGTGTATATATATATATATCGATTCACATTGCATGAAAGTATCAAAATATGAATTAAAAAAAATATAATAATTTAAATATAAGTATTTTTGGAACATGCATGTGATTCGAGTTTAATTGTGTCAGGTATGTTTGATAACTTGGAAAACCTTTATGTATTTTTTTCAGCTAGCAATAAAAGATATAGTGTATTAAATAAACAAATGATGGATTTAGATAACACATTAAAACTAAGAAATTCATCCAAAACAAGGTGGGCAGCTCATGCAGAGTCCATTAAAGCTGTGTGGTTTTCATTTGAAGCTATATGTTACACCCTGAAACATTTAATAAAAATACAAGAACAAAAGCATTTGGTATTAAAAAAAAGATGCATTATTTTGACTTCATTGTATCTTTGATATTCATAAAAAACATATGATGTTTAAAATGAAATCATTAACTTTGAGACTCTGGAAACAAAAAGTGTGTGCGTAAGTGATGCTGCTGTTTTAATAGAAGCCAGATTCAGAGAAAATTAATGATTTGATTGATAGTGCGACTTCCTTTGCATCAAATCTTGGTGTAGATTCAGAATATGATTTTAAACTTCATCGCTGATTAAGAAAAAAGCCAACTCGGTTAGATCAAAATGCAGGCACTCAAGCTGATATAACCTTTCATACATTTTATAAAAAATAATTTATATTTATACTCTCTACACTCATAAATTTGTCAAAAGACAATTTTAAAATATTTATTCATACAATAATGCCACTTTATAAAATCTTTTCATTCCCATTCAAGAAAGAAAATATAAACCTTAAAAATATACAAAACGCCTTGTTAATATTTCCCCCCAAAAGTGATTTTTCAAAGTGCAAAGACTTTGAAGCCATTCAAGCCGAGTTAGAAATATTAGAAACAATGTGCAAAAATGTAAGTTACTTTCCTCAGTATTATTGAAAAATGTAAAGAAGTAAAACAAATTCTACCATCAGCAAATAGTCTTTGTAGATCAGCATTGACTGCGCCGGTAAGTGTTGCGACTAATGAACGGCCATTCAGCAAACTAAAACTTATTAAAAATTATCTTAGGTCAACAATGAGTGATGATAGGTTAGATTCTTTAATGCTTTTAGGCATTGAAAAAGATATAGTAGACGAAGTTGATAAAAATAAATTAGGAACAGTGGTTTAATTTAAAACATCGAAGAATATTATTTTAAATATTATATATTTGTATGTTGTTTAATAGTTAATTTTACTGTTCTGTAAAAAAAATGTAATCAGTTATTAAAGTATTTAATTCTATGGTTGTATCCAAAATTGAATTATTTTACTTTATTTAGAGTGCATTTGCTATATTTTTAGCAATTCAAGACTATGATCATTCAATAGTAGTGCGTAAATTATATGTATCACTAGTTTATGATTTTCATCAAACATTTTTACCTTAAAAAGTTTGACCTAACCAGCAATTGAGGCTGACTCATTAATGGCATTGAATAATAAAATAATTTGTTCTAGCTTTATATGTGGATAAAATTAATAAATTTGAGATACACATTCTTATAATGTTATCAACAAAAATTTGAGCGTAGCGTGAAAAATTGTTTGAGTTGGCAAATTAATGAATCTAGCCCCCCTATGATTTATCCTTCAGGACGAGGGCCGTCTAATCGAGCAGGGCGCTCGTGCTCGGAGAATAACCGAAATCTCTTTTAACCACATAAATCGCAGAAGCCATTCAAGCTATGTACTTTCATATTTTTACTATCAACTCATTTACTTATTATACTGAACATGTTGTATAAATTGTACATAGTATATTAAATTCATTTAAAAAAAAATTGCAAAAGCGACATGTTTCTTCCATGTATAAGTAACACATTGTTGGTATCAGTGTACCGGTTAAGTAAAATTACTATACTGGCTGGTCACAGTTTGTAAATTTATTGTTTCGGTTAGGCTAGTTACATTCAATTTAAATATTATATTTATTTTTGCATGCACGATATCGTATAATTGTTTTTCGGTCCGATGTTCCGGAGTTTCTTTTTGAATGTATTATAAAAGTTGGTAAATAGCGTTTTATTGATTGCAAAGTATGGCTGCCCAAAGTTACCTGCTAACCTACTGTGTCAAGTGCCGCAGAAAGACGAATTGGATGGGAGCGGCATGCTTGAAAGTCACCAAAAACAAAAAGTATGGACTACGTGGAAAGTGCTGCAGATGTCAAAGTAACAAATTCTCATTTGTTACTTGCAGTTTTTACCGCGCCCAAATAGAGAGTACGGATCATTGGCAATTAATCAAATAGATATATATCATACATAAACGTATAACCGTTTGGTAATTTTATTTCACAGGCAAACGTAGAAAGAGCTAAATAAATGTACTTGAGTCGAAGTCGAATCTAAAGTCGAAGTTAAATTAACAAAACAACTGCTTCTAAAACACTGTTGATAGTATTTTAAATTCTAATAAAAATATAAATACATAATATTGTAGTAGTACATCTCTTCTACATTGACGCAACTAGAGGGAGGACTAGGAAAGTTCAAATCCTTCTAAACTTGTTCAGACTCTAAAAATTTCTGAACTTCGTTAGCTCCCCTCTAGTTGCACCAATGCACTTCTATTTATTTTTAATCTATTATAATTTCCAATAAAGAGCAAATATTTTTTAATTAGATGCACAACATAGTTAACCAAAAAATAGTTGTATTGTTCACACACGTACTTCGGTACCTATTAATTTTTATATTGTTTAAAATTGCATTTATAGGAAAATCAAGAGAAGAATTCCAATGCAAATGGAATTAGCTGTGGTGCATAACCGAAAAAAAGTGTTACCAAAAAAGCGTAACGAAAAAAGTGTTACGCTGTTATCTGATATGAGATATGAGATAGGGGTAGGGGATAGGGGTGAGTGATAGGGACGGAAGATAGTGGGTAGGGGATAAGGGTAAGATATAGATAAGAGATATGTTGTACGTTCAACGTTCAAATTAGAACTAAATAATAAATTCAAAATAGTTTAATTCTCCATATATTAAACTATGTTAAGTTACTTTTGGCCAGATAATAAACACTAAAATTTTAGCCAAAAACATGATATTACATAATTTTTTAATGTCCTTGGCCTTATGCTGTAACTGGAAGCTCCATGTAATTTTTTTATTTTTTATTATAATTCCATAACTAATCTATATTTATTCGGTACTTCAACGGGACATGAAAATGCTCTTTCGTGGTTGCAGACTCGGCTGAAAAACTTTTTTCGTTACGCTTTTGTAACGAACGCTTTTTTCGGTTATGTGCCAAAGCTAAAACATGAAAATGTCAATATAATACCTCATTCCAGAAACATCGCTAATGTAATGCATACAGACCTAAAAAATAGTTAAATAAGTTATACTTAAAATGACTTACTTTTCCGATAACCATAGTAAGCATCATATTAAAATTAATAGTTTCAAAATCTGATTTAAATGGTTCTAAAGCATTGATTTGTTGATTTATATATCCCTCTTCTATTATTGAAATCTGTTCAGTTTCAGGTTGTAATTGATATTTTATAGGTCGACAAAATTTAGTTGACGAGATTATGGATTTTTCCATACAATTTTATTGTTCGTAGTTTGAACTAAGCGAATTGTTATTTACGAAGAAACAAAGAAACGACCGAAAAAATGTATTCGAAGGACCAAAATAATGATTTATACAAAACAAAAAAAAATATTGAGTTGCCCCCCCGAGTCGGTCCCGGATAGGCAACCGAACTCACAACCTCAACGGGCTATGCGCAGTGTGTAGGAACGACAGCACATAGGGAGAAGAGTACAAGGATGAAAGAAAGGGAATCAGTTTATACGAAGGGAAAAAGAATATTACAGTTTAATTTATGCGACGATGGGTGTGGGAAAAAGTTTTAAAGGTTATGCCACATAATAAAACAAGAAAAATATGGTACATTTGATAGTGTGAGCGTGAATGGGGCTATGGAGAGCACGGGAAGGAGGGACGCGCCCAGTGCCGCAACTACCGGGGGGGCGAACAGGGCGACGCCCTGATAAAAGGGCACTATAAGATGAATTTTGGGGCATAATTTCTAACTTAGATACCCTCAGTCTCGGTCCTGATTTAAGAACAAAAGCAGTTATTAAAATAAAAAATTTAAAAGATTTATCTATTTGTCAAACAATTCTTATCGATTTTATAATAGTAGATATTTATAGTAGTTCTCTGAAAATCGATAGGCAGCCTATTAACACTGTTATTACTTATTAGTAATTGCTCTGTAGTTTAATAACCATGGTTACAGTATTTAAAACTGTTAAGATTAACTAATAAAGTTATAATAGCGGAAGTATAAAGTCAGTCTATCACGAAATTTGTTTGTTTTTCCGTTAACGAATTTCGAGGAACTAAATTCTGACTATTCTTATAAATAATTATTATAAAAATTAAAAACATGTCAACTAAACCTAAACAGCTCAGTGGTCATCAAAAACAAAAAGTAAAAAAAAAATAAAAAATAATCCTGAATTTAAAAATTGAAAAGATCGTTGGATGCATTTGTAAAAAAAAAAATTTAGATAATATCGGTATGTACTATATAGTATATTACTATATTCATAACTTGAATAAAAATGGAGTCTTTTAATGTGTGTTAATGTTTTGTTTATGGGAAAGCGTATTACGACCATTGCATGGGGTGTCAAAACTTTTACAACAACATAATATGGATCTTCATAATGCACGCGATAAATTAGCTGAATCGTTTTCATCAATAAAAAATCTTAGAAATGACTACATTAATATTGTGAAATATGCAAAAGAGTTTTGTGCAAAATGAGGCATACCATTAAATAGTTTATAAACTAGACAACGACTTGCAAAAACAATTTCTGATGAAGTGGATGGTGACCGTAGGTTAAATATCACAGAAAATAATTTTAAAATAAAAATATTTTTTCCCCTTATTGATACTGTATTGGTGCAGCTTAAATCACGATTTGAAAGTTTTCGAGATGTTTGTGATACATTCGAATTTTTAAGGCCAGAATCAATTATTAAATCTGAAGAAACTGAAACAATTAAAAGGAGTTATAATTTTGTTCAAAATTACAAGTCAGATGTTGGTTCCGAGTTAACATGTCAAATTCTCTTAAAGAAATAGTAAAAAATAAAAAATTGTGGTCTATTCGTGATTTAACATTATTTATTTTAGAAAATGATTTGTCTTGTAGCTATTCTGAAGTTTTAGGAGCTTGTATTATTTTTTTGTCTTGGCCAGTCACAGTTGCTACTGCCGAGAGACCTTTCTCTAAACTAAAAATAATTAAAAATTATTTAAGAAACTCAATGGGCCAGGACCGACTATTAAATATTGCAGTTTTAAACATTGAACAACAACGTACAAAAGAATTATCCTTAGATAAAATTATAACAGACTTCTCAAATTTAAAGGCAAAGAGGATAAAGTTTTAATTTAAATATAAATAATATGTAATTAATAATTATTCTGTTAATAGTTATGTTTTATTTTAAATTAATTTACTTATTTGTTTTTTATTATTATACTAGGTAAGTAATTGGTAATTACTAATACAATTTATTTCTAATGACACATTTTGTGTATTTTATGTTTTTTTGTACTGTTTAATAAACACTGATGTAAAAAAATATGAGAAATCATTCTAAGAAACACCACGGTTAAAGTATAATAATTGTGGTAGGGTTGAAAGCAATTTATTACAGGAGGGAAGATAATATGATGTATGAACAATGGGGGCAAAAAAAACTTCTGCTGCCCTGGGGCCCAAAATACTTAGTTGCGGCACTGGAAGCAGAGCCGATTACTGATAACGCAACGCGGACAAGCGTAAACAAACTGTTTATTCATAAAACAACCTAAAATCTTTAATGTTATTTTATCTTCATCATTAAATTTTAAAGCTTCTTTAATAAAATTCATAGTACAGGATTTTTTATCGTCATCTTTTCGTCTACAATTTTATTCAAACATTAACCGTGTAACTTTTAAGAATGCCATTTAAAAAAAAACAATTGCTTTTTAATCTTATATAGTGAATTTTCTGGAAATATACTATAAATGGGGTGTTAACCACATTAATGGCTTAACGAACAAATTAAAAAAAAAATAAACACGTAGGTATAAATAATTTAAACATAAATTGGTAAACTAATAAAATTATATAACTATAAAAAAACCCTAACCACAATAAAAATATACTTATCAAACTAAACGCATGACAATATTTGACTTTCCCGAAGTAAAACACATGCTAGTAAAATTAAAAGTTCCTAATATTATTACAGACCAACCACGATTAAGATCAACCCCTTTTAAGTACCACCTAAAAATATAACTGTACAACAAAGAGCCTATTATATCGCCTCCTCTCATCTGCAAATAAAATTATTGATAATGATTTTTTTTATGTACTACAACAGTTTAAAATTAAAGTTGATAATTTGTCATTGTAATTTTTTTTTTTTGCAATGCCGTTGTATTTTATGTTCCGTCTTGATATCCGTATCCTTATACCTATTACCTATATTATGTACCTAAATGTACGTTTATACACCTCACCCTTTGAGTGTCAATAAATAAATAAAATCCTATATAAAAATTTGGAGAATTGGCTGAGTGGGTAAGGCGGCAGTGTGTTAGCAATCGTCCAGTGAAAAAGAATAGCGAATCCTTCTAGAAACCATCATCTCATGATGGCAACATTGGGCCTTAAAGGCCCATTAAGCTTAATGATGTATAAAACCACAAGGGTATTACAAGGCTATCCAGTACTTTATATTTGAACTAGGAAAATTTATTTGTGGATAATGCATACTAATAATTGCAACGATTGAAATGATCAAAACTAACACTGATGATTTTTTTTATACAGTAGGTATACGTACAAAAATTTTATCAATCTACAAAATTTCATCAAAATATTTTATAATCTAATAAAACATGAGTATTGAAAAAGACCATAGCATTTAAGAGATTCGTTACAAACTAATAATGACAGTATTTATTTTTATTTCATAATAGTCTTAGCATTTAACAACATTATGAACACAATTCAAAATATCGCAAAACGCATACAATTACGTCCAGATTTTAGTTGTACTACCAACCCTAAAACAGATTCGGTGTTATTACGTAATAAAAACGAAGGCATTAAATTGACACGTATAAATTTGCTGACACTAGAAATCATATCAAATTGTACTAAAGCATATTCAGCTGAGCGTTTAAATAAGTTGTATCAAAAATCTTTAAACGATATATATCTATAGGTACTGATGTTAGTTGCTACGAAAATGCATTGTTTATACATCAAATTATAAATTAAATTATGCAAGAACTATAGTATAACTTCAAAATAGGAAAAATAATATTTTTGAGAGAGGGAAAACGCATACAAGTCGACTATTAAAATGTTTCGCTCGTTCAAGTTATGAAATAGTTGTCTTGAAGTGTCTTCCCATTTAGAATGCTGCTCGTGTCAATAGCGCTGTTTGTTAAAATACATAATTATTGAAGCAAGCAAAAATAGTATTTAAATATTAAAATAAAACTTAGAAAATTATATTTCGGTTGCAATTGTAAAAACGCAAAATCTCTGTCGTTCGAAACGCTTATAAATAAAATAATAACCTGAGTGTCCGAGGGTTATTTTAACCAAAGTATTTTTAATCTTATTATATTATATTAATGTGATTTTATCCGAGAGGACTAGAACAGTGGGGTCGAGGCATAATGGAATCAAAACATAGAGGGAACAGTGAGGTCATAGGTCTATTATTATTCATAAAAGTGATGAAATTACTTTTAAATAAACGCTTTGATGCTGATTTGTAAATACTGCACCTAACTATAATTCTTTTTTACTATGCTGGTTTATACTGTGCTTGTTTGGACTTTACTGGTTTGAAAATACTATCTACTGATTCGCATCCAAGCGTTTCTTTAAAAATAATTTTATCACTTTCAGTTGTAATACTTCATATAAACCTGTGACCTCCTTGTCCCCACTATGCCCCGATACCACTGTACTGGCTTTTTAGGATTTAAGGTGTATATTATGTTAAAAAATACGAAATTTGCAAAAAACACAGTTTTCCGACAACCAAAAAAAAACTGAAGTACCAACATTTTTCTTCGTTTAATATATAATGGATACATATGAGTTCTAACTACTGACAAAATTTCAACTTAAAGGACCTAAAAAACTTGCTCCCCTTGGAGGGAAGGTAAATGGGTATTTTTAAAAAAAAATTGTATTGTAAATCCATTGTTATTACATAAAATAAGTATTAAATAAATAACAATGAGATAATCTACCTTCTAAAAGCAAGCTTGTGTTGAAGGTAGAGAGCGACAGTTTACTTACAAATAATAATGGAATAATAATGAAATAAAAATAAAATACTAAGGTGTACATGATAACTACTTGTAAACCTATACATAACTTATTCTAAGTTCAATAATAACCGGTTATTAATAGTTATTTTAACATTTTTATGTTTATCGATTATATTCTTTTTAATAATAACAGGCATAGAATTAAAATAAGTAGGACTCAGGTAGTCCACGAATTTTTGACTAAAAGCTTTTTTAAAATACATCACTTTAACGTCGTATGCTAAATGCTCCCTTTTTGTTTTTTTCATTATTTATATTTCTCTAATTACCTATCTATATTTTTACCTACCCATAAAATGGAAGTATTTTTAAATAGAAATTCCACAGATAATACATTAAATAATTTTAAAGTTTTGACTTGTTAAACCTTCAAGAGTAGGTTTCTGTAAACATATTCGAACAATTTGTCTTTGTTGGATTAATAAAAATTTTAGGGAATTAGCAGAAAGGCCTCCCCAAATAAGTAGACCATATTGCATTAATGCTAAATATAATGCTAGATATACTGTTCGAACCACTTGCATTGGTACTACTCATAGTACGTTGATGCATTACTAAATTGTTCACATGCAGATTCCATCTTAGATTCTTGTCAAAAATTAGACCCAGATAACGAATACTAGAGACTCTTATTAACGTTTTGCATTTTATATCATTTTACATCATAGAATTCGAAGTAATGACTGGGCTCAAACAAGGTGATGCACTATCACCAATATTGTTCAACATAACATTAGAGAAAGTGATACGCAGTGTACAAAGTAATAAACTAGGAATTAATATTGGCAAAACCACGCTCGATGTGTTGGAATTTGCAGACGATTTGAATTTAGTAGGAGAAAATAAGTAAATGATAGTGCGAAACACAAAAACACTCATACATGAAGCTAAAAAGATTGGCCTAGAAATAAATGAAGAGAAAACAAAAGTAATGGAAACGTTGGCGGGTAGAGGTGGGGAAGACCTCACGGTAGATAACTATGTGTTCGAGAAAACCCAGAGCTTCTAGTATTTAAGAGTAACAATAACTGGTAACAACGACTGGAGTGCTGAAAAACCAGTCGCTTACTCAAAGCGGAAAGGGCTTTTTTTGCACTAATCAAATATTTTAAATCAAAACTATTCTCTAGAGGAACAAAAGTACGTCTATACGTAAGTATTGTGAGACCAACATTAACTTATGGGAGTGAAGTATGGTCGATGACAATGCAAATTGAACAAAAGCTAAGAAGCTTCGAGAATAAAGTACTAAGAACAATATGTGGGCCAGTGTTCGACACCACAATAAATAGATGGCGTATAAGAAAAAACGCAGAAAAAAGGGAAATCACCAAAGTACCCTATATAATAAGTTGCGCGAAGGGTCAGAGAATTCAGTGGTTTGGGCACACAATGAGAAGAGATGAGACAAATGAAGTTAGGGCGTCAATTGAATATAAACCTACAGGAAGAAGAATCAGAGGCAGACCCAAGAAACGATGGATGGATGGAGTCCGTCAAGATCTAGAGAGACTAGAAGTAACGGATTGGGAGGAAAGAATCCAGGATCGTAATTATTGGAGGTCGGTGACAGTGGCAGCCAAAAACTCTTACCGAGTTGTGAGGCTACATGATGATGATGATGATTTTATATCATGAGTTAGCATGAGTTATTATTATCGCAGACATGAAATTTTAATGTATCAAAATTATCTTCTCTATCATTAATCATGAAATTCATAAACATAGTTTTATTATAATTTATCGATCGTTTTCTATGATTTAGAAAATCGACTACTCTTTTAAAACCTTTAATAGCTTTAATACGTACATCCACCCATGAATTTCCTGAGAAAAGTAAGCACGTATCATCAGCATATGTAGTAATAAGTCCTTTAATTTTTGATTTACAAACACTATTTATGTATAGGATAAACAGAATGGGACCCAGAACTACCTTGTGGTACTCCGCAGTTTATTATCATTTCATTACCGATAAAGCTATTTATTCGCACTATTTGCCTTCTGTCTTCCAAATAACTCTTAAACCAATCTAAACTTGATGTAATAATACCAAATTCAGGCAAAATATTTAAAAGTGCTGAGTGATTAACTGTGTCGAACGCTTTAGCTAAATCTAAAAATATTGCCATTACTTTCTTTTTATCATCAAGTGCAGATTTAATAAATCGCATTTTCCGTACCTAGTCCTGGTCTGAAACCAAGTTGATTTTTAGACAGAAGTTCGAATTTTTCTAAAAATATGATGAGTCTATTTTTTCAAATATTTTTGAGAAATTACTTGCATAGAAATGGGTCTATAGTTGTTTATACATGTTTTATCCCCATTTTTGAATAGAGGTTTAATTATTGCCATATAAATTTCTCTGGAAAAATACTGTTTTTAATACTTAAATTAAAAATATGTGTTAAAGGACTTATTATTTTATTAGCCACATGTTTAATGATTTTAACCGAGATTCCATCAAAACCAGCAGCTGTTTCATCTTTTAAGTGAGTGAAGACTTTTAGAACATCAGATTCATAAATAATTTCCGTTAAGAAATTATTAAAAGAAACTGAACAAGCGTCTTTTTTATACGTCAAAGTCGATTTTACAATATTATTGGATAGATTTCTACCTACATTAGTAAAAAAGTTGTTGAAAGTGTTTGATACCAAGTGAGGATTATCGCAGGTATCTATTATTCTATCGTTTATCTTAATTTTTTTAATATCATCATTTTTTGTGTTCTTCATGTCTGTGATTTCTCTTATCACATTTTAAGTATGTTTAGGGCTAGAAGATACTTTATTAAATTTATTTTGACATTATTTTTGGTAATTGTTTCTTTTTATTCATTTTCAATAGACATAATTGTAGAAATGTGATCTGTGATGTTAGTTTGAAGTACCCCTGCCTCATTTTACACTCATTTACATTTTTAATAAATATGTGATCCAAACAAGACGGTCTCATACCTATCGGCATTCTGGTAAATACATTAATGAAAGATTTAAAATCGTTTTCCGATAAAATATCTAAATATTCGTTATCAACACAATTATTACCTATGATGTTTAAGTTCATATACCCGATAGTTATGACTTTTCCAGTAAAATTTTTAACTGAGGTAAATATACTATTTAAACTGGTCAAAAATTCGTTTCTATCACATGAAGGTGTCCTATAAATACACAAAATGCATAAAGATGTATTATTACTTTTTAAAACAATATTTAAAATATTGGCATTAACATATTCATATTTAAAAAAAAACAATCTAAACATAGTTGATCTTTCACATATATCATAACACCATCATTTAGGTTTTTTTTTCATTTTAGAAAAATATAGTTAATAACCTGGGATTAAAAAATTACAGTAGTTTACATCATGCTTGTTTCTGTTACGACAATTACAGTGGGTAAAAAAAGTATCTGTACACTGTTGTCAAATTTGTTCAAAAACATAAAATGATAATTCAAAAGTTGATTAACTTCATATTTTTGACACACATTTATTCAGAAACATATTAATATTTGTTTTTAAAAAAATAGAGCATATATATTAATTAGTTTATTTTATACATGTATGTATGTACAACAACTTTGGAAAATAACAGCAAAAAAGTCTCCGTACATTTATCGATGTGTATGAATAACAGATAAAAATAGTAGAATAGGGAAAACCCGTATGGACTGAGAGCTCTACATATCAACGAGCATGTTATCATTGTTTTAGTAGCCATTAAGAACGATAAACATACGCTTAGTCCGTTTTATTCAATTCACATACATTGAACAACGGAGATACCAATTGCTATTCGTAAATTAGTAGTTAAACTAAGAGAAGATGGTTATTCTTTCAGAAATATTACACAGACAATAAATAAATCGCACTCGACTGTACACTATATTATAAACCGATACAACGAAACTAATTCTTTTGAAGATCAAAAACGTACTGATCGTCCCCAAAAATTGAAATCACACCAAAAGAGGGCCATTCTAAGGACAATTGTGACGGAACCAAAAACCAGTGCACCTAAACTACTGGCTGGTATGATTGATACTGACTGATTTTGCGAAGGCACACATTCGTAAGGGAAATGATTTTTGGAAATCTGTATTATTTAGTTCGAGAAGAAATAATTGACCTAATTTTTACCTGACTCCTGGACAATTCTAGTTCAGAAAAATTTGCACAAAAGAAAAAAAAGTGTCTACGAGACGTTGTATGGCAAAGTCAGCAAACTACACTACTTATGAAAATACAAATTTTCTTATGGAATTTTTCACGCTGCAATGACTAGTTACACCGATTTTCATTTAAAATTATTTCCCACCAAGTTTCATTACTACGTTTCCATGGCATAAAAAGCAATCTCTATTATCAATAAGAAATTAATAACAATGAATGATATTAAATAAAAAACCATGACATTATTAAATTTAAAACATTCTCTAGACTAGAGATTTGAAAATGAAGATTATCGTTGTTAGTAAGTTATAAATAATTGATAATTTAGCCTAGTATGCGAAAAATTTAATTCGAATGGACCAGAGGTCAATCCAACAAACACAATTAAGATGCAACCATTTTCACCAGCAATAAAAGATAATTATGGTATCAGTTTTTTATTAGTTGATATTAGTTTTTTAACAGTTTTATTAGTTGAAAATTGTATTTAGAAATTTTTGAACAATTTAACAAGACAAATTGTTTTTTACGAGGATAAGTTTAATTGTTATGACAACAGTAGTATTATATTATTATTACTATTATTTTTTGACATTATTTAGTTTGCGTTTACATTTAAAGAACTCCCCTACAATTTACACCGTTCAAGTTTAATTATAAAAATTCTCTTTAGCTGTAATTGATGAAGTGGTTTCAACCGTTTAAGATTTTAAGATTTTCAATATTTGTGGTCGAAATGTGGTGTCCAGAAATTGATAAAGAACTACTTCCCATAAAAATGCATTACTTTTTTGGATTTGGCGGTAAATATTACATATATACTTAAATATATTTGTATAACTATATCTTAATTTAAACGATCATCGCCAATATGTTTATGTACTCTTAGTATATTATTCATACATATTTTTATCAGAATTATTTCAATTCTGAAATGGTCTGAGAAGCCTTTCCTTTGATTTTGCAAATGGTATATGGTGATTTTCGGTTAACGTGTACCAATTTATACCATTTCAATAAAATTTATAATATTATTGTATTTGACTTGTTAAAACAGTTAATGTAACAATAATGTTTTTGTTTTTTTTTTTTTAAGCATTAGCTCCCGTTTTTCCGTTTTTGACCACTATCAGCAAACAACGAGGTTATTCTGCATTAGCAATTGGCATCGCGTTAACGATCTTGCCAGTGCCCATCTTCTTTGTGAGACTACTAGTTGGAGCTGTCACAGATGCCTACGAATGCAGAAAACTTGCTCTGTTCATATCGCAGCTACTTATGATACTCACCGTCATCGGATTAATCTTTCTGCCAGGATCGGTGCACGAACGTTACCAGGACGATATTGCGGTCAAAACGCCTTTATTTTGGTTATTCTTCTCTGTCGTCGCTCTGCTAATGATTTCGAATGTAATAAGATCAGTTATAGAGGACACGATCTGTGTGAATTTATTGGGTAGGTCAGTAAGCTTGTTGCCAAAGTTACCGCCTTTCAGTAGATATTAGAAATAAGGGATACTTTTATGTCCTTAGATCTGATTTACGGTCTATTAAAACGTTGTTGGATTTTATAGCAAATCAAAATAATTTAATTTAAAATAATATTCTATACCTTAAATCAAAATACCTTATTTTTTATAATGTATATTTTAACAAAAAAATAAATACATTTCTTACTTGTATGGTAATAGTTATGTTGTACAAATATAATACTATAGTTATTGTTAAATGTTTTTGATATTATATTTTTACTATTCTCATACTTTCAACAACAGTTTTGACTAACATAATACACTTACAATAATAACAACTAATATAAATATTACAATTATTTGACTTTAGACAAGAAAATTACTTATCAGTTGAAAATAATAATAATATAAACGTCGATACAAAAACCTGTTGGTACCTTGTATTACAAATTAATTACATTCTTTTTGGGGGGAAAAATCCACATTTGTTGAAATAATTGTGCATCGTACGATTTATTCAATCGATCAAAACACTTTTGGATATTTTTTAAATTATACGAAATACGAGATGGGTAATAACCGTAATTGATGCAGATATTGTTTTTACTTTTTATTAAACGTTGAAAGTATATGTTTCTAGGTGAAAACCGACATAGTAAGTATGGACAACAGAGATTGTGGGGAGCTGTCGGCGTGGGAACAATTTCTATTTTTTCCGGCGCATTTGTCGATTGGTTTAGCAAAGACGAAATTCACAAAGACCAAACTTCCGGATATTTGGTATCGATATTTTGTGTACTGCTCGATATCTACGTCACTACTAAAATTAAGGTGAGACCATAAACAAACTTCAATAGGATATAATATAATATTTAAATACAGTGCTAAGAAACAAATGTAAAAAATGTATTAGCCAGCAAAATGAAAATAACATTTTCAATATGTTCCTAAGTACGATAATCACTAGTTTTACCAATGCATACTTTAAAAACTGCAAACCAAACACAAATATGGGTGGTTTCACAAAATTAGGGCATCTTTATTTGTCTTACGTGGATTTTAAGTGCTATCCAAGTGTCTTCTAAATGTTATATGAAAAGTAATTTATATATTATACAAATTTTAGGAACAGTCACTTAATGTAATATTTTAAGAGATATTCCTGATTTTTTTTATTTAGGCATCTAGGGACTGACGGGTATGGTTAGGGACTGATGAAATATTGTAATAAAAAAATTCATAATAATATTATTACTATTTTATTATAATATTTAAACACTTTTATTTGTAATATACAGTGCCAAGTTTGTAATGATCACAAGCTTCAATACAGAAACAGCTCAGTGATTTCATTATTTTTTTTTTAACTAAATATGTCACCAGTTAATGTACTTGCAAAGTTCTCTTAAAAGTTGTATGGTCAATTTCATTCTTCTTGATAAAATTTTTAATTTTCGCAATATCAGCAACTTCCATCACAGCAATTTTTATTCCGGGACAGTTTTCTGATAGTATATTAACAAAATCATGAAAATTAGTTATACCCGCTTTCTGCGCTATAATTTTGTCGGCAATTCTATTTTGCTCCTCCTACACTATCCGGGGCTCCTTTTCCGTGCCTGTCTCGTAGTTGTTTCTATATTGGGTAACTGGACCACCACTTAAAAAATATAGATTTGCTACACTCAAAGGCAATGATAAGAGCACCGGTTGCAGATGTGCCCAAATGGCACAAACGTTGTGAGCTATACTTAAAAAAGTAGTGCAATGTTTCCTCGCTTAAAGTCTTATTAATTAAAAGAATAATTTAAACAGACACTTTAATGAAAAACACGTTTATTAAAAATATGAAAAAACACAATTAGTGAAAAGTACAATATATCATCAGATGCCGTGTGGCTTAACAAAAATTTTTTTTTTATTGTTTTAAACAATCTGAAAGCAACGTAGTACACATTACTATTTATAAAATACCAAGTTTAATTTAAATATTTTTTAAATTTTTGTACGAGAAAAGTGCCTCGGACATAGTTGCCGTAATTTTGTGGAACCACCCATATAGAGATATAACCTTTATTAAAATAACGGTGAGCTGCCCAATTCATGAGTTGCCACTAGGACACAGCCTACTATTCAGTACATAAATAATGTATTACATAAGCGTTCATAAGTCACAATACTTCTAATAATTACAATAAAAATTTTTTTAAAAAATCTAACAGTTGTTAATCACAAAATATATATATAATCCAAAAAAACATAAATATAAAAAATAAATTAAACAAAAAAATAATAATGATAATAGTAAAATACATGACAATAAAAAAAATACATAGAAGGAAATGTTTAATAAATTAAAAAAAAAATACTAACAATAATAAAAAATGTGTCCAAATAATTCAAAAATAAAAATGGTAATGTATAGTGTGTTCTTCATTATGTCCAGACTTAGTCTCATGACAATGGTTTACCTCTTGAAGAACTCCACTAAAGCAGGAAACGCCGTACTTCTTGCCCCGAACCATAAGCTGATAACATTCCACTTGTTGATGCTGTATATCTTTTCCACTTGTACACATTCAAGATATATTTCCCGTTTTTTTTGGTTAACTAGTTTATCATAGATTCTCATCATTGATTTCCCGCCAAAATATATATATATATATATATATATGGGGTATTCTTAGTCAAACCACGCGGTTATCGGACTGACCTCCTCAATTTTTTTTTTGAACTTTTTTGGTCTAATATAAGACTTTTATTTTGTTGAAATTTTTATCACTAATTTTTGCCCCAAAAATAGAGATTTTTTAAGTTATTAAAAAAAAAATAGATTTCGACCAGTTTTAAATATCTGAAATTTTTATCATAAAATCAGAGATTTAAATCAAATCGTTTCGTTAATAACGGGAGTGGGCCGAGATTTATTTAAATTTTTTTTTAATAATAAAATTTTTTCCGGGTGGTCTCCCATTCTGGATCAAGCAGTAACGAACACAGCTTAACCTCAGATGCCGCGTAGCACACTGCGTCCACACTATGAAACTAAAATTAAAATTTTTTTTTTCAGATATTGAAAAAAAAAAATTATAATTTATTTAAGTAATAATTCTATTGATTATTGACAAATAACATTTTAGCTACACTCTAATGTATAATTTATATCACAGGTTGTCCAAGACAGAGAAGAAAGTGTTGTAGACGATTTAAAACACGTCATATGCAGTTTAAGAGTATTTGTATTTTTATTAACTGTCGTGTGTTTTGGATTCTTCATTTCGTTTATTTGGAACTTCGAGTTTTGGTATTGGAAATATTTTGATAATATTAAAATGTAGTTATTACAAATTAAGAATTATAATTATTAAAATATATGGACTTTAATTTGTGTCAATATATTACGTCTGTATAAATATTTTTTGAGTAATCCTTAAGTAGTATCCTGGGGAGGTTCTATCTGAATGTCTATGGATAGTCAACTCTATTTTTAATGTAAATAAATAAATATTTCTAATAACAAACTACACGATTATTAGGTACCTTGAAGACTTGGCACGAGTGTACCATCCTGAAACGAGAAAATGGATTAAAACTGTCGAAGGATTATCTCAAACGATTCAATGTTGCTTAGGCGAAGTGCCTGCTTTTATTTTTTCAGGTGTTTGGTTTTTTAACGAAAAAACAATTATTAAATAATTATGTTCGTTGATTTAGGTGTGATAATTAATTACTTGGGCGATATGAACGTGTTTACGTTCTCATTCATGGCGTACGCTCTACAATTTTATTTGTACTCAGTTTTCACCCATCCCCTTTGGGTTTTAACTGTCGAACCTCTAAATGGAATAACATTTGCACTGGCTTACACAGCCGCTATTTCTCATGCGTCTGATTTAGCTCCAGTCGGCGCCGAGGGAACAATTCAAGGATTCGTCGCGACGGCCTATGTAGGAATAGGTCAGTAATATTTTCACTCTATATTATTATTATTTATTAATTATGTAAATATTGTAAGCGGAATTTAATGTTAAACTGTGTAAGCTCTATGTAAATCTGCTTATAAATATAAATATTATATCTTTATATCCTAATTAGGTACACTAATTAGTGTACCTAATTAGAGAATCTCTTATCTGACAACTATTTATCAGCTCTTTCATTCAAAAAACAACCGCTAGATCACGCCACATGCACATATATTCTACTGTAACGTTCAGCGTGATGCACGCACAGATTTTTTTATGTCCCCCAGCCAAAAGACATAATATCCATGTCAAAAGAAACTCGTAAGGTGTTGCGGTTTACCTGTAGTGTTACAATTTACCTCATTTTACGGTACTATGTTTTACGACTAAAACAGAACTGACCTATTTTCTACTTAAACATGTCTGGTGGTAATGAATGCAAAAATGTTTTATTACCAATAGATAATTCTTCTGTATCCACATCAGAAAAAGAACCACAAAACCAATGTACAGCTCTTGAAAAGTGTCCATCGGTATATTATGCTGGTTATTTGGCGAATAAATATTTGGACAAATTTCAATTTTAAAAAAGTCAAAAGTGTTTATTAAAGTCAAATAAAGAATTAAACAACAAAAACCAACTAGTCATTTTACATAAAACATTTAAACACATTGAATTAAATTCCAATTCTGGATTGAAGGTTCCTACTAACGATCTAGAGCAATTTATAAAAATAGGCTTAATTGTTTTTTTACAAAATTGCAATAACTTGAAAAGTGAAAAAAAATGTAGTCGATCAATTTATGACTCAAGTAAATCATAGTATGCTCGAAAATATCGTACTACGAGTGTGATGTGTTAAACATTTGAAGTATATTATAAAATTATTTTTTACTGTTAAAATGTTTAAAGAATGTAAATGGTCCTCTACAAATTCTAACCGCAAAAAAATAACTTCCCAAAAACCGATTCAAAAATTAAGAACTTTACATTTTTTAATTTATTAATTAAACCTAACATCATTTTTCATCTAAATATCTAAAGCAGTTAATTATCTAATAAGAATGTTTAAAAGTATATTTTAAATTGTCATAAATATTCGAAATGTAAAATTATACTTCAACATTTGAAATATAATAAATTGTATGTTTTTTTTATAACATAATTTGTTTTTAAAGATTGTATTTAAATGTAATGAATTGAAGAGAAAGCTGTTTTTAAAAAAACTATCATTTGTTATTCGAATTTGAACTAAATGTTGCTCTGTTTTTAATCTTGACGGAAACCCGGTTTATTTCGCACAACTTCCATCGCGTTCAGACTTCAGTTATTGCTTGTCGTCGTCGTAGTCGAAATCAAATTAAGTAGGTTTTTATTAATTTCAATTCTCTTATCGCCCTCTACCGGCAGTAAAATGTCGAGCAGCATGTTTTCTATAGCAGTGACCTATCTATAGTATGTATAATCAATGATATTACGTAGGGAATACAAAGTTTAAGAAGTCTACGTGGGCGACGAGAGAACTTAGGATTAAGTTTTGGAAGAAAAACAAAATGTTGACTGAGGATGTATACTAGTTATTATTTATTTAGTATAAACTAAAATTATTGTTTCATTAATATAAGACAGTCAAACTTGTTTGGCAGACTGGGCTAAGTAACATCACATAAAACAACAATAATAGTTTACCTTTATACTTAACTTAGTATTGAAATATTATTAAGCAAAATAAGTAATTTATAGAGTGGACTGTACATAGATGAGAAAGAAGGAGTAAAATATTGTTGTCTAAGTTAGTCAAATGTATAAATAAAAGTTTAAGTATAAATGTAGTTAAACTCAAACTTAAAACTTAAACTTAAACGTTAAACTTAAAAAAATCTTGCAGATTTATAATCAGCATTATAATCGATAGTGTTTATAATGCTGATTATGAATCTGCAAAATTGTTTTGCCGGACGTACTTAGTTTGAGAGTTATAGAAGATCGCCGGTATGGACATACGCGGGCACCCGGCGGTACACGTCTACATGCGCTGCCGACTGGTCTTCTTTCCCTAGCTCTTCGTTGTCCTTTTTTAAAAAGGTGTGCCCGATAAATTACATTTGTTCCCCAATATAAAAATAATGAATCACTGGCTTCCAAAATTTGTATATAATGCATAAGAGAATATTATTAGTTATCTATCGCTAGACAACTCATTTCCCAAAAAATATATATTTATCACACCTGTGATGGGCAATGCCATCGATATAGTATAATATCAATAATGACTATACTATATTTCTTACAGGTAAAAGATAAACTAGGTATTTTTTAATATGTACTAGACATTAATCTGCCCAATATATAATGATAATGATCTATTGAAAAAAAAATTAGTTTACTTACTCTGTCGTTGATCAATTCTTTTGTAATTTTCAGGAGCTCCACTTGGAAACCTGATTGGCGGCAAACTTGTAAAAACCGTGGGAACTATCGAAACGTTTAAATTAGTTACTAAAATTTCGATTATCATCTCTATTGTACAAATACTAGTTAATTGTTTGGTGAAGTGTATTTACAAAAATGAATAAGAACCTGAACATTGAAAAACGTTTAATTTGTATTTAGTTTTAAACCAAGAAATTAAATTGTTAAAAATAAAGTTTTTTTTATTACACTATAATTCCTTAATAATCGTTTTTTTTTTATCGTATATGGCTTCGGCGTAGTTATTAACCTTAATCCGGGCGCGTGGGCTGTAGATTACCGACCCAATCTACCGCCCCATTGATAAAAACGCGAGCAGACAAAAATTGCGAGCAAGAAGGACGGGAGGAGTTCGTATTCTCAAATGACACAATGTGCTACCAGATAGCAGTGTCGTCATAGCCCATTGTTCACGGTCACTCGTATCAGTCAACGTCAAACGTGCGCAGTCCAGTCAAGGCGGTAGATAACCTGTCGCGCGCCTATTAGTTTTCTTACGATGCATATTGTATCTATTGTTCTAATGTTAGCTTTAAAAATCCAGAAGATATATGTGGACTTCTTGAGGTGGATTCGGATGAAGATGAGCAAATTGATGATCAAGACGATATTGATTTTGAACCTAAAGCCATTAAAGAAAATTAACACAACGGTGACTCGAAAGAAGAGTTGTGCATTTTTTCTTTTGAAGTCATAGATGACCACAAAAAAACAATTTATCTATTTTTTGTAACATTTTATATGTAAAAAAAGCTAATCCCCGTTGTGCCCCGCGTCCCCGTTTCGCCCCGGGTTCCCCTACTAATATTTATATTGCTCAAAAAAAGGCTGAAAAAAATAAATAGACTGACATTCCTGTTTGAGGTAGGGATTACAGACCCACCTCAAGATCGGAAACAAAAGCAATATTTGGAGCATTTTTTTTTATGAGTGTAAAACGTAGAAATCACGTGCTGATTTTTCCGAATTTTTCAATAAAGACGGAACAGGGATGATGATTATGCGCGCTAATTTTAGTGAATGTAGATTTCGACTTTTGCTCAGGTCTCTTCGTTTTGATGACGTCACAACTCGTCAAGAGCGATTTATAACTGACAAATTAGCTCCGTTCGGGATTTTCAAAATATGAAATGTTCAAATGTTGTGTGAAAGAGAAACGGGGATTGACAAAAATTAAATTCCCCCAAATTGTTAGTTGGAGTGCAATAAATCATCAACTTCAGTGGTCTTTATATCTTATATATATTAGGTCTTTATAGAGGTATTTTATACATTGGAAAATATTCTTTCTTTGGTATTGTCTTGTATTAAAAGTTCTCACATTTCTTGTGTCTGTTCACTGTTAATGTGTCATTGCCCGTTGGACTAATTATTAATTATATTATTATAATTTGTATTTATATTGAAGAGCTCCAAAACAAAGTTCTCCGATTTATTTGCTTTAAATGTAAAATACCAAGGACCCCCCACTCTGGATATGATGAAATTCTAAATTATTTAAATTAAAAAACATTGAAAGAAAGGAGACAAAATTCCTACGTGTCACTCATTAATAATTTACTAAATAATAATATTGATGACTCTTATATTCTTAGCCTCATTAATTTTAAAGTCCACCACATATTTTACGTAATAAAGATTTATTTTATATTCCATATCACAGCAATAATTACTTATTATATTCGCCTATTAATATTTTAATGACTACAGGAAATAACTTACTAAATAAAATTCAATTTATTTAAATATATTGCATGTTTATCATTTACTATATATTATGTAATTTTTAAGTTTTGTTTTATAACTCTTGTATTTAGATTTACCATGTTATGTTATTTCATTGTTAATTGGACATCTGTCCGTAATAAATAAATGAATAAATATTATAACTTAAATTGTGTTCTGTGAGTTGTGATTGTGGTCTCTAGATAATTACATTTATTTATGTATAACATTTAATAATAATAACTAAATTGAAATTTAAAACTGATAATTAAATTTCTTTATTCATAAAACTTATACTTTTTTTTTAAACCGAGTAATAAAATTTATTTATCTCTGAATATAGGTAAGTAGTATTTTTGATAGATTCCACAATATCTACTTAGTCTTTAATTTTTAATAAAAATGGTTTGTAGCTTGAAGCAAAATGAGCAGAGTATCAACTAATCAGAGCAACAGAAATAGAAGTTTCATAGATATCTCACAACAACACACAAAGTTTTTACTGTCCTAATATCAGTGGACTAGTCAGTTAATAAGCTGAACATCACCGTTTTTATTTTTTGTTGATTTTTTTGTATTTTGCTAATTACATTTTTTATGACTGCTGTAGTTTTAGACCTTTTCATGGACATTTTCTTGGCAATTTCTGAATCGGGAAATTTTTTTTTCAAAACGTCAGATGGGTGATCCGATGCTAAGAAAGCAACATTGTGCTCCACTAAATATGAAGCCAACATTATTTCTGCTCGTTGAACTGCTTTGTGTTTCTCTGATTCTGTAGCAGGAATTGTTGTAGTAAACGCAGTCATTTGCTTTTGTTTGGGCCCGACATTTGACATAACAGTAGACATTTTTTTCCCTTAGCATGATTTTTTATGACTGTTAATTCTGAAGTAAAACCGATTTTACAGTATCTGCATTTTGCTTTAAACTCACATGATTTGGTTCAATCCAGTTTTTAAAGTTGGGTCATTTTCCATTCTGCACGGTACTTTACTTTTGAGCTGTGTTTTGGCTTTTCGTCTTTTTTCAAATCACTGCCTCTATTCATCTTCCTTTTTTTAGGGTTACTACAACGTGGGACATATTCCATAATTTTATTATTTAAAAGAAAAAACCTAAAATTATCCAAGGAATTAAAATTAATAAATAAACATTACATAAAACAATTACTGTCTATAACAAATATTAAGTAGTGACTGGTGAGAACTGATAAATGAGATGAAAAATAATTATCAATTTTTATTTATATTATCAGTTTTTGATACCGGCTACCATAGATAAATACGGGCACAGGGCAGTTAGCCGAAAAACTATATGCGATTTTATCACCGACATCATGCACGAGCACCAAAGTCACAAAAAAAATATTTGAATATTTAAAATCCTTATCAATAGACTTAAAATGTATTGCATTTGTATTGATGATAAAGAATTTGTATTGCTGATAGACAATAGTGAATCATATACAATTGTACCTAAATTGTATTAAATAATAATTAAATTTATATTTTTAAGTTTTAACTATATTATAGCTGTTATTATCATGACAAAACAGTAAACTGCTTAATTTGTTGGAGTTGGGGGTAGTTCTTCCAAAAAATGATAACGCGTGATAATAAATAAATGTTACATAACCTATAAAATCTGTATTACTACAGATAGTACCAACATCGATTTTACCAAAAACCCGCCAAGAGAAATTTCGTATTTTAATATCAAAAACATTGCCTTTAGTTAGGTTCTTATCTTTATTGCAAATTGTAGTTAGATCTTTATCAATTATCTAATTTAAATCGTATACACTATACACGTAAAATTATATAATGTAAAATTCATAATAAATTACATTATATTATAGTATATACCTATAGTATATGTTATAATTTAATATTATTTGGTATAAAATAATAATAATTTTATTAAAATTTCCCACAAATTGTTTATATTACTACTATATTTAAATAAAACATTTTTACTTTTTACCTAAATTAATTGACGATTTAAAAATTTGGCTGTCAAGTATAAATTAGTTATGCCACATCTTACATCTGTATTCTGTAGTTAAAGAATACAGATAGGAGCTTATGAGCTTTGTCTTTAGTCTTGTATTTTAGAAGATATATTATTAACAAAATTTGGTACCTAAAGGATATATTAGAGCAAGGAAAACGGAACATATGACACTTGTAGTTTTAATACCTAACATAAATAACTAGATTAAGACATATGTTTAATTTTCAAGTTTCACAAATCAATATATACATTATAAGTAGATAGTCCAAAGTGAACCTATTGCCGGATAAAGACTTGTGAAGAGAAAAAAAATTGTTGGCCTTTTTTGCATAGGATAATAAGAATATGGCATAATATAAAATTACTGTAAACTAGATTAACACAATTCTGTTATATTAATAAATATGATCAAACTAGGGTCATAATCGTAAAAACATCATACTTAATAAATATATAATTTAATTTAATGCAAAATTGCTTATATGATGGTGAGATTATCAAATCAGATTGATTGTCTTACTGAATTTAAAAAAAAGGGAAACTATAACTAAATATTATCTTGCACTATACACATTTTTTATAAATAATAATTAAATAATTAATAACGAATTATCAAAAATAGTATTCAATACCAAATAATGTATTTAAATGTTGGTACAAAATACCTTGCAAGACTGAATGTTATTTATAATCTATTAGTAGGTTTTTTAAATAATTATTATTCACTTAATATTTTACAAAAATTAGTTTATATTAAGCTACTCTGGATATATATTTTTATTAAATAAACCAAACTAAACAATATGAATTTGTTCAGTAATAGTTATTAAAATGATTAAAAAATATGATGAAATTTTTTAGCTTTAAGTCGCGCACCGTCCGTTTGCTTTTGACAGTCGGTCGCTCCTTGTTTCCCGAATAAGTTGCGCTCTGCCCATCTCGCTTTTTCTCATTTCTACAATCACTAATGGCATGTCCAGTTTTTTTACAATAGCGACAGTACAGCTTGTTTTAACCGTAGATGACGAGGTAGGTCCCGCAGTTGCCCTATTTGTGGTATTGTATTTCTTTGACCGGCAGTTCTTGGTACTGTGTGTATTTGTTCTACAATGACTGCAGTATTTCGAGTTTCCACTGCCGTTAGGTTTTGGATTTTTGAAGAATCGCTGTGTTTCTCCATCTGATTGATATTTGCGTTCTTCCTCCAAACTTTCTTTTATTGCCGCTTCCAATGAAGTCGGTCTTCCAGCTTTTATAATTGTTTTTACTGGTTGTCGTAGCCCCTCGATAAAAGTGGCTTTTGATATGGTCGCGTATAATTTTGGCTTCGGCGACCGATTTTCCCATTGCGCTTGCGTTGAACAGTTCATGAAATAGCGTTTGTACTCTCGTCGAGTAAGTACTTATGGCTTCATTTTCGCGTTGGCGCGTTGAATTTAATTCGATCTGTAGATGTGTTGCCGTGCGTTACGCGCAATATACATCCTTGAATAATTTTTCCAGTGAGTCCCAATTTTCTATTTCCCTGTACCGCGTTTAGCGAAAGCGTTCTCGTGCAATTTTGTTTTTATTACTTTTAATAGAATGGGTTTTGCTTCGTCTGCTACACTAATTAGTGCGATTTCGCAGGCATTAATTAAAGGGTATATATCGGACGGTATTGTGCCGTCAAAAATTGGTATAAGACGTAACGCCTCGACGAGTGTGAGTGTAGATGCCATATTATTAGGTGTGTTTACTACGGGCACGGTGCGAGCGGTGTTATTGTCAGCGCGCGTAATATTTGCGGCGGCGGCGGCGGTGGTGACAGTTACAGTGACGGGAGATCCAACGGCGGCGACGGCGGCGGTGGGCGAGGCGACGGTTGTACCGGTGTCCTCCTTGGGCGCTCGCGTTGCGCTACGTGTGACGCGCGTTCTTTTTCTGATTTCGCGTCGGCCATACGAGTATTTATGCCTTCGCCGGTGTTTTGCGTCGGCTCAAGTGAATTGCGTAATTCGCGCACTGAACTATCAACTAACTGAAATAAACGAGTCGGGATTTCCGGCGGCGATTGACCTAGTCACAGGCCTGTGGAAATTTTGTATTTGATTCCCCCCGTCCCTACTGTCGTCGCTGTCGAACGCAATATTGTTCAGAATATTGATATATTCCGAGAAAACGAGTGTCTTACCCAAATAGAATCACCCTGTACATATATTATATTACATATATTTCCAATAGATAGCGATGAACAATATATATATATATCACATATTAGTAGTATGGTTTTTTATCCGAGAAACCTATAAAATCACGTTATAAGAAATATGTATTGAAAATAAAGTGATTGACGCATATTTACATTGGATTTTTTTGTTCGACAAAAACAGATATTGTTCGACAGTTGTAAAAAAACCATTAAAACGGCCGGTTTAACTATCATTGCAATTGTTATAGTAAGTAATCCTACCAAAACTTCCAAAATTTTAAAACTACACACTTTTAATATATTTTTCTAATTTTCAACGTTTTCCCGCATCTAGAGTTTCTATAACATTTAATTCACTAGTCCCAATTCATTATACATCAAGGCCATAAGTAAGTAATACTATCAAACTTCGTAAGTACGCATTATATAGAGATGGATGAATTTTAAACGCATTTATCTTAGAATAATATACAATATTGTAGTGTAGCATATTTGATAATATTTTGGAATGCTCTATGTAGCATTATATTGGTATTAATACTAATATCCGATTACAAGTGTCATCGTGGTTTTGTCGAAACCTTTGGTGTCGGGTGTCATGGGCCCGTCGGTTGACACGAGCAAATCGCCTAGTTAGTCAGTCGGAATTCAGTAGTACATTATAGCAGAACCTCTCATAAAAATCTACAGTATATTTAAGTTCATAAAACATATTGGTTATTCTTTCTTTTACGAAAACACCTTTTTTTTGTCCGGCCTATCCATTTACATCATCTGGTGGCAGCGGTAACCCATTAGTTAAATTATAACAGTGGGCAAACTTACGGATTCCGGCCTTAAAAAAGGGGTGTCTGTTTGCCATTCAGATAACCAATTTCTTTTTACATAATATAATAGTGCAAAAAGTGGGCATCCGCCTTTTAGTTTTGTGTCGACGTGTAATTGTCACCGCCACCGTTCGATCGTCCCCTCCTTAATTCGATCGTTCAGCCTAACCGCGGCCCCCGCTGACGGAACGCCCTTCCATCGTTTTGCGCCCCCGAATATCAAACCGGTACGTTTAGTAAGTGCCGCCGTAACCTAGTTTTGCGCCGCCGTCTTGTTTATTAATAATATTCCAAATATCAGAGCATCTTTACTTTACACATGAAATCATCTTTAATTTAAACGGCAGTTCAATCAACAAGCAGCGTCTTGATTTCAATTGACAGAGAGTTTCCCATTTCGAAAAAAAATGTTTTTATTTTAGGGGAAAAGAATGCTTAATTTGTAGTACTAACTTGAATAAGATATTTATCAATTATTATTATACACATTAAAATATTAAAGTTTTTATCAACACGTCCCTTAATCGCTGTATACCGTTGTATAGTGGTGTTACATAATAGTTTGTATATATATACAGGGTGGCCCACGAAGATATGACTAATGAAAAAACTTTTGTTCTAGTGAATATTTTCAAGTTTTTTTTTAAAAAAATTATTTATACTCATTTATTTTCAAGATTGCCATTTTATTTAGAATAGTTTTTAAAAAAGAATAAGTGAACAAAATTGTATTTTTATTCATACATTAAAAAAATATACATTTGAAATTAATGAAAATTAAAAAATTTCTCTCTGCGTTTATTGTGTCGGCCATTTAAACGTGTTATTAAATCACAATTGTTCATCTTTTCATTTTACCAAAGCTTTTTTTTTCTGATTAAACGGATACCTACAATATAAAAATGATTGATATTGGACTAACCACACTCGTATAGACGTATTTTGCAGGGAGTTTATAGACTTTGAACACAGAATAGATAACATTATTTAAATTCCGACAGTGATAGACAATTTTGCGGTGTTACTTAATTTCGATATATGGTTGGCTTTATTAAAGATTTTTCACGTTGTAATTGTTGTTCAGTGAAGTTTTGTCGGATAACTTTATTAAGTGTAATCGGTGTTTAAAAGACAAAAACTAATAACCTATTTTCCGTATAACATTATCATTTATCAATTATAAAATACAATTTTATATTATTATTTATTTTTATTAGTTTTATTTACAAACTAAGCGAAAATATAATACAAAAATAAATAGTTATGAAATTGTATTTTTTTCAAATGTGTCTTACAATTTATACCTTTTCCGAATTCCGTATAAATCTCAGTTAAAGTTTTTGTCACTGATAATAATTTGATTTTAATTATTAGTGTGTAATTTTCCTAAATTAATAATTTGTGAGAAACCAATTGTACATATAAAACAACTTAATTTTTTTTTTATAAATGAGTATTTATAACAAACTTGTTTTAAGTCTTCCAACTCATTAAAGAGACTTTCATAATAGTCCGTTTCAGACATTGGGTCTGAAGATTTTTCATTTACGCTTATTAAATATTGTTCGTAACGAGACATTAAAAAATAAATAGCAAAAAAAAACAGACTTAGACAATAAGTCAACACTCAACTACTATGTATTTACTTAATTAATAGGTACCAGTTTACCAAAATAAATATTTGGTCATTATCATACATTTTTACCCACCTAATAACGCTATCATCATTAAGTAATTGATCCAAGAAGTGTTCTATACCAATTTAGTATCATGTTTTTCATAATAGCAAATACACAAATTTATCCTAAATGCCTACCTCAGTGGTAAAAAAAAAAGAAAAAGAAATAAAAAATACATAACTGTCAAGTACTTGTTTTTAGTTTTTTTATTTAACATGCTAAAAAATTAATACTTCACAGAACAAAAAATATTAAATCTTTTTAAATTATACAATATTTAATATTTAAAAAATTAAAATCTGGTCGCTTTTTACTCTTTAATTAGTCAACACCGATGTCGAACTAATTTCAATGACATGCATATGACAAAATGTCCATAATGCAAAATCCGGGTAATATCAAAGCAAGCATGGAAACTAATTCTAAACCGATATAAACTAATTTTAACAGAAAAATAGCAACTAAATATTATAAATAAAAACATTTCTTTTTAATTGATCAAGGGAATACGATAAGTTTTTTCTATCTTTTCTTTGTTTAATCAAATTAAGGATAGATTTTACTATTTTTATATTATCATCACTAGTTACAGAGCTTGTTACACGTTAAGCACATTAAAAGGTACATATTGACTTATTATTTTAACCAATAGTTACTGTAAAGTAACTTGTTCAATACCCAAATATTAATAACAGTATAAAAATTAACTAAAATTTCAGCTCAATAAATAAGTAATTAATCATACTATTACATTCTTTTTGAGATTGGTAATGTTAAATAATGAAGTATGCTAAAGTAAGAACTTGATTTTTTAAAACAAATTATTGTAACAAATGTACATCTAGAATTGTAACACACGACCAATTATACCAACTCTTTGTAATATCCACTATATAACCATGAAATCCGCTATGTTGAATCGTTTGTCCAAAACTAACACTTGGTTACTTTTGGCCAAAAATGAAAGCGTAACCATAAAATGTAATAACGGTGAACCCCGTATAATAAGATTAGATGGTACACGACAGGTAACACTTACCAAACATGTAATTTGTATGCAAATCAAATCACTCTCATACCTTCTCAAACCATTTTATTCTCACCTTAACAATTGTAATTTTCTCTACTCACTCTATGTTTTACTTTATACTGTTTTGCCAAGTGCAAAAAGCGTAAACCTGTTGTGTACCAACCCCGAGACGTAGTCGCGGAATCGTCAATTTAGTTAGAAATTAATATACCTAAACATATATTTAATTATGTACCCCTTAGGTTTAATCATAGTAAGTAATATAATTAGATATAAGATAATAAGCACGGAATAGCGGTATTGTAACCCGTGCCCCCATAAGTTAAGAAAATTATAATTATTTATTGGACTGTCCAATCTTTTGCGGGGAGGGATGTAGTGTAGCATATTTTATAATAGTTTGGAATGCTCTATGTAGCATTAATTTTAATATGCGATTGCAAGTCTCGTCGTGGTTATGTCGAAACCTTTGGTGTCGGGTGTCCTGGGCCCGTCGGTTGACACGAGCAAATCGCCTAGTTAGTCAGTCGGAATTCAGTAGTACATTATAGCAGAAGCTGTTATAATTACAGAAACTCTTAAAAGTTAAGTTTTATTTTCAAAGTGTCATCCGTATTCAAGTGTATAAGTTTAATAATAAAAATCTACATTTTATTTTAGTTCAAAAAACATATTGGTTATTCTTTCTTTTTCAAAAACACCTTTTTTTTTGTCCGGCTTATCCATTTACATCAATATTATATTTTGTATTCGATATTTTAAAAATATGAGTCCATGCTGTTTCTTTGTACAATATTTTTTAAAATAGATTTTAAAACCAAATGCCTTTTTTAAAAATTATATTCATGCGAGGGAGTGTAGGATTAAAATTGAAAATTGGATTTGAGGATATTTGTGTATTAGGGCATGCCTGATCAATATTCTAGTACAATTTTGTTTCAGTTTGACACTTTTTCGCTAAGTTATAAAAAGTTGACGTTTGTGGGAGTGAAGAAGTCTACTTTTTCGACTTTTAACCTAACAAAGTCACTCAAAATTTCGGATATTTAAGGTTAATCGGGCCGTACTGAAACATGTAGTCGTATTTGCTGATACAAAAAAAAAACAGATATAGAAACACTAGCTCGGCATCAATACAAAAAAAAGCTTTGCAAATAAATTAGCAACGATAGGCTGCAAAATATGTTTTTAGTTTATTGTATTGCCGAAATATAATGTACTCAAATTTAAAATGTGCAATATATATGAAAATTTTATTTTTTGATTTTGTAACTTTTTATCTTATATTTTAAGTTCATTAAAAAATACAAAAAAAAAATGGTAAATTCTGAAAATAAAAGATATTACTAGAACACTATACCTTCTTAGTGGTTAGACATTTTTGAAATACGAATTTTTTTCGAAAAAAATTAAAATTAAAAACAAATAATATATTTTCCTGGAGCGCCTGAGCTTTAAAAAATGCATATATATATATTTATTAATGTTTCTAGATAAAAATGAAAATTTCCTGTATTTTATTATCATTTATCTGCGTAAATGTTATGGCTAAAATAAGTATAAGTAAGTATTTTATTTTCGTATTTACCCACACAAGTAAGATGAAATTCTAAAAAAAATAACATTTTACTTTTCTTAACAGCAGAATATATAAATATGGTTGAACTTCTGAGTAAGTAAGATTTTATAATCATACAGACTAACACAGTACATTTAAAAATTTTACTATATTTGTATAAAACTATTTTTTAAAAACATTTACTACAGACTTGCAAATTCAAAAAGCTTCTGACATTAACGACGATAAAGGAAGTAAGATAATAATAATTAATATACTAATATGTAATTGTTTTGGTATGTTGGCCTACTTATCAAACTATTTGTACATCAAAAATAATATAATATAGTAACAGTGAGCTAAACACTGTACAAGTTTTTAAGTTTTAAAAATAAACTAACAAATGTTTGTACTCGTATTTACTAGGATTCCCCAAATGCATCTTTACGGTTTTAAAATATGAGTTGGCTTTTATAATACAGCAATTAAGAAAATTGTCTTACAAGAAAGATATCTATACTAGTTTAGAACATTATCTGTGTTTTTAAGTTAAGACTATAAAAATAATGCTAACACCTAACTTCCTAATAAATGGGCGGAGTGGTATCCTCTTAAAGTGGTAGTTTTATATTTTAGATTGGGTCTGTGCTCCATCACCCTTAGGCACGGGCCGCCCTGAAAGTCACTGTATTCTACAATGAGCATACTTTACCCCAGGAATGGACTAATTAGGGAACTGGGGGAGTTGCCTAATGTATGGTGTAATTTAATTTTCTGCTTTTTATACACATTTTGAATTTATTCGGAACTTTTCTTTAGTTTAAACTTTTATTTGTTTGTTCTAGATGGATTGGAGCATGCAATTAAAAACATTGTACATACAAATTGCAATCCAATGAGTAATAATAATTTTATTTTCATAAAAACAAATCTTGCTAATATAATAATTGTATACGAATAACATTAAAAAAGAATTTTAAACCCTTTTACTGCCGTTGTGTTTGTCAAAAACGCAACGCAGTTTTTCGAACTGCAACACGTCCCAACCATCACTTTAATAATGGTAACCTGTTTCGGACTTCTTTAATTGATTAGTGCGTAAAAGTACGTCCACGACAGTGAAAGGGTTAGAAAAAATGATTAGATTACATATATTTTATTTTATCTTATTCTACTCCCCAATACGATTTAATACAGCTATTGTATTTTCATTAGATTTCTAACTTGAACTAAGCATTTTGTTCTAAATTACTTATACACATATTATTTTTTTTTTAACTTTGCTTTAGTTTAGTTTATGATAGAATAAAAAATTAAATTCAATACCATTTTTGTATTGTTAATTTCAGGATTTTTGTTTGACATGTTCACTGTACCGGGTAATATGTTTATTAGAATTTTATGGAAATATTTCCACACAATCGTATAATAATCATTAAGTATACAAGGTTTTTGCTTTAATTTCAGAACTTGCACTAACTGGCAACTTTGAATTTCTACAAGGTAATCAATTACCACTTTTATACATTATAAATTTATAATTTATAATGCATTGCATAGAACTATTTGTACAACATTGGTTTCTATTACAAGTTTTAATTTTTTTCAAATTTAGGTTCAATAAATACACAAACACATACTCTGCAACAGAAATTATTTAAGTTTTTAGGTAAGTATAAAACGTTCAATTTTTTAGAAAACAATTTTTAAAGGCCAATAAGCATCATGAAATGTGATTGCGGCAAAAAAAATTCAGTGAGCAGAAAGTATTTATTTAAACGTTGCTAGAGAATAATTTAATGTTAATAATCTATTTTGCATTGAATAATTGGTAAAATAAATACCGTTTATTCGTTTCAAAACGAATGTTATGGATAAATATAACGACCTGGTTTGATCAACTGTATAATGATGTTATATTTTTGTTACAGGTATTCCTATAATCTATCCAAACCAAAGTAAATACAAATTTAATCGTTCATTAAAAAAAAAGTTATAGTTTGATTGAACGATATAACTTTCTTTATTTGATTTTATTTACATTATATTTTTATTAAACTAAAATTTAGTTGAGGATACATAATATATAACATCAGGGCGTACAATTTCAAAATAAAAACATAAATACGAATATATTAATAATTTTTGTATTATTAATACGGTAATATCTTAATTTATGCAGGTTATGAAATTATAGGAAAGACCACACGTAGAAAAACAAGAACTTATCTTACTGGAAAAGCTTTAGACAATTTACTTGACCAAATATATGGTAAGTATTTAAGTATAGAGTTTGAGTGGTATTGTTTTTCTGATAACATGTATTCTTACAGGTGTTTCATAATTGATAACACAATCAATATTTTTTTAACTAAATGATAAAATTATGGCTTTTCTCTTTGGAGACTCATTAATTTTTGTTATTTTTCAATATTACACGATATTTAAACTATTTTCTAGAGCGGGGGGGGGGTCGGCTTTATGTTAATACTCAAATATTTGACATTGATTAGCTGGCACTGTCATGGGTAAATAAAATAAACCAGGTTGATTAACCATAAACAATTTTTATATTATTATTACAGATATTCCTCCACTTGATGATGAAAACCAAAGTAATTACAAAGTAATCTCTTTCTGTTATATATCCGATTGTCATTTGAAATCAGGGGTTCGGAACTAATTCCGGAACGTGTTCGTTCATAACTCCCTGTTGTAATCGTTCCGGAACTCGTTCCTCAAGATATTCGTTCTGGAGCAAATACCCTGAACTCGTTCCTTTGATATTTGTTCCGGAACAAATAAAATGTAATTGTACCTTGTCATTATTAATAATTTATTAATGGAGCAAAATGTATTTGTTCTACGTATTATGTTGTTTCATTCGAGTTTATTGAAGGTGCACATTTTTTTTGTTACTTCAGCCTTTGTGTGTGGTATTTTAGAAACAATAGACACATTTATGTAAGTTAAATGTTAATTAATTTACCAACATATTATAGTTAATGCATTTGATATAACAATTAATGTTATTTTCAGTGTACATAAATGTATATAGTATATACATGGTGAAAGTTAATAGAGTTATTATAATACATTTATACATACTAAGAAAAATGTATCCAACTAATCCATCAAAACCATCAGTCCTTTAATCATAAATTAAACTTGCAAAGTTAAAAAACACTTAACTTATATTAATTTAATACTTTTTTAGATATATACGGGCTATAATATATGGGTAATTTACAGTATAATTTTTTACACGATATATACAGGGTGATTATTTTATCATGGACCACTCAATATCTCATAGGGTTTAATAAGAAATTTACTTTTTTTTCATATTGTTGTTATATAATGTGATCTCAATTTTTCACAATTTTTTTGTTTTTACTAAATTCGAACGAAACAACATAATACGTAGAACAAATACATGTTGCTCCATTAATAAATTATTAATAATGACAAGGTACAATTACATTTTATTTGTTCCGGAACAAATATCAAAGGAACGAGTTCCAGGTATCAGTTCCGGAACGAATATCTTAAGGAACGAGTTCCGGGTATTTGTTTCGGAACATAAAAGAGAAATGAGTCAAATAGGAACGAATTCCGAACCCCTGTTTGAAATAATACTTACAACGTTTTTCGTTAGAATTGAATATTACTTTTAGCTTATTTGAAAGATATATATTTAGTTTTATATATATTCATTTGTCCACACAGTAATATAATAAAATAAAATTTTAGTTTGGGAGACTTAAAACATATTACTAATATTATATTAACATTAAAATTTTGAACAGCGTGAATCAATTTTTAACAATACAATTAAGCTCACGAAGCGGTTTCTGATTTTTTTACATAAATAATTTTTTTAGTATTACCTTATCTGTGAACTGTTGCCTTTAACATACTAAACTTAATGTTTTTCTTGACTGGACTTACCTTCTTGGTCTGCCATTTTATGTTAAAAAATGTCATATTGTGATATTTTCCAACAAACCGCATAATTCTTTCACGATTACTTTTTTTGTTCTATTCTAAAGTTTAAAGATCACTTAATGGCGGTAGCTAACATAGCCTTAAAGCTATATTTTTTTTGTAATACCAGATTTTGCGTTAATTAATTGGTTGAAATAATGGTATTTTTCGAGTGACTGTTATACATAAAAGTTACAAACATTGTTGATTTACTATATAATTGTTTTATATTTTTGTTACAGCTGTTACTGTACATGATGATAAATACAAAATAATTTACAAAGCTACTCGTTAGTATTAAATAGAGCTTACAGCTTGTTTGAAAGATAAAATTTGCTTTATATATTCTTTTATTCACACAATAATTACAATTAAGCAAACTTTTAGTTGAGGAGACTTCTTTTAAGGGTTCTAGGATATGGAGTAGTCTTTTAGCAATCTTACCAAACAATGGTTCAGATAACAATTTAGCAAATACAGAATACATTTTTAGCCTATGTCGTCTTTTTACTAAAAATACAGCAGCCTCTTCACGACTACATCGCTGTCCACACTTTCTGTAACCTAATCATGGATGATCTTCGGACTAACAAATCGAACTCCATTTTATTTTTGCACCCCTTCTAGACTCCACCAACGCTGCTAATATTCTTTTTATCATATCTTTTTACGTTTCTTCCCACTGTTTTTGTACTAATTAAGACGTTAAGTTAGAAAATTAAAAAATATGCGAATATATTAATAAATATTATATTTTCAACCCAGTTTTTCAAGTTTATGTATATTTATGCAGGTAGAGCAATTAATAAATTGAACGAACTTGGAAAGGCGAGAAGAGTTCTTACTGGAAACGCTATACGAAATGTACTTACCCAAGCATTAGGTGAATATAAATCGACATTTTTAATAATATCTATTTCTTCAGCGTGATTTAATATGAATAACACAACCAATTTTTCTTAACTACTAAAAATGTGAGGTTTTGCAGTTGGAGATATTTTAATTTTTGTTATTTTTCAATATTACACATTTTTTAAACACAACTTTAGTGCGTAAGGGGGTTTTTGGATTTATGTTTTTACTATAATATTTGTTATTGCTCAATTTATTTTTAAATAACTACAAATTTGTAATTTTTATGTGTTGAACCACTTTAATTATTGTTATTTTGCAATATTTCTCACAACATATTAATTTTTTCATAATTTGTTCTGGAGCTCTAGCCTCTAGCAACAAGAATAATTTGTTGAAAATTTTGATAGGCTTTAATAGTTTTGAAAATAGTTTTGGATAATTACTTTAAAAGTATTTTTAATGAAGTTCCGAATTTAGGATGAGAATTCAAAAGCCGTAGATAAATGCATGCAGATGATAATAACTATACTTCATCCTTCCTCTTTTTCTGTTAATAACTTTAAAAATAACTATCCACAAATGGTTATCGTCCAGTCCAAAGTATCTTAAAGGAATATTGTAGAATATTTATTCATAACTATTTAAACTATTTTGATTACTGTAGTCACTTTTCCCGTTTTTTCGACTTTTCTATGAATTCACTTCTCTTATCAATCATGTTTATAGAAAACCAGTTTGAAATGAATACATTTTCAGCTTTCTAAAAACGTGTTATAAAATTGCACAAACCTTGAGCAACACGAAAAAAACCACACATTTTAGATTAAAAACTCAATTAAAATGACTTTTTGTGACACTCACAAAAAAAAAATCAGAATTTATTCTAAAAAACCGATATTTTTTTTCATAAAAAACTGCCTATTTATTACGTTTTGCGTTTGGCAAAAAAAAATGATAAAAGGAAGAATAAAGAAAAAACTAATACTTATATATTATAACATTTTAATAAAAAAAAAAATGTTTAGAACATTCTTTATGCGTAACAGACATGCAGGGTAAGTTTCAAAAAGTTCGGCGAGGAGGAGGTGGTAGCTCTTTAAATATTCGTTTATAATCAGCGTTTTAATCAATATACATATTATATATTATAATTGTATTAGTTGACTATCTGACGGCCCTTCCCGGACAGCGAATCTGTCTAGAAACCATCATGCTTGATAGTGATGCATTGTATAAGTTGTTTTATTTACGTTTAGTAAATTTGTCTTGCACAATAAAGTGAAATAGTTACTAGTAAGCTGAATTTGGCAATTTTTAACTACTATTTTCTTAATTTTTAGCTGAACTGATTTCGTATGACAAGATGCATTCTGTTTATAAATTTTGTATGTTGATATCATTGTGGATTAGTTCAAAAACGGCTTCAATACTGTTAGTTTCTGTAGGTCATGAAGAGAATGATAATGATACTTGTGTAGTACATGATGAGGACGGGAATGCTGTAAAATACAGATCATTTAAGGGTATATATTGGCAAGTAAATGTCAATAAAACGGATACTAAAATAAAAGAATTAAATGTACAGCTACTCGACGATTCCAGTATCCCACGATTTGAGAAATCGAAAACCACCACAACATTTTAGACTAGTATCACATGTATGTTTCTATAATATTAAAAATAATTTTTACATATTGTACTAACATCCAAATTGTTATATTATGTTATGGTTTTTCTAAAATAAACTGTGTTTGCTCACAGTTATAAACTCATATTTTGTTGCTTAAGAGCTATTATTATTATTGTTGCGTACCTATTGATTGGTATGATTTATTTTTACTGGGAGAAAGTTTTTAGGTCTGAATTGGTAACCTATGAGAAGGAAAACGGTAGGCTCTCGCCAGACTATTTATTGCCCAAAGAGAGATAATTTATAATATTTACAGTTCAATATTCAATTTTATAAGAACGAAGAATGTTTTTAGGCTTTTCCCTAATAAACAAAAGATTTGCGTGTATAAGATAGACGTAGAAGCAGACAAGAGCCAAGTAATGGCAAAAGCTAGAATGACAGTAGAGCAGTCATCCAGAGAGTAGAGAAGAGATATCAAACCTGTAAGAGTAAGAGTGCAAGAATTTTCTCTGAACTCTTTCGATCATGGCGCTGGCATTAGCGGTAGCTTGGTCCTAGCACACTGGCATACTCAAAGATCAGACGGACAAGAGAACAATAAGGGAGTTTAAAGGATAGAAAAATATTAAAGATTTGAGTGGAATGACTAAAAAACTCAAGAAGCTTTACTCTTTAGTGCCTTGCATAATTTTTTTTGGATATGAGCCACTGGGGAAACATTTCAAAAAAAGGATGAAACCTAAATCACGGACGGTCTTATATTACAAAGTTTAACCGTTTTAATTTCCATTTACTATGACTTTGCAAAGGTAACATATTACAAAATTAAAAAAAATATGTTCCATTTTGGACAAACGAAGAACAAACTTGTTTTACGTATAGTAATAATAATAATAATAATAATAATAAATATATTTATATTTTCCAAGAAAATGAGTGTCTTACACCTGTAATAAATATTATAGTATAGTATATAAACACTCCAAAAAGCGGAGACTACTGTGCTAAATGTTGTTGACCTAATTCAAGTGGAATATGTATGTATTTTGATTTGAATTGTAATTTAACATTGTAGTGTAGCACAGTTGTATTATTTACTGCACATTAGTTGTATACATATATTATAATATATACGATTTTTATAAAAACTTTATACTCTGTTTCGGAATTAAATAAATATGTTAGTCTTAACGAAAAATTACCATACTGCTTATGTTAATAAATTCGTCAAAACCAAACTGTAAAACATATTTACATTGTATTGTATCGGTCAATATAACAGATTTCATTCAACAAGTCGTAAGACAACCATTGACACACTTGGTTTAACTATTGCAATTGTTTAAAGTAAGTAAAACTACGAAATCTTCAAAAATAGTAAAACTGTACTCTTTCAATATGTTTTTCTGATTTTCAACTTTTTTTCGCATCTAGACGTTCGATAACATTTATTCTACTTATCCTAATTTATTATACATCAAAACCATAAGTTTTTATAGTAATTGAATTTATTCGACAATATTTTGCTAAGTAATAGAAAGTTAAGAGGGCGTCACACCACTTTTTTTCGGCGCGTAAAACATGTCTCAGGATATGCAACTTTCTGGGAAACCGAGTAGGTTTAGCGTATACTTGCTAATGAACAAAATTAAAGATTAGAAGTTTATCTACATATTAACATAGGTTTTTTTCGATTATGTTACTAGGAACCGAGTTATAGATCTTTGAAGTTTTCATTTTTCAATAGCGTATATCTTCGTTTTAAAACATTTTATCGAAAAAACCCTCTGTCAATATGTAGATAAACTCTTCATCTTTAATTTTGTTAATAAGCAAGTATGCGCTAAAACCACTCAGTTTCTCAGAAAATTGCATATCCTGAGACATGTTTTAGTCAAATTTTAGTAGTTATTAGTGCCAGTTTGTGGCGATCCTAGCGGCGACTTTAAAACACATGCGGTGTGACGCGGCGGCGGCAGTGGTGGTGGGGGCAGCTCCTAGCGGGTTGCAATTCACGTGAACACGAAGGCGGCGGCCGCCGACCACGACCAAAACCGGTTTTAGGCGGCAGGTAATAATATTACATATTTCCTCTTATCTACAATAGTTTTTTTATTATTTATATTGCATTTATCGAAATCCGATATTATTTCTGTTACTTTATAATATTCTAAAATACTGATTTTTAGCCCGGACCGGGTTAGGTGAGCTGTGCTGTGCTATCCGTACGCTGTACCTAACTTTGAACTACTGTAACTTTTAACCCGATATACCGATTTAATCGAGTGGCACATCAATCGATCAGTAATTAGATATAGTTGGTACATAGAGGGGTAAGATTTGGAAGAATCTACTCCTTTTCCCCCAAAAATGTTAAAACACAAAAAAAAAAAGACCGGGTAGGTGTTGACTGCGGCACTGCGTTATAACACTCGCTATTGCGCAAGCTCGCGCGCATGTCTCGGAATAGTATTTAAAATAGCTACTGTTTATTCAAATGTAAGAAACAACAAACAGAATAGAAAATACAATATCCAACATAGTTTGAATCATATTGATAGCTTTATTACTTTTGTTATAATAATGTATCATTGTTGGATAAACGTATTGGTACCTCTTTTTGATTATTTTGTTTTTTACACAGACTTGCTGTAATTTAGCTAAAAATAGTGAAATCGACTCAAATCTAGTGTGGTAATTTTATATGTATTATGATAGTAAATAACGATACATTAAAAGATCAAAAATATTTAATTTACAACTATAATAAAAAAGTATAATTTAAGTACATTTATACATATATATTATTGTGTAAAATATAAAATAGTTTCAATTATAATTGACACACAAAATAATTAAAACTTTTTTTACATTTATAGTAGGTATATAATAATATATATTGATATATAAATATAAAATAAAATACAATTAATTTTACGTTGTACATCATGACTTATTTTTCGCGCATAAAATTATCAGGTGCATAATTTAAAGGGTTATTAATGGTATCCAAAGGATCACGTCTACCTAATTCTATGACCTGAACATTTGAAACTGGCTTTTTATTTACAAAATATTTATAGTATATTATTATACATATTAAAACAAGGATTATAATTATAAAAAAAATAGTCACAAAAGAAAAATCTAAGGCCTTATCAATTAAATATTTATATATATTACCGTATAATGTTGTAGCTAATTTTCCTTCCTCATCTAACTCTAAATTTAATTTGTGTAAAGACTGTTCATTAATTTTTATATTTTTTAGAACTTCTAAGTGAACGGGTTTAGGAATTGTTTTATTTTTTATTTCTGAACAACATTTATCCTCTATCAGCGAAATCATTATAGGTAAGGATTTGTAATTAGAGGTATACGAACTAATTGGTTTTAAACTACTACTGGGTGTAGAGGCCATGCAGTTTTTTTCTAACCACAACTTGCCAAAATTTTCTATAATTATTTTTTTAATAAAACTATATTTTTTGCAAATAATTGTCAGTAGAGTAGGCTGACTACAAACGAAATACCAGTGGTTATTAAAATATGATGTATACCACGTCTCCGATGTAAATTCTGTAACATACATATTACAAGTCGACGGTATTTTATAATAATTATTTAGTAGGTCAATTTCACAGTTTGTTTTATTCTGTCTATTGTACTCTATGTTGTCTGTTTCGCAAATAAAAAAATTATCTATTATTTTACAAACGCTTTTTATATCATTAATTTCTACATACGTATCTACTTTTATATCGGTAATTAAATATTTGTTATGCTGAACTAGATGGACAAATTGGTTGTTCTTATTGATAGGAATATATAGTGGTAAAATATGGTACATGGTGTAATTTTCGCTATTACATAAGGGTAATTTAATTTCAAATATTAACCTATCGTTGATGATGAAACATTGTACTCCTAATATATTTAAAATGTCATGAAAATTCTTTATATTTACAGGAATTTCCAAATCTTTAGGGATATACTGTAAAATGTTGTTAATTTCAATTAATAATTAGTAAGTTATAAAAAAAATATAAACAATAAAATTATGACTAAGTTTTGTATTTATTAATTATAAGGTTCTACAAAGAGTGTTTACTCCCAGAAATTATTAATCCACAATACGGGAAAAGGCTGCAAACAAACGATATAAAAGATCCAAAACTCATAATGGATTGTATAAAAGAAAAAAAAGGGAGGTAACACATAGTTATAAAAATAACATACATGTAAATAACATACATAAAATAACTACATGTTCATTTTGTAGCCTTCTACTTAGTAGTATATGTATTATACTTTTTTTTAGTTTTTTATAGGTACAATATTATATTTTATGTTATAATTACTAATACTAAATATTTCATAACTATATATATTATACTTATTATCATTTAAATCAAATTAAATTATTATTATATGTTTCTATGTTTGAGTATTTATACGAGTAACTATACAACTCAACATAAGTTGACGTTTTACATTACTAACAACTTCCCATGTATCCGGTTTCGCCCGGGATTATACATACAACTGCCACAAAGTACTCACAAATTATATTTAAACTATCCTCGTGAAACACTCCTTTTATCAGTGAATACTAGAATACAATTCGTTCAGTATTTACTGAAAAAATCGTGCACAGACACGGTAAACAAATTTGTTTTATAATATGTAGAGATTTAAAGTAGATAATAATTAAGTGCTTTTTGAAACTGGTCGACGTGTATTCGCATATAATAAGTAATACTCTAATAAGCAAGTACGAGGTATCAATACGTTTATTCTGATTTCTAAGAAAATTATTCATAGGTTATATTGTCATAACAACAAAAGTAATAAAGCTATCAAAGTTATTCAAACTATGATAGCTATTGTATTTTCTATTTTGTTCGATGTTACATACATTTTAATGAACAGTATTAAAAATAATACTCTAGTTTGTAACAAGCGGGCGAGCGCAATAGCGAGTGTTATATTATAGTGCCGCGCCAATGTCCAACGTGATAGAGCATACGTTGCGCGCGCATAATATTAGTTTTTACTAGAACGGCTGTCCGTAAAAGAATGATGTGCTACTCCGCACTGGCTGCAACGCGCAGCGTCGCAGCAATCGTATGAGCGTGGCTATATGCCGCCGCCGCCGCGCCGATATGGAAAATAACGCCATCTCTTGAGCGTTGGTTTCGTTTCACTTTTGCTTTGACGCCCTCTTAACGTTGAAAGTTAAAAACTCGACAATTTTTTTTTTAGGATTTTTCTCAGTTGTGAGGGGGGGGGGAAGAAGTCGACGTTCCCTAATTTAATAAATTGAATATAACAAAAAAATAATAGCGACGCGTCACAACGACATGTCCCAAGTTAACTAAACACCATTTTGTACTGAATAATCTTTCAAAGATGAAAGTTAAATATGCAGTCCAGGTAGGATTTATAAGTTTGTATAGTATATTAGTATTATAAGTATCTATAGTTGTTATGTACAATAGTTTACATTCAATAAAATACAAATAGTTTCCAATTTTTAATGGCAAATTTATTTTATGGTTGAATAATTTTAAATAAGTTTTTAGTAAATCCATGGCGGTAGGTATAAATGTATACAAAAATAAAAACTATGATGGTTTTAAAGATTCTGAAGAAACCGTTAAATTTACCACCACAATTAACGATATGTTTGATGCATTGAATAGATGACATAAAGCTGAAGAGATCAGAAAAAATAGTCACGATTATAGGTTTTTGTTTATTGCTTGTGTTTATCTATTGCATGTGTGTTGTCTATGTTTGTAGTATATTAATATTGTATAGATTTTTTATTTAAAAATGAAGTCCAACTTTGTATATTACTAATTAACCATCTAAAAAACTGTTGTAAACTGTATATAGAGGCTAGAGCATGATAAAAATAAATCGATGTTTAATTTTAGACATTAAAAAATGCTGTGGATTGGTTAGATAACTGGAAATTACATTTAGAAAAATGATTTATCAGTGCAAATGATTTTTTAACAATATCTATGAGGGACTTAGGATCTCCTTAAAATCTACGATACATTTAGTGGAATATCTTTTATAAGAATGTGGTTTTAACTATGTTTTGACTGCAAAATTCAATTAAGATACATTCGAAGTAATTCAATTAATAGTTCAAAATGTATATAACATTGTAATATGTATATTCATTGTTATTATATAACTTATTAATCTCAAGTGAACAAATTATGAATACTTACAATATTATATTTCAGAAATTCTTCGGCATTATAAGACAGGTAGCAGGTCCAAATGACCATCCTACAGCACCAACATTTCTCCAACTGTACCGCACGCTGTCTGTTTATTCTGTTATCAAACCTCCTAAAACAGGAAATTGTACTATAATTGAAGGTTAAAATATCAATTTAAAGTTAATTTTATAATATCTTTTTTAAATTTATATTATATAAACTACTTAATATGTTACAAATTGGTCGTTCATATTTTAAATAGATGCAATTCCAGTAATGTCGGTTAAAGATCTAAATGAAATAATAAATGATCCTGCAAATACTTCAGAAAAAACAAATAAAATTAATCATCTAAAGGAAAAAACAAACAAAATTATTGAAGAAGATTGTTGGGATCTAGATGATGTGTTATCTGAGCATGATTACTCAGACTCAACTGTTTTTGAATGGGTTGTTTATTTTTTGGTAGGGTAATATAATATACTACTATTTACTTATTTTTGGTTTCAAAGTCTTGACGTCGGCAGCACGCACTCTCAGAGACTGTAGACGACTTGGCGTAATTGACAAACATTTACACATATATATATTTTTTTTTAATGCATATGGCTTCGGCGAAAAATATTAAGTAGTACGAATTACAATTACAATAACAATAAATAACAATATATGAATATAAATTAATTAAAAGATATAAATATAAATTTAATTTTAACTAAGTAACAGTAAAAAATTAGAAGAAAAATAAGTAGCGTACAATATCTTGAGGTGAAAACAGGAGTAAACAGTACGATGTTGTGGGTAGAAATAGAGGACTATAGAGGCACATCCAGTCCACTGCCTCGGAATCGCACCCATAAATGCTTTCAATCCCACCTTCAAATTTTGTTTGAGGGCATTCCTGCACGATGTGCTTCACTGTTTGTTCCGCACCGCATGTGCAAGCAGGTGATTCTGTGAAACCGCATTTGTATAAAAGGTAATTACATCTTCCCTGGTCAGAACGGATCCTGTTTGGTGTTGACCAGATTGGACGAGGCAGCATAGAACCAGGCGGTTTTATGTTTGGGTCGTCAACCAGGAAGCTGTTTTTAACGCCGGATTCTTTCCATTGTTTTTTCCATAACTCTTGTGGGGTTTCTTGTCCTATATCCGCGCTCCATATTGGATGCCTTGATTTGAGTCTTTTATCGGGGTGGAGGAAAACATCATTATGAATTGGTAGGTCCGTTTTGTTTTTAATTTGTTCGAGGATAGCTGACGCCGCCTTTTTCCTACGTAGTTCGGGTGGTAGTATATTGGAGAGAAATGGTAGCCATTGCGTTTGTGTGCTTTTGACCGTCCCGGATATAGTTCGCATGGCTTGGTTTAATTGTACGTCGGCCTTGTTACAGTGAGCGCTTTTCATCCAAACTGGAGAGCAATACTCTGCAACACTGTACACTAATGCTAGCGTTGAGGTTCTTAAAACATTTGCATTGCAGCCCCAGCTCGTCCCAGCTAGCTTAGCGATGATGTTGTTTCTGGTCTTAAGCTTATTCTTCATAGCGTCTATATGTTGCCTGTAAGTGAGGGTTCTGTCTAGATTAACTCCCAGATACCGGGGGCACTCATCATTAGTTATAACGGTATTGTTTACAGATAATTGAAGTAATCTTCTTGCCTCCCGGTTGTTTAGATGGAACGCTGTGGCCACGGTCTTGCTCGCGTTTAGTGTCAGATGCCATTTGTCAAAGTACCTCTTTAATTTAACTAAATCCTTACCGAGAGTCTTCTCTAATTCTTCAAACGACTTTGCCTGTGCCACCAGGCCCACATCGTCGGCATAAATTAATTTTCTTGAGGTTGTTTTCGGAATGTCCGCTGTGTAAACGTTGAAGAGGATGGGAGAGAGAACCGAACCTTGCGAGAGGCCGTTTCGGAGAGGTTTCATATGGCTTACAACGCCATTCAGGCTGACTTTGAATTTCCTATCTGACAGTAGGCTTTCCAGTAGAGCTAAGGTCATTTTACATTTTATGATTCTCGCCAATTTGAACAGTAGACCTCTCTTCCAGACCGTATCATAGGCTGATGACAGGTCTAGGAAAACAGCACCAGATTTTTTTTTCGCTTAGAACTCGTTTTCGACGAAACTGGTAAGTGCAAGCACTTGTTCACAACAGTTCCTACCATTTCTGAAACCCGCCTGTTCCACTGGTAGTGCTTTCTCTAAGAGTGGCTGAATTCGTTTCAATAACATCCTTTCGAACATCTTGTAGACTACCGACAAGAGTGATATGGGCCGGTAGTTTTTTTACGTCATCTCCCGATTTATTGGGTTTCAGTATAGCAATGACTTTTGCTTCTCGCCAAAGTTTCGGGAGGGTGCCTTTCTTGCTAACCGCAGTGCCCAGTTTTTCTATCCAGTGTCTGCCTCTATGCCCTAGGTTAATGATGAATTCAGGGAGAATCCCATCAAGGCTGGCTGCTTTGCCGCTCTTTACACTTTTGAGAGCTAGGTGGGGGTGATGATGTACCTTCTCGTGGTCCCTACAGTCAGTAGCGTCATTTTCACACCAAAGTATAGCTTACAACACCATTCCTGTGAAACTAAATGAAAATGTCACGAAACGAAACAGCATCAAATCGGCGGCCAAACGTCTTCGGACCTCCTGGCCATTTCGGCAAAAAAAACCCTTTTCAGGGCTACCCTGACGACGGGCCACAGGCCTCGATCTCATTAAATTACCATACACATATTTAAGACTACCTATTTTATTTTAAATAGGTACATAGCAAAACAGTTGGTAAAAAATACCAAATGTGAGTTATGCATTACAAGTATAAAAAATTTAAACACTTCTACTGTTGGAAATTAAGCTCATTTAGTAAAAGCAAAAACAAGACGCTTCTTCACACATCCAGATCAAAACTTGATCAGAATTCTTAAAAATCTCGAGATATGTTTTGAAAAACATAAGGATTCAAGTGATGTGTTTGAAAATACACACAATGAATTTTTTAAACTAAACATTGGCTTAAAATTTCCTTGTTCAGAACATCATGTAGAAATACTCACAAACATTTTTTCATATTATATAACTATGAGACTGAGGCAGTATACATACATTTCAAATCAAAATACAAAAAAAGAAAAAAGGATAAAAAAGAAAATAGTTTCGCTCCATATTAGTTGCCTCGATTTAAGCCTTTTATCTAGGTAGAGGAAAACATAATTTTTAACTGGTAGGTCCGTCTACTATTCAATTTGTTCGAGAGTAGATGATACCGCTATTGCGTTTGTGCGTTTTTGATCGTGTCAGTTATAATTTGCATAGCTTGATTTAATTGAACATCGACCATATTACAGTGGGCGCTTCTCATATAAACTGGAGCGCAGTAATCTGCTACATTATACACTAAGGCTAGCGTAGAGGTTATTAAAACATTTGCTTTGCAACCCTAGCTTGTCCCAGATAGCTTAGCGATAATTTTTTTTCTGGTCTTTAACTTATTCTTCGTGGCGTCGATATGTTGTCTGTAAGCGATGGATCTATCTAATTCAACACCCAGATAACGTGGGCAGTCGTCATTTACTATATCGGTGTTGTTTACAGTTAGTTGGAGCCATCTTCTTGCCTCCTGATTCTTAAAGTGAAAGGCTATAGACACTCTCATTCAATTTGTTTATCGTTAAATAAATAATGCATATAAGAAGTATACTAAGTATTTGAATTCTACCGCGTTAGTTGATAAGGTAGAGTACTGATAAAACAACATGTGATAGGAGAAGGTGACTAAGCTGATTATAAAGTAACTATTAGGTTTAGAGCAATATTAAAAGTTAAAATAATTTGTTAAAATTAATTTGTAATTTGTGAGAGACAAGATTGTGATCAATAAACATTGAATGTTGTTTCTCATTTTTACAGGTTTGTAAATTATCTTATAAATAAGTTGTAAATAGCCTTATAATAATATAATAAACTCATTTTTACAGAGAAACGTTTCAGTTTGTTGTTATATTAATCTTGCCCCAGATTAACAATAAATAAATTACATATTATAAAACAACATTCTCGTTTAAAGAGAAAAGAAACAATGGACAAATTGAAATTTGAATTTAAAATGAAAGGTAGCGCAGATGGAAAATCAAATATACTTTGCATAACCTCAACTGAAACGCCAGATGAGAGAAAGTTTATTTTGCCTAATGAAATACAACCAGCATCATTACATACAGTGATATCAAACCATGAATTATTTTTAAAAGTAAAAAAAAGTATAACAAAAAGAAATCAATTTAGGAAAATCTGGATAACAGTAACTGAATAAATTAAAGAAGTCTACCTAGATGAAGAGGGAAATTTACAATTCGAAGATTATTACTTAGAAGAATCAACGATAGATAGTATAATAGCGAAGGAGTCTGCACAAACAACAACATTAGAAAAATTAATAGAAAAATGTATTTAAATTAATCGAAAGTCAGATGAGAAACCTATTGAAAAAATTGCAAAAGAGTTAACTATAAATAAGTTTAACAATAAAACACAAGATGCTAGTCAATGGTTGAATGAATTTGAGGATGAATGCAACAGATTCAATGTGACACAAGATGAGAAAAAAATTAGATTATTAAAGCTTTTCCTAGACAAATCATGTGCAGATTGGTATGAATGTGTCTTAATAAAACTGGCTATTAACTCACAATGGTTGGACTGGAGAAAAAAATGTTGTGATACTTTTGCTAATAAAGGTTGGAGCCCAACCAGGTACGCAATTAACTTTAAATATCAAACAGGATCATTGATAGAATACGCATTAAGAAAAGAAAAGTTAATGTTAGAAACAAACAAAAAACTAGTATACACACCATTGATTGAATTAAAAGTTACAATATGTAAAGAATTTCTTATAAATGGAGTATATGATACAGGATCAAATGTATCACTTATTAATGCAAAAACACATATACATACGAAGCTAGAATTGATCTGACAATAGACAAATATTGCAGCAAGCGACCATACAAGTGTACAAGGGAAGATAAAAAAGAAATAGAGCAACAAATAGCAAAACTATTAAAGAGAAACTTGATAGAAGAATTATATAGGCCCTTTGCAGCACCTGTGACACTTGCATTTAAAAAAGATGAAAATAAAAGGTCAAGACTGTGTATAGGCTTTAGAGAATTAAACAAAATAATAATACCACAGTCACAACCATTCCCAAGAATTAAGATTTAGTAACAAAAACTAGAAATTGCCAGTTTTTTTTCAAAATTGGATATTAATTCTGCCTTCTGGTCAATTCCACTAAGAATAGAAGACAGAAGTAAAACAGGTTTTATTACACAAGATGGTCATTACCAATGGACATGTTTGCCTTTTGGAATGAAAACATCATCAGCAATATTTCAAAGAATTCTAAGCAATATAATTAGAAAATATGAATTGGCAAATTTCGCAGTAAACTACATTGATGATGTATTGATATTTTCAAAAACATTTGAAGAACATTTAGAACACCTAAAAAAATTATTGGACGCTATAACAAAAGAAGGTTTCTAGCTGAAGTTATCAAAATGTTTTTTTGCAACAGACACAGTAGATTACTTAGGTCATATAATAGGCCATAATACAGTGAAACCTATGACAGATAATCTAAAATCAATAATGGACTTCCCGACACCAATTACACAAAAAAACATTCGTCAATTTCTAGGTAAAATTAATTTTTATCATGAATATGTGCCTAAGGTTGCAACTATTTTAGAACCACTGCATAGATTGCTTAGAAAGAACCAAAAATGTATATGGTCACAAGAATGCCAAAAGGCCTTCAATTATTTAAAAAATGATCTATGTAAAACACCAATTTTAACTATTTACGATCCTAAATTACCAATCAAAATTTATACTGATGGAAGTATTGTAGGATTGGGAGCAGTATTAAAACAACCTCAATCAGATGGTAACGAAAAACCAGTAGCTTATTTTTCAAAAAAATTAACAAGTGCACAAAGTAAAAAGAAAGCGATATACTTAGAAGCATTAGCTATTAAAGAAGCTATTCAATTTTGGCAATACTGGTTGATTGGTAGATCTTTTGAAGTGTATTCCGATCACAAACCTTTGAAGGACTTAAACATAAAAGCTAGACCAGAAAAAGAACTGGGTGACTTGACTTATTATATGTCTCAATTCGACTTTAAGGTTATATATAATTCAGGGAAATATAATATAGAAGCGGATTGTTTAAGCAGGAACCCAGTACTGGAAGCCGATGAAAATGAAGAAGATATTCTGAAAACAGTAAATGTAATAAGTCTGGAAAGTATCAAGAAAGACCAAGAAAAAAATAAGGAATTACATAAAGGAAAAATTATATTATCAGAAAAGCTTAGTAAGACACTAATAATAAATGTACATAAAGAGTTCAATCATATTGGAATAACTCAAATGACAAGTATGATAAAAAAATATTACACAGCCAAAAATCTTTTAGAAAACATCAAAGATACATGTAAAAAAATGTGAAATTTGTATACAGAATAAAGCAAGAGGCCAATATAAATATGGATTGTTCTCACAACTGGGTCCAGCAAAAGAACCCTATGAAATAATGTGAATTGACACGATAGGAGGATTCGGAAGCACTAGTCAACAAAAAAATATATGCATCTACTAGTAGATCATTTTACAAGGTTTGCACAAATTATAACTTCGAAAACTCAATCAGCTAGTGGCTTCATAAAATTGGTAAAAAAAGTAGCAGATAACGAACAAATAGGAAAAATCTTAGTCGACCAATATCCAGGAATAAATTCCTATGAATTTAAAGAATACATAAAAAACAAAAACATTCAGCTAATTTTCACAGCTGTGAATGCACCTTTTTCTAACGGCTTAAATGAACGGTTGAACCAGACCTTAGTGAATAAAATATGATGTCAAGTGAAAGAAATTAGAGACAGAAAAGCCTGGACAACCATAGCACAAGAATGCGTACAAAAGTATAATGAAACGGTGCACACAGTGACGAAATTTAGTCCAAAATATTTGATAGAAGGCACTATAACTACCCTTTTACCAAAAGAATTAGCTACAAATCAACAACTCACAAATTTAAAAGAAAATAGAATCAAGGCACTACAAAACAGCATAAAATACCATGAGTATATTAAAAAGGTACCTATATGACAGAAATAGAAAAGATCATGTTTTCCAAACTAGTGAAATGGTATATGTAGAAAACGGACACCGTCTCAACAGAAAAGAATTCGATAAGTTAAGAATAGGACCATATAAAATATTAGAAAAGATCTCGGAGACGATGTTCAAAGTAAAAACTGGATACAAGAAAGAAGAGTCTAACATTTTTCACTACTCAAAACAAACTCCACTGGAGGACGACACGGAACAAGCTACTGAAGACGTTTCTCTCTCCCGAGGGGGGAGATATAAGAAGTATACTTCTTAAGTATTTGAATTCTACCGCGTTAGTTGATAAGGTAGAGTACTGATAAAACAACATGTGATAGGAGAAGGTGACTAAGCTGATTATAAAGTAACTATCAGGATTAGAGCAATATTAAAAGTTAAAATAATTTGTTTAAATTAATTTGTAATCTGTGAGAGACAAGATTGTGATCAATAAACATTGAATGTTGTGTCTCATTTTTACAGGTTTGTAAATTATCTTATAAATAAGTTGTAAATAGCCTTATAATAATATATTAAACTCATTTTTACAGAGAAACGTTTCAGTTTGTTGTTATATTAATCTTGCCCCAGATTAACAATAAATAAATTACATATTATATGCATATAAAATATTTTTATTAATATTCAAATACTTAAAATACAGTCAAAATGTCTTCAAAAAGTAGTGATTTAACTAGTTGGTCAAAACGAAGAGGAAATAAATGTTGGTAATTCTAATGATTTAACATTGAGAGTTTACACAAGATACTCAACGGCAATGGACTACGGAATCATAAACTTTGCGGCATTAAAAGACCTTATAATAAGTAGCACGTACTTCTTAAGGAAGGACATACACAAACATACATGGGTATCTCCGGATGCTAGGACTAAAAGTGAAATGGATCATGTCATTATAAACAAAAGACACAAATCCTGTATAAGTAATGTGCGAAGCCAAAGAGGAGCGGATGGTGATACTGATTAAAACAGAAAAACCAAATCACAAAAACAACTCGCTAAGAAAGAAAAACCCTAATAGTACTAAAAAAATTAAATCACAAAATTAACACATTACCTAATATTGCATTTGAAAAGTTTTTTATTTTATACTTACATAATTAATGTTTACATAGGTACATAAAATATTATTATTAGATTTACTAGTAGTGGTTCCAAGAAAAAAAACATATACAATTTCTAAAATACACTTGTTACTTGCACCCAGTAGCAATGTACACATTCCTACATTCGTATTATTTTTCCTGCCTTTTCCCCATTAGTATTTAATTATTTTTTTATGGCTTCTTGTTTTTGCATCTTAGATTGTTTTCATGATGGCTATTACTTAATCGGGGCCTTAGTAACTATAAAATATATATTTCAGGTCATAATTACGTTGCAATAAATGTATTTCTAATATAATGGCCAAAACGATTTGTGTTTTGTTTTACATATTGGTATATCAATTTATTTTTTCTGTTATAGTATTGTGTCAAGGACGTTTAGTTCAAAAACATTATTCAACATCCATAATACGCTGTAACTGCTAATACAGTTAAATCGTATGATGTCAACCCAATTGTCTAATTATACAAATATATCTAACGATTATTTATATATATATATAATCGTTATAATTGTTGTAATATATATATGTTACATGAAGATAATAGAACATATAGGTAAAATCAATGATGTAGTCAAATTGTGTTTACGGCGCACGAGCGAACTAAATGTAAGTGAAATCAATTTTAACTTTTTGCCATTTTAATTTATTACAGCGTGTTAAATACAAATATCATCCTTTAATAATTTATTCTAACAGTATTGCTATTACACAATTAATCACTGAAAACATTGAGATAAAGAATACTACGTAGCCAGAATATAAAAGCATCTTACTGGAATGTTTGTTATATATTATTTAGACCTTATAAAAAATAAATCAAAATGCTAAAACATATTCATCGGAGATTGGAAATTTAGTTTTTAATTACAGATTAAAGTGTTAAATGATTAGTTATATTACAATTTTGTTGTTATTTCGTTTTTCAATAAAACATTTTGCTGATTCAGGAGGGAATAGAAGATGTTAAGAATGAAGTATCGATGAAGGTGGAACAAATGCAAACGTCTGTGGACCAGAGCACGCAGACTAAAACAGCTAAAAGTACCGACAATTCCGTACAAACAAATGTGTTGATGTCGTGCCGCAGGTCTTTGTACAGTCGCCAATCGCAGACCGACGGACATGTATCTATGGAGATTAATAAAAACTACACGGAAGTAGTATGCAAGTCTAACACGGATATGGTGACCAACAAGGACCAGAGCACGCAGACTAGAACAGCTAAAAGTACCGACAATTCCGTACAAACAAGTGTGTTGATGTCGTGCCGTAGGTATTTGTACAGTCGCCAATCGCAGACCGACGGACATGTATCAGGGATATCACAGTATTGCCAATGTGATTTAAAAACCGAAACAGATGATACGGGATTCGTGAAATTATCCCAACAGTTGACGGTTAAAAAAGATGTCAGATCGTATGAACAGAAGTTGGTGGACCAATTGACGAATGTTTTAAAAAAAAAAAATAAAATAAAAAACGAGAACGAATTGCTAAGGAAGAATTGTACCAAATATTTCGGTCACCGGAATACCACATGAAAAATTCCAAATAGTTGTTCAAGATGAAGTTCTTAGATAGTTGTTCTCAATAATCCGTTTGATGGGTTGTATTTTCACTCAAGTAACATTTACTACCAAATGTAAATAATTAATAAACATTGGGTGCGAATTCATGGAGTTACATCTGATACCCTTCCTGCTTCTTCATGTGTTCCTCTAGGGGGTCACCTTTCTCCACTACTCTTTTCGTTGGTTATTAATAGTTCTAACTTTGTTTTACAGCGCACGTACGCCATAGGTTGTATTATACATTTTTGTTTCTAAAAAGTAAAATTTATTTTGTTATATGTTTAGTTCATATGATTATTTGAATAAAATATTATTCATTATTCTTGAATAAAGAGTTATTCTTAGCTTGGCTATTTATTATTTAGTAAAATAATTATTTTGATTTGTGTAGAATTATTCAGTTGTGTATTTATTCATTATTCTTAAATAATTCATATATTCTACTAACCTGTCATTCTTAATACGGTTATTCATTATTCTCAGTTTTTATGATTTGTTTATAATCATTCTTTATTCATTATTGTGATTACATTTTCCCCAACTCTGGTCTCAATACATGTCCAATTCATTAATTTCTTCTTTTCTGGATACTACTCCATAGAGCTCTTCTCTCAGATATTCTTTCAGTACTTCCTCGTTTGTTACCATATCCGTCCAACTTATTTTTAGCATTCTTCTGTAGTACATCTCAAAAGCTTCTAATCTTTTCTGTTCCTCTTTGGCAATTGTCCACGTTTCGCTGCCATATACCATTATACTCCATACGAATGTCTTCAAAAGATTTATTATACAAAATAATAGTAAAGTAGTCGTAATTAACAGTAAATGTTCGTTTTGAATATTCAAAATTTCAATTTGTAGTAGTAAATTTTTCATTTCAACTGTATGTTTCTCCGCCATCATAACTAGTTCCTTATCATGTTTTTCTTTCATTAAATGCATTTTCATCTTGTACTGTTCAATAAAAGCAGACTGTTGTTGCTCACATAATGATTCTCGAGTTGATGCTTAGCTTGTAATTTTATCCTGGTATGCTTTTTGACGTTTTGTAACAGGACCATCTACACAAAATCATTATTATATTTTTTATTTAATCGTAAAAATATTCGTAATAACTAAGAATTATCTTTTTAAAACTAACTACTAAGCACAAGGATTTACTTTAAAATCAAAACATTCATAAATAATTTTAAATGCATACCAGAAGCTGAAGCTGTTAATGTTGACCTGGGTCTAAGGTCATCTGGAGTGTAGTTTGCCAGTTTCTTTTGAGAGTAGAAGAAGATGGTTTGTCACATCACATAATATATAGAATTTATAAGTTAACTGACGTAACTTTCCTACCACGTTATGTATGTGTAAATTCCAACGTAAATTATTATCAAATGTGATACCTAAATATCGCGTACTTGAGACTTGTATCTTATTTTTAATCATAATTATCATAACTATTTAGATTACTGTGGTCGTTTTTTACAGTTTTTTCTATGAGATTTGAGTCTATGAGTTTTGACTTATATATAATACACATTTCAGATAATATGACAGTGACTATTGTTAGATTCCGAGAGCGAAATAACTGAAGAACAATTTACTACATCTAATGTATCGTCTACTGTTTTAGTTCCCCTTGTACTAGGGTTACTTCTACATCTAATAATTATCATGTAAATAAGAAATATGCATTATCTTATGACACTGCATCTGCTGTAGCAAGACCTGTGTCCAAAAACCGTTATGAACTGATAACACAGGCAATGTGTAAAATGATATGTGTAGTTATTATGTCAATAAAAAACCTTTGAACACGATGGCTTTAAAATATTAATTAATATCTTAGAGCCGAATTATAAGATACCGTGGAGGAAAACAATTATAACATTATATTGGAAAATTTAGATAATTAAAGCTAAACTGTCAGTCGAGTCAGTAGGCTTAAGTGCAGACTGCCTGGACCTCTAGATGTATAGATTCCTATATAAGTAATTGGGCATTACTTTGATGATAAATGGAAATTAAATTCACTTAATATTTAACATTTTGAACTTATCCAGTCATACATATGAACATTTATCAGAATCTATCGAAACTACTACTGTTAATATCTGATTAAGGTTTGGAAAATAAAATTTCAGGAATTAGTCATGACAATTCTGCTAATATAAGTAATGCAGTCCAGTTGTTATCTTTAAGTCACATAATAAGTAATCCATGTGCAGCTTATACATTTCAATTGTCTATAAACAAAAGTTTAGATATATCTATATCCGATGTCTATAGTTTTTCTAATCATGATTTCAAACAAAATAAAGCATCCTGTTATATTTATCATTAGAGTCAAGCCAAGAAAGGGCCAGACAATGTATGCTCTTTTTTATGGGTTTATTTACAAAATATACCCAATAATATAACAGAAATTCATCTATACTCTGATAACTGTCCGGACAAAATAAAAATCATTCTATGGATAGATTTTTGCTTGTTTTAACTAAACAAAACGTTATAAAAGAAATGTTCACTTTTTCCCAATAAGAGGTCACAGGTTACAAGATTTACAGTATTCATCAGTTACAGAATTTATTATCTACAAGTAGTTCTACAAGAAAATTCACCGTAATTGAAATTAAATTTCCTGAAGATCAAATGTTAAATTTTGGGAAATTGTGGTCTAGTTTTATGAACGAAATTGTGTTTCACTTAAAACTAGACTATCGAAATGAAACGAGAAGCAAGATTTTTTCATTTCTACTTTTAGCCAGTTTATATATGACAGTAATTTGCCAGGATGCATTACAACTCTCCCTTTTTGTGGAGGTATTATAAAATACACTTTTCCATTTCACATATTAAGACGTCAAATTTTACAGATGAACTACCAAATGAAATATTATATCCAAACGAGAAAGTTTCTAATAAAAACTGCAGGACATTAAAAAACGTATGCCATATATTACTATATTACTCTACTTTGCATTAGTACGGTCAATTCTTGAGTTTGGGGTCGTGGTGTGGCACCCATACCTTGCAAAACACCAGCATAAGCTAGAACAGGTGCAAAACCGCTTGCTAACCTACTTAGCATTCGTGAGTAAAACTGATGTACCTCCCTACGACTATGTCCGATTGCGTAAGTTGTTTTACATCCCATCTCTCTCTTCTCGCCGCGCGTATGATGAACACTCTTTAGATTCCCTTCTAAATGGTACCTTAGATGCTCCCAATTAACTTGCTGGAATTCCATTCAAGGTTCCTACAAGGGGAATACGAAACCCAGTCCAGTTTTATATCCCGCTCCACTCTTCTGTCTATGGCTGCAATCATCCACTACATAGAATGCTCCGAGTGAGTAGTTTAAATGTGCCTTAGTTGGTTTAGCTGCGTTCTCCGACTAACTGTATCACTTGTACGTGTTTATAATTATTGTTTTTCTTATTGTTATACTATAGCTGTTATTATTTACTTAGTATGATTGTCACTGTACATGTATTCTTGCTAACTGCTGATTGGCGTGAAATATATATATATAAAATATATATATATAAATATATATATATATAAAATATAAATATAAATAAATAAATATTAATAAGAAATACAAACAATTTTACAATGGCCTGTGATGACTAGTTTTTATTTATCTTTTTATTTTGATAGAGTATTCTAAAATATATTATCTTTTATATTTTGTTCTTAATTTTATTGTTCAAAGACTGACAAAACCAAAGTGCTGTTATTTTTTTTAGTGTTAATTGTTAAAATATTAGAATTTTTTAAGTTTAACAAAACATTGTACTTCATCTTTAATTATATTATATTGTGTCTCATTACATTATAGAAATTATGATCTTAATATTTTATTATATTAATTACGATAATAATTTGTTAATCAAAGACTGATTCAACAAACTTACATAAGGTTTTTTTTTAGCCTTGACTGTTTGAGGCTTTATTCCCCAATATATGGATTTCATTTAGATTTTTATTGACGATACCAGTGTCTGTTGCAAGTGGAGAAAAAAGCTTCTCTAAATTCAAATTATTAAAAACCTACCTAAGGTCAACCACAGCACAACATACCTTAACATCCTTAACTACACTAAGTATTGAAAATCCTATTGCATAAAATTCTGACTTCTAAGAATTGATTAAAGTATTTGCAGATAAAAAAGCGGTAAAAGTGAATTTTTATTAGCTCTTAATATTTTTTAATTTAGTACCTCTATAACGAAGTATAAAATTAACAAAATAATTAGGAACTTTTTTAAATTTTAAACACAGTTCATCTACATAAGCGTATTACTGGCCACCTGTTATCAACAAAATATTATTTAAAGTTTGTTTCGGTTATGTCGTTGGTTTTACTATGACTCCCGAGTAACGAAAACAACACAAGTACATTTCAGTTTCTAAATAGTTTTTAATTTTGTTTTTGTGTTGTCATTTTATTTACTTTTCCATTGTATTTAATTCAGTGTCATTGTCATTGTCCGATATACAATGTTTAGCGACCGGTTCCAGGGAAAATTAATGACAGTGTTTTATAGTGTTGGCAGTAAGCCTTTGGCAATTTGGAAAATAGAAGTTGGTTTATAATTACTCGCCGCTTTTTTAAAATTATTTTTAATGGTTTCTTCTATTTATCTAATCATAATTTCTTGTCAGTCGAAAGAAGGCGATATCAGAACCGTCCAAGACGAACATCTCAAATCAAACGTTCTACAAATATTGTCTAATAATGTTACCACATGTTCTATAAGCACACCACCTGATTCTGCCGCTTCCCTAGGTATTCGTTTACCATTTATAGTGTTGCTTATGAAAAACCTCAACAGATACTTTACGTTTGAAATAACGGTAAGACTAAAACATAATGTAAAGCCATATAAAAAAACATTTATATTTTCTATAATCTTTTTACTAACAACCTTGCTTTATATCATACCTATGTGATTCGGCGTGCCTCAAATAAGTCACTTGGAGTTTCCCTCTATTTGACGGCGGTATAAAGATCATTATAATAATCAACTTGATGTTTTTAACTTCAACTTAGACGCTATTGGATTTACAATGATCTGAGCTTTTTATTTAGTTTGTACCTGCTGTAACTTTTTTTTATACTGGTCTAAAATCTCTAAGTTGTATCACAAAGAAATCACAATTTTTATATATATTGTACCCGGAGGGAGTATAAGTTGAAAAAATCAATTTCTTCACCCTTTAAATAAGTAAAAACTTTACGAATTTTCAATTTTGATTAAGTATAATTTCGAGAAAAATGGTCGGCTCAAGTTTATAAGAAATATTTATTTGTTGTGCCTATACGGCAATAGCCTCAAATTAAAATCATGACTATTTCCTACTCCCCTCATGTATTTAAAATTTTTAACCGGCTTGTTTGTTGTAAATATGAATTGTACACAGACGAGTAAAAGAGGTCTGTTAGGTAGGTAAACCTTAACAATGGTTTATTTTATTTACCACTTCTCCAATTCCTTTATTCTCCAGCTACACTTACCCTGAATTTTGAATTTGAATATTAAATTTATATAACTATGTTTACTACTTGCTTTTAAATCGCTTAGGTTTTGGATAACGTTAACGTCCGCCGCCGTTTCCGAGTCAGCAACTACCAGTCTGCCACCAGAGTGAGCATGTATATGTGCACTATGCCTCTGTGTCTCAACAACGATTGGAACCAAATACAGTTCAACTTGGCCAACTTCACTGAGCGCACGTTTAACACCACGTACGTGGAGACCGTTCGGATTCAGGTGCACGCCAACTGTAGGGTGCGAAGGATATACTTTTGCAATCAGCTGTATCCGGATGAACAACTGCCGTTCGATTACAGGATGTTCAGTACTAAACCCCTCCGAGAAAAACCAAAAAGCATGTTAGTGAAAAAAGTTAAAAAAGTCAAGTCCTAAACCTGTTTTAAACATTCACTTTTGACAGCGTTAGTACAGTTGTATATCAACAAATGTTCTAATTCATATATTTGTTTGTGTTTCATTTTTTAAAGAAAGCACACAACCAGGAAAATTACATTTAAATCCTACATTTCTTAAGGGAAATCTAATATATAGTTAATTAGTCGTTAACGACTAAGAAATTTGTTTCTAACTACCACTCTCTTACCATTACTTAAGTTCTCCAACAATCTTCCTCCTGTACAATTTTTATTTATGATCCTTCTCTATGTCACGTAAACATAGCTTGGTTATTCTTCTGACACTTTTTTTATTGGCCTTAAATAACTATCTGTTTTCCTATAAACAATGATTACTACACCATTATCGTCATTTAAATGTGTTATATCATGCCAAATTTTCTTACTTAAGCCTGAGTTCCAGCAATTCCAATGTATTTTTTGTTTTTGTCTAACACACATCTAAACTCCTATGTTGTATGTGAGTCAGACAAAAACAGAAATTAATCGCTTCGAATCTCATTAACAAAATAAATAAAATTATTTTATTTGAATCTATGCATATACTCATAAAATAATATAATACTGTATGAACGACGAGAATCTTATCAATTATTGCCAATTAGGGCCTTTATCAATAATTATTTGTTGATCGCGGTTGACACTTTAGAGGTTAGGTTCGGATGCGTTGCCTAACAACCAATACGCTTAGTTATATATTTAAAAATCACTGCTCGTATATTTAAACGTGTACGTACAATATGTAAATAACAATTAGTATGAATATTGTTATTTTGTGGTTGTACCTATTATAGTTATTATCGGGTGGGTGGTAACCTCTTGTTTGTTATCGACTAATTGTACATTCATACAATAACTATTATAGTGACTACACCACTACAAGGTTCCTTGCTGATATAGAGGCGGTCTAGCATATTATTACAATTTACAATTAATGTTTAAACATAATTTTTAATGTTGGATCGATAGCGGTTACAGGTTTACGGATAAAGGACATATTTTAAACTAAAAAAAGTAGTCTATAAAATAAAAATAAAAAATGTTTTCATAATATTTTACTAAGACCAAGATAAGTTTTGTACAAGTATTGCAAAATAAATTGAAATATTTTTCGTTGACTTGACGTTATATAAAACTAAGATGAGACCCTCCTACCCCATTTGTTCCAACTTGTACACTATCACGGTGGAATTTTATATATATTTAATAACATGAGGTGGAGACCTTTTTTTATTTGTATTTATTGTCATTTGCATTGAAAACAACTGTAAAAGTTCGATAGGATAAAAAGAAACCCATGGATAACGGAAATCATATATTTACAAACAAAATGACCCTTTTCGCTACAAGTTTGTATTGAAAATGAAATTATTATTATATCAAATAAAAGATACCCACGAATGTGATCTTTACAGAGTGCACACTATAAATGTTTATTTACCCTTCATGTTACATTTAGTATGGAATTTTAATTGAAAATGTAACATGAAATTTGAAAATCTTGTATTTATTAATGCGAAATTGTAATACTGTGCTCGTTTAACAAAAATAACGTTTTATTTTTACACGAGTTGTCTAAATGATCTTGTATATATTATAGACATCTCAAACAAATGTTATTTACTATTTTATAATTAATTCGTTGTATTAAGGTCTTCACAATTTTCTCATCCTCAACGAGGATTCATGAATATATGGAATCATACGAACTCATGGAAAATATATTACTTTTTCATAAAAAATGTATTTTTTTTTCATCCAGGCGTCGGAAATATAAAACTTTTATTAACATTTTTTTTCTAAGAATGAATAACATACACTTAGTTTGCGGAGTATTGCGATTCGATAAAATCTTTTTGTGGTCTTCCTATCACATAATGCATATTGGGCCGAAAAAAAATATATAAGTATATTTTCTAAAGTGAATTAATGGGAAAAAATATGAATGCCGAAAAAAGACGATCGTCGAAAATGTCAGCTTAGCAGTCACATATGGGTTCATTCTCAAAATTGTTTTTCTTTTTATATTCTGTTAACGCTTTTTTGCGGAAAACTCTATACCGAATGAACACTGCTGTCTCAATAAGAAGGTTTTAACTTCTTATTTGATACAATTTTAGCAATCACCATCCGCATTAAGAGAGTGATTTCTTTTTGAAATTATATATATATTTTGTACATACAAGCCAGATTTTTACAATGAGAAAATGTAAAATGATAAACCCTGAAAAGAGAATATAAAAAATTAGAAATTAGATAACAATAAAAATACAGAATGAGAGAAACTTACAAAAACAAAAAACTTAAGGCCATATAACATTAGTGGTATGTTTTTAGAACAGCCCTGAGTAAGGAAATGAAAATAAAAATGATAAATAGATTAAAAAATAACTAAAATATAATGACATAAAGGAGACAGATTCCCTCCTTGAGTCACTTCAGACGTTACCTTGAAAATATTAGGAGAAACACCAAACTAATTAACGAACAGCCCACTGTCTACAAAGAACTGAGTTGTATCGTTTTTATAGTTAACTTAATTATTTAATACTAAGTCTTTATAAGCACAAATGTATATTTTTTGATATTATTTTACATATTCTTAAATTTTTATTTTTATAATACAAACTTAAAAAAAAATGGCAGGTAGAAGTTACTAATTGTATTACTATTATACAGAGTATTTAAAATTGCATGACCCACCTAATATCTTGATGACATACTAAAATTATGAACAAATTACTAATATAAAACTTTTTGGTTTTTATCAAACAATAATAATTTAAAGTTTTTTAATTTATTTTTTATTCAGGAGCCAGATTTGGGAGGGAAGAGGGTTAAACTTCAATGGTAACGTTTACATAATTAGTTTTTTTATTAATTAAGAATAATATTCTGTACATTTTTACTGGTCGATAGCCAGTTTTGAGTAACTAATTTTAAAAGTTTAACATTTAAAACGGGAGGTAAAGTGTGGTTGAGTAATATGTACTTCACTCCACCCTTGCTCCCGTCTAAATGTTTAACTTTTAAAAGTAGTTATTCAAAACTAGTTATCGGTCAGTTAAAATGTCCAGGCAATTATTCTTTATTTAAAAAAACTAATAAAATATAATATACGTTACCATTGCTTAAAAAGTTTACCCTCTTTAATCTTGTTACCAAAGGGGAAAAAAGGACAATGACCTGAAAATGATAAAAACCAAAAAGGTTTTACATAGGTAATTTGTTAATAATTTTTGCATGTCATCACAAAATCAGATGGGCCATGTAATTTCCAATACCCTGTATAATAGTAATAAAATTAGTAACTTCTTCCTACCATTTAATTTTTAAATTTGTATTGTAAAATTAAAAATGTAAGAATATATATAATAATATCAAAAAATATATAGTTAACATTTGTGTTTATAAAGACTTATTATTAAATAATTAAGTTAACTATAAAAACGATACGTCTCAGCTACATAGGTAATTAAACTGAAATAATTTTGTAGATGTTTTATCATTATGTTTGATAATAACGTCTCGTCATTATGTCATTCCAAAAATCAATTTAAACTTACAACAAGCACGAGTAACAGGTAGATCCAAATTTTAACAGCTGTGCATAGACATCTACGGGAAATTATTTTATTTACCCAATACAAATTGCCATACTAATTACTATATATTTTAATCTACTAAAACAAAAACCGTGTAGCAGACTTAACGTTATCACAACGCCTCTTGTGCTAGTGTGCCGTGTATAGCGTTTACGAGCAAAGCAAATATGCCGGCCATTCGACCAGATAATGGGTTTTATGTGTCTGGTTCTCTAAACACTCGTAACGGTAAAATGTCATGTTTAATATATTAAAAGCAATATTTCGTTTGCCCCCCGCACGACCAACCGACTTTTATGCACCGAAATTGTTTTTTGCGCATAATATATTACTACCGGCGGCCGCACACTTTAAAAGCTGGGCGGATGCAATGTATTAGCGTTCACGAGGACTTCCAAGAAGGATGGTACAGGGTACACGTGCGGCGTTCGCCTACAAATCGGTGTATGTGTACTTAGGCGCTATTTGCCCTACTATATAGTTTATACAAGTCGAACCGTCGACGAGCGGGCTTGCATTGTACTTGTGTACACAGGGCAAACGATTTGTCGGAACGCCTGGCTCTGGGCGTTGCACATAAGAAAACCCAAAGGGAGAAAAAATACCGGTTAAAGAGTTGCGAAATATCAAAGGTTGTTAACGACGTAAGACGCCTATGCCACAGGTATTATAAGGCGAGTATATCGGTATAAAGGTCACACACACACACTTTGTGTCGATTTCCGAGATCTCTTTAACCGTCACCACCGCATAAACAAACCACGCTTGCGGGTTTACAGCCACGAACGGTGTAACTTCAGTTAAAACGACTTAAGGTAATTTTCGTTTGGTCAAACGATATTATAATCTACGGTTTACCATCGCTATAGACGCTCGTTTGGCAAATGGTTTCCCGGAATTTTCCCTATCGACTTAACGCTTCACCTACATCACAATAATTAAATAATAATACCAATAATTATTATTAGCGTCATCTCATACACAACGGACCTATTTTAGAGTTGTGTATAGTAAACCGGGGTTTTATTATCCACAATACAAATAGAAAACCGCATATAATTACATTGCAATGTAGGTAATATTGATATTAATTTTATTTTTACTATCTCTTTCGCTTTATAATCAAATTTTTATTATTATTAAAAGGTATGGACTATGAAGACATGAGATGGTTTCTTGATGAATTCGCTTTCCGGGACCGATTGTCGAACCAGTGAAAGTGAGCGCAAACACACTGCCGCCTTATCCACTCGGCCACTCCTCCACTCTTATTAAAAGGTATATCACATTAATTGTCATCACTCGTGTTGTTGTTGTTGACCACTCGTAACAATATCGTACTCGACTCATTTTGTTCAGTTTGGTACAATATTCAGACGTAGAACACTCATCGTTTTCGATTGTTAATGGACTGAAAACGAGATTAAAATAAAATGTCGTGTAATGCTTTAAAAATGTCTTCTCTATTGACGACAAAACAAACGGAATATGATTTACTTAAAAACTATAGACATTAATAATAACTGGCCAGTGTTTAGTACACTTTAGTACACAATTAACAGTCTTATGTAAAGTGGCTAACATTGACTATATGGGCGGGCTATGGGCATGATTAAATATATACGAGTGGACGACACAGTGGTAAGCATCCATCGGTTTAGCCAACCACATAGTGGTAATAGTTAGCCGATTACGTCCCCCCGGTCTTCCGAGCCATACGCCGCCAGGAGGAGGAGGAAGACGAGGAGGAGCCGCACCTAGCTGCCAACTCCCACCGCAACTACACCAGTCGCCGTCGCCGTTGCCGTCAATCTCACCGTCGTTGTACTGCCTGCCGCCCATCTCCCCGCTAGCCGCACCGTCTACAAATTGAGTCCAGCTGCCAACTCCCACCGTTCCAACTCGTCGTCGTCGCCCCGTTCCGTCGTTGGAAAGTTCACCACCTGCCGTCCATCTCCCCACTAGCCACACCGTATAGCGTATGTAAACCCTCTACCGCACACTGTGTCGCCCTAGCCAGCAATAGAGTATAGGTAATATTATTCCCCAACTCCTTAGCCTTAAGCTAATCTACTTTTTCAATCACGATCTAGACACCGGTCCGATCGTGATTGCATCCCCGCTCCATACCTTCATCCTACATTTCTACCTCATCATCATTATCATTATTATTATTATTATTATTATTATTATTATTATTATTCTATAGGAAGCAACCTACATTACCAATCAATAAAATCAATTATTACCTTACCAAGTTTTTTTGCATTTATAATTTATTTAATTAGCATTATAAACCCTTTCCCCTTCAGAGTGAAGGAAGGTAAACTCTTGAGCCCAACCGAGGGTCAAGCGTTACAATTGGCGCCCGGACAGTTAAAAAAAAAAACTATTCATTAACACAACATTTTATTTAAATTTAAACAAAACAATTTTTTTGATAGAAAAAACAAAACAAATTTTCCATAAAGCAATCTATAATTTAAAAGTACTCTAATAAACCATAAGTAATCTAGTTTATGGGAGAAAGACCAAAAAGGCAGCCCAAAGATAATAGAGACCCAAATTTTATATATACCCCACTAGCCAGAGAAGCAAGGACAATGGCTGTAACGAAAGAAGATCTAGAAAAGATATTTGAAAAATTTAATAAAAAAATAGATGATAGGTGTCAGACACTTGGTGAGACCATTAAAAGAGTAGGGCAAGAACATACTAAGCTAGTCCAACGACAGGAGGCATTAGAAGAGAAGTGGTCAGTCGAGTTGAGAAACTATAAAACATTCGTCGAGAAAGAATATGAGGAAATAAGAAAGAGTAATGAAAACAATATGCCGGTGATAGAGGAAAAAATCAAACAGGCAATCGATAAAGTAAAAAAGGAAATGAGTGAATTACCCTTATCTAATAACGGGAGTGGGAACAACCCCCCGATAGAAAATATTGATATAACAATGCCCCGTTTTTATGGAAATAATCGGGATATACACCCTAGGGAATTTTTAGTTAACTTAGGGGATTATTTTAAAATTAAGAAGAGGGGATATTGTGATAGAATGTTATATGTAAAGGAGAGTCTACACGGCCAGGCTGCCAACTGGTTTAGTATGATGAGGCATAGTATTAGGACATATGAGGAATTTGAACAAATGTTTTTAGAGGAGTATTGGTCTAGAGAACTTCAGTTTTCGATATGGGGACAATTTATGGCCGCCGATAGGGTACGCGATATTAAGTCTTATACCGAATATTTTTGTAATTGGTACCAAAAACTACAATACTTAGAGGTACCGAGTCTCACGTGTAATGAAATTATCACTAGTATAGCTAAACATTACCCAGGTCACGTACAGGCTATGCTCGTTAGCATGCCTCAGAAAACGTATAAAGACGCGGTAAACTTATTAAAAATGGAGGACAATAGGACAATATATAAACAATTTGCGAACGATCAACGTAATCCATTTTACCGCAACGATCGCGATAACATAAATAACGATAGGCGATTTGACAACCGTCAAGGTTTTGAAGGTAGATATGATAGGAACGGTGGCCCTGAGAAGAAAGAAGGTTTTAATAATCGAAACCAGCCAAGGGGCGATCACCGCAACATACAAGTTCGCCAAATGGGGGTTAATCAGGACTCGGGGTATATCGTCGAAGACGAAGACGATAGGTCTAGGGAAGACTACTATGAGGGTCCAAAAAACGAGGGAGACGGTTGTTAGGTGAAACGGGAGTCACACAACATCACATGCCCCAAGTTCTCCACAATGCCTGACGATTTTTTGAACGATAGTAACTACGAAAAACCAATAACTCATACCACAGGGGGATGCCCTTATATCACGATTACCATAGAAGGCGTACTGTTCAAAGCACTAGTAGATAGCGGGTCAGAAATATCGTGTTTTCCCAGGAGGTTTGGGACAAATTGAAGTCAATGGGCAAAAAAATCGCTGTATTACCTGTGGTAGGTACATGTGTATACAATGCTGTAGGAAAAAAACTCACAAAAATCCAACAACAAGTTTTCACCACCGTATCCATAAATCCTAACACTATGGAACAGGTCTTTTTAGTGGTACCTCATTTAAATGAAAAAGTCATTTTGGGGGCCGACTTCTTAGAAATGAATCAAATGTTGCTGGACTTCGAGTCCAACCAACTTACATGGAGGATACGAGGTTGCCTATGCTCTACGCCGTTTGTTGGAAAAACGATAAGCGTTGGCGCAACCGTGAAGATAACCAGCATAGGGTGCGATGAGACGGAGGGGATCGGTTCAAATGATCCTAAAACATTAAAACATCAATTAACTGAAACAGAGGGGATGGAGTATAATAATATAATTAAATCTTATCCGTTAGTATTCAGGGATGAACCCGGACTAATCAAAGGTTTCACCGCCCATATTCCAATCCGCCGTGAGAACCCCGTGGTTCAAAAACCATATTCTGTACCGATATCCAAAGTACCAGCCGTAAATACCGAAATAAGGCGTATGTTGGAACACGATATCATCGAACCGTCGTCATCACCATGGAGCACACCGAATCAATTGAAAATATACGCCCTCCTACAAGTCCAACTCTTGATATACTACTTGACCATACAAAAATGGATTGGAACAAAGATACCGATGAAACAAAATTTTTTCCTCTAACCCAAAATTCTTTCGAGGAAGCTCTATCCCGCACACCAAATGAACCTCACTCTGAAAAACAAAACGAAACCACATCTAACCCTACAACCCAAGACCAAATCAAAAGGCCCTTATCGGATACAACATCCCAAAAATCCCTCTCCTCCCCAAAATCAACTCAACAGCCAACAAAAAAAAAACCAAAAATTCTCTCACGTTCTAATTCATCTAACCAATTAGATGATAAAAATTTAGACAGCGCTCTCAAACCAACAGAACCATTCTTCAATAGTAATGAAAACAACTGTTCAATCACTTATTTACAATTTAAATACATAATGGATAATTTTAATAACAAACAAATTAATATCCATTCGTTATGCGATGACACTAACACAAATATACCCTCTATTATGGAAACAATAGAAAAAATCCGACCATACATTAACGAACGCTCTATGAAAACCAAATTAACTAAATTATCCAACCTACTATTTCAAATTCAACCCCCCCTAGAAAACAATGAAACATTTTAATATCAAATCAGTTCAAGAACCAGCAAAAATACAAAAACATCACTCATGAAAACCAAAATATTACAATGGAACACCAACGGGTTCTACAGTAGACTCGATGAACTCCAAATATTAATCAAAGAACACTGCCCTTCAGTAGTATGCATACAAGAAACCAATTTCAATGATAGTAGTAACCCCACTTTCACACACTTTGATATATATAAACGTAACCGTTTCTCCTGCGCCAGAGCTAGTGGAGGAGTTGCAACAATGATTAATCATAACTTTCCGAGCATAGAACTTCCATTACACACCGACCTCGAAGCGATAGCAGTCACAGTTACGCTTCCCCACACAAAATTAACTGTATGCAACATATATATACCCAACCAAAGAGATTTCTCTCTATCAGACATCGAAAAAATAATACAACAACTGCCCTACCCATTCATCTTAGTTGGTGACTTCAACAGTCATAGCGAAACCTGGGGATCACACAAAACAGACCACAGAGGGAAAATCATTGAAGAATTACTGACGCAGGATAACTTGATACTCCTCAATAACGGAGAACCAACCAGAATCAATCCCTCTAACGGACGCCCTTCCTCCATCGATCTTTCCATAGCTAACTTATCCCTCTCTCACAAATTGGAATGGTGTACCCTGCCATACACACACAACAGCAGCGACCATATACCGATACAAATCTCCATCAACCTTCCCCTTGACGACACTCATCTGGTCTACTCATCTCGTTGGTCAATCAAGAAAGCCAACTGGAATCTCTTCACCTCCCTAATAGAAATAAAAACCTCCAGTCTCTCCTCCCCCTCACCAGAAAACACGGAAGCAGTAGTAAGGGAATTCACCGACATGATCACAGAAACAGCCAAATTAACAATAGGAACCTCAAAGAACAGCTCTCCTAGACCTCGGGTCCCCTGGTGGAACGACGAAATTAAAACATCCATTCAAAACAAAAACAAAGCCCTCAAAAAATTCCAAACATCCCTCGCTCAAGAAGACTTTATTAATTTAAAAAGAGCCAGAGCACAAACCAGATATATAGTAAAGCGCAGCAAAGCCTCATCGTGGAAAGAATATGTATCCAGCATAAACAACCAAACGGACTCCTCAATAGTATGGAAAAAAATCAAATCCATCAAAGGAACCAACAGGAACACCATCCATTTTATCAAGGACTCCAACCTAACAACCTCTCACAAAGAAGTAGCCAATACCCTAGGGCAAATGTTTCAAGACAACTCTAGTAATTTCAACTACGATCAGGAGTTCCTCTCTAATGCACATAAATTCAATAACCCCACTAATACCGTGGATCCGCTTGATAGTGTACAAACCCATCTGAACTCCCCTTTACTCATAACAGAACTTGAAAATGCATTCCGTAACTGCAAAAGCAAAAGCCCGGGTCCTGATGGAATCCCATACCTATTTATTCAACATTTGCCAAAAAACGCTAGAATATACTTACTATCAATATACAACTCTATATGGACTAACAAAACATTCCCCGACTCTTGGAGGCATGGTTATGTCATTCCTATCCTTAAGCCTGACAAAAATAAATTCCTTCCCGACAGCTACCGCCCTATTTGTCTTCTCAACACTATATGCAAACTACTTGAGAAGATAATCAACAATCGCCTTACGTGGTTTTTGGAAAAATCCACATACTTCACCCCAGAACAAAACGGTTTCAGAAGCAATAGAAGCACCACTAAAAACCTCTTAAACATTAAAAACAATATTCAAACGGCCCTACAGAATAATCAAAAATTAGGAATCATCAGTTTTGACATCGCCAAGGCATACGACACAGCTTGGAGGCCCAGAATCATTTACAAGCTTAACCAAATTTTGTCCAAAGGAAACATGTTAGAATTCATAAACAACTTCCTCTACAGTTTAACACATAATGGTTGGAGTTTTATTTTGAAAAAATAGATTTAAGTTGGGCGAACTTTTAATCACATTACAAAAAAAGTCTAATATCTTCTGATGTAATATTATTGACTGGTTCATAGTAAATCACCGTGTATGAAAAGATTTTTGTTTCATTGTTATTATATTTGAATATCAGCTATTTCCTAGATTAAATAATTTGTATAAATAGCTATGAACATTATATACTTACAATTAGTTATTTAAAATTATAAAAACTAGGCCATGAAATGCTTAAAATTCAAAATATTGTATAACCTAACAGAACAAACAAAATAGAAGTTAGTTAGAGTTTAGTATGCTAAATTCGGCTTTTTTAGAGAAATGTTAAGTTGACAATTTAAAAGTGTCCAATAAAGTAATGAGAATAACTTAAAAACAGTTTTTTTTATTAATATTTTAAATTCTTACGTTAAATCGTAGATTACTAGATACAACCGCTGAAGCCTTTGGGTTATATTATAAATACACTCTTTATATATTATAATATCATGATATCTATTATCATCATGTAGCTTAACGGCTATTGAAGGCCTGACGCTAACTAAATTACATTTTAAAATAATAATATTGATTTTAAAATGACAAAACATTTATAAGCTTATATTAGCATATTTTAATTTAAAATCACATTTTTTTCTGTTAAAAAATAACTTATTAAGTACTGCCCCCCCACCGAGAATATCGTATCGTTGTAAATTGTAACGTTATACTTGGTGTGATAAACAAGTAATTTCGGATCTCAGACAAATGTCACGGATTTCTCGCGATACCCGTTTTGGAATGGAATGGAATAAGTTCAACGCGCTGTAGCTAATGTGGAAGTGTCGGATCAGGATTATTCTGTTTGAGGTGATCGCCGCCTCTCGCGTGAATAAAGCATACCTAAGTATATCTCATTTCTTTTCCGGTTATCCCGGTATAATTGGATAATAATATTCCAATTATATTGCGCTCATTATGCAGACACGTTATAAAAATTATGCGTTTTCATTAAGTTGAAAAAATATATTATATTAACGATCATCAAATAATTATTATTATTTTATTTTCCACGACGACTATCAACAACCCCGAAATAATAATTTATCACGCCGTTATTGGAAAACAAAATTAATATATTATTATAATGAATATTTTTGTCGACCATATTTTCTACCGGGTACTCCACAGATTTGCGCCCCGTCGCGTTTGAATGAAAAAAATTTAAAAAAAAATACTCGTTTATTCCAACGTGGAATCTTTTTTGTTTCGGTAAAACCAGTGGTCCGGTTAGTGGATATTTTTGGCGAGATAAAAAAAATTAATCCTACAAAGTCGAAAGTCCGATAAGACAAAATCTGGCATGTCATATTGCCAATAATTGTGATAGCTGTACTGATTTGAAAGCAAGTTTAAATTTATCCATTCGGTTTCGTTAACCAAACTCCGCAAACTTGTTAGTGGATTACAAAAATTACACATTTCTTTTTAACCGTCCAATTCAACTCGGTTTTCGATGATTCACTTAGATTTGTACGGTTCGGATGCAATTATTGATAGCATAGCCATAATGCCATTATAAATATATTTTTGTTTTTTAAAATATGTTATTTATCATTGTAAACTTGTACCGTTCCTATGATAATATTTACAAATTATATTGATATTGTAATCCAGCGACAATAATGAAGATGGTATAAAAATGTATGCAATATTTTTTTTTTTAGAATTTAGGGTGTTGCAATACTGTTATATTATGTCTCTTAATATGCTTCATATTTAAAGTCCCCGCCAATCTCTTTCATGTTTTATAGGTCGCTCATTTTACTCCTTACACGACTCCTTTGACCAAATTGGGATCTATACAATAAAACTACTAACTGGGATCATTTAATTAAATTTAGTTAAAAGATCTAAAAGTGATAAAATCACCTGATACCTGTTGAATGTTGATTCATTCACACAGAGTAATCTGAAAATTTAATAAGTCTTGAGTGTGATTTTCTCTTTTTTTGCAGGTCTTCATTGTTAAAAATAATTTTTTGTATCACGTGACGGTCTCCCTATAGGTCGACCTACCATTAGCTAAATTTTTAGATCTTGAGACTTTAAACTATTTTCAAAAAAGTGAAATAAAAAAAAAAGATTCCATTCCTTTTAGGAAACAAAATGTTTGTCAACGCATATTGTTAGTATTATAATATCATACACAAGTTTGGAAGTAGATGGGATAATTTTTTTTAAATATAGTGCGCCGCAATTTTAAATAAAAGTATTTCTAAATTTCGTGGGTGTTCTTTTCGATTAAATTAGGGTTTTGGGCTAATAAGCTCACCTTTTAGCTTTCTAGGTACGATCATTAGTTTATCATTTATAGAGTTTCTACATAATTAAATCGGTTCAGCGGTGCAGACAAAAAAATAAACAATTACCATAATAAATACCCAGTAATAGCTATTAGCTAATACAATCGAAGCTAACAAAATAAATTACAATTGTTCTTTTTTAAAATATTCGTCCAAACACTTTATAAAAAAAATCTGCACAAACGCAAGTGTGCCTTCTGTGAATGGTTGCTGGCCCATTCAATATTAAATCACTTAGCAATGCGTTTACTTTTTTCTAGTCAAATCGGTCGTGACGGTTACTCGTTTAGAAACCGTCGACCGTCACTCAGTCTATAAATATTCGTCTACGTGAAACGTTTGTATTTGTTATGTGGCGCAAGTGTTTTAAAATGAGACCAATTTTACAATTGTGTAGCCGACTCCTGAGACCTTTGAACGTCAATTGTTTTGCTCCGTCGAAAACCGGAATTTTCAGCCGGTTGTATGCAAACGAGTGCAAGAATACCAACACCCGGAACGGCGTAGTGTTCGGCGTGTACCAGGAGGGTTGTGAGTACAAATATTCTGTAGACGCGCAGGCCTTCAACGACAGACTGAGTGGTGCGATAAGTAAGCTGTTGGCCGTGTCGCCGATACCGCCCGGCTCTGCGCAACTATTTAACAACCTGGACAAGGATTACCCAAACTTGGCGGTGGCCAATATCGGGTCACAAAAAGCCGGGTACGACAGCGTCGAGCTTTTGGACCTGGCCAAATCGAATGTCCGGCAGGCTATCGGCCAGGCAGTGTTGCTGTTGGACAACGAAGGCTGTACAAAGATATTCGTCGACGGTCTAGACTGTCCGGACACCGCGGCAGAAGCGGCCTTGCTAGCCTCGTGGAAGTTCGAGGCCATGAAGTCTGGTATCAACCAGACGCAACAGGCGACGGTGGAGCCGTACAACAAGAACGACAAGGGTTTGTTTGATCGGGGCGTCGTGTTCGGCAGCGTGCAAAACCTGGCCAGAATGCTCACCGAGATACCGCCCAACGCGCTGACGCCGACTTATTTCGCCGATCAAATTATACGGATGTTGTGTCCTTGCGGTATAACCGTGGACGTGCACGATCGCGACTGGATGGAATCGAAGAACCTCAATGGCATTCTGGAGGCTTCCAAGGGGTCATGCGAGGCGCCCCTGTTCGCCGTCATCGGATACTGCGGCGGCGATAAGAATCAAAAACCGCTGGCATTAGTCGGCCACGCCACGACGTACGATACTGGCGGCGTATGTTTGCGCGGGTGTGACGACATGGCGTACAAGAAGCGGCACGTCGCGTCCGGCGCCACGCTGATTGGGCTGATGAAGGGAATCTCGTGCCTCAGTCTGCCCGTCAACGTGTACGCGTATATACCTTTGTTCGAGAGCGGCACGTCGGGTTCGGGCATCAAGGCCACAGACGTGTACACCGCACTCAACGGTAAGTCAGTCAACGTGGACAACACCAAGTACATCAGCCGGTTGGCCGTCGCGGATACCATAACGTACGCGACGCGCAAAGAGGCCGAGCCGCAGGCGCTCATTAACGTCAGCACACTGTGCGGCGTCACGTCCAGACTGTTCGGCGAACTGGCCACGCCGTTATTCACTAACAACGTGGGCATGTGGAAAGAACTGGAACAGGCCGGTTCCATCACCGGCGACCGCGTTTGGCCGATGCCGTCTTACAAGCGCAAGGTGCAGATGATCACCCGTGACGATATTGCAGACGTGGCCGTGCTGGGCGAGGGCGGCGTTGACCTGGATGACCTGGGCAAGAGCGCGGCATTTGTCGCACAGTTTCTCACCGACCCTAATATAGAGTTTGCACACCTCGACATTGGAGGTGTATGTCGCAACAACGACGTGGTCACGTTTCCATTCCTTCGACCAGAGTTCGCTACCGGCCGTCTAACCCGAACGCTACTGCAGATGATTTACCAGATAGCATGTCCACACATACCGCCGCCACATAAATGATCTTTTATTTTATGTCAAAATGTGAATAGTGACCATCGTTTCGAATAAATTTCTTTTAACAATTAATGGGTTACGTCCTTACCCTTGAGAAGGTGAGTTCAAAAAAATATTTTTCGTTGCTAACCCAAAATAAACACTTGGTAACCACGGTACTCGAAAGGTGATGATTGTTGTGGCCAAAAGTTTTTTAATAGTTTTTTAATAATTGGTCTTAATCGATTTATTGGCAAAACATTCACTTGGTTATTTTGAATCAACTTTGCCATTCATTCAAGTTTGTTCGTTGTGAAAACACATAATTTAAAAAATGCAAAATCCCCACCCTCATAAGAATATATCTGTAACAACTGTGAATAAGTGTGTAAGTCGATTTCAGTGATTTTACAGGGGAACGATTTTAAACTTTGACCAGCTGCCATAAATCCCTACTTAACTAATAACTCACATCTTTCTCAAGGTTTTCTTGTTGGTGCAACGAGTTAGATATTTATTCATGGTGTGCTAAACGCCTCGGACTACATCCTAGCGTACTTAGTAAATGATGACCAAAATTCGACTTACGCACTTATTTAGTTGTTACAAATATATAAGGATACATTTTCGATGTCGGTGTCGATTTTTCCAGTTAGTAAAAACATAATATCGCTAATCTCTTATCTCTTATCTCTCTTATCTTATCATATAAATCGGCTGATTTTTTCGTTATGATAACCGGAGTCTATTGTAAATGGTGTCGATTTTTCAAACTAAAGGTTTTCACATAGGTATTACATATCATATTTTAACAGCTTGCATACGAGTCCACAACACCACGTGATACATTTTTATGTACCTAAGGTGGCTAGTAAACATATCAAGTTTCTGGCTAATATTTTAGTATTTTCATAATATCTGGCCTAAAACAATTTATAGGAATGTGACCTCTTAAATTATTGAATCTATTTTTCAGTTTTAGTTTGAACGTTGTGAATACAACATATATGCCCCCAACCCCATCCCCATTAGAGCCCATAACCCCACTGTGGGTGGCGGCAGGTTGGTTAGGCTTATCAGTTCGGGGAGTACAGACTGCACGCGGGCTATTTTAGTGTTGTGCTGTTGCACAAATAACGAGCAATTAACGACAACTGAGTGAAAATATGAAAATTTGGTTGTTTTCGTGGGAGTAAATATTGATAATGCCCAACGGCTAAAGCAAATTAATTATTCCAGAGGCTGCCCACTCGTTTGCTTTATTTACTTTACTTGACCCTTAGACCGTCCGAGATGCGCTCGGTCCCAAAAGAGATGAGATTATTCCTCGAATCGTTTAAATTCGCGATCGACGTTCGTCCTTAGAAGTTCAATTATGAGCATCCCTTTATGCTTAAGAATACTTAGTAATTATTATGATTAATTCGTGTCCTCCGTGTAGATAAAAACTGATGCCGCCGACAAATAATGATCAATGTACAATGTATCTATAAAAATTGAGATTCAATAGTACGTCCTTTTTAGATTGACATTTTGGTGTTGGTGAAAACGTATTACAATTTTGCATTACATTTTTTATGACGCCCGTCGTTTATCTGTACGTGCCCTCGCCGTACTAGCTTATTTTGAGCGTTTTACACTTTTACTCCTTTTGAACACATATTATGATCCTTTCATATCAGCTCCCTCGGGCGTCCACATAGGTGCCTTTTATGTGTATACCGGGTCGTCTCTTGAAGAATACTGGCCGAGTTACCTTCATAAAAAGCATTGCCTGACTGTTTGCGAAAGACCTTGCAACTCACCGTGGGTTTGCTTATCTATGCTTATCTATGTCGTAGGTGTCATCCTTTTCAGCTTTTATGTATACAAATATTCAACCCGTTCATTTAAAATACATCTAGTCCAAAATCGTCGTTTTCCAAAATAAGCGTTTGCAAATTTCACAAACTTTACAACTTTTTCAGACGCAATAAATATTTATAGGTTACCATTTACTTTATAAAAATAGCTTGTATATTTTTTCAATTTATAAATATAAAACCCTAAATATTATACCCTTGTGAACGTTTGTCGGTTAAGATTCTAAGACGGCAGGATGACACTGTAACACAAACGTTTGTCCATGAAAAATAACAGTTGATACAATAAAATTCTCTGTTCCTTGTAGCTGTGTAATAATATTATATTGAAGATTTTTAGGTTATCGATGTGGGACGATTAGAGAAGACCGCGTCATCGAGATAAAGATTTATCTGCATCATTTTTTAATTTGTGAATCGATAACAAATAATTTGAGCGTGATGTGTAGTTTCCGTTTTATACGTTTTGTAACTATCGAATAATTATTATTATTAACCTCTGTAATCACAATAATACTAATTTATAATAATAATAATAATAACAACATTGACGATTGTCGTACATTACCGGTTGGCGTGTGACTATAGTGTGTGTAGAAAATGTGTTTGTTGCACTTGATGGTAATCGTCATTTGTAACAATATATTGTTATATTAACACAATGATCCCCGGCCAGGTCGTTGTGGGAATTTTTAAACTTGTACTTTATTATCTGCGTGATTACTGTCCAAGGTGTCTTTCTATTTTAAGCCTTAAAGTTATTTGAAGCTATATGTTGGTGTGTAGTCCTGTCTTCTTTATAAACTTGAGTACTTCTCGGGTGCCATCCTAGAGGTTATTTGACAGGGAGTAAGACAATTTGCAGAGCTTATTTTGTTGCTCATACATCCTACATTCTACCAGAATGCAAGATTATCAGTTGCAAGTTGAACAAATTGGCGTCTCTTCTTTCTGCATCAGATAATCGTGCATGGTTTTAGTACAGCTTATCATAAGAGGGTTTATGATCACTTCTTCTCTTCTAGATAATTCATTGTTTTACCAGAAGTGACCATGGGGTTTTTTTCTTCTAGTTTTGAATCGGTCTTATCTCATCCGTTTTGCCATATGTTGGGGGCCAAACGTTTAAAATACGAAATAATTATTTTGTTATTGTTTATTGTTATGTAAAAATGTTATAGCATAGTTGAAAATATAAAGTATGGATGGACAACACCCGTTTATACATTTACGCTATAGTTAACAACTCTATTAGTTCAGAAATCGTACCTGAAAGTTACTTAATTAATAATTGGACCAAAAATTAAACAAAATTTTCCACTTTTCCTTCAGAATCGAGAAAAACCCCCAAAAAATGTACATATTTTTAACTTAAAGTTACGATGCTCTTTAAGTTTTTTTAAATTAGTCGAATTAGTTTCAAATTTGTATGGAATATTCTATTAACATAGTACTACCGATAATCATTGACAAACCGAAAAATATTATAAATCCTTTTCCCTAAAAGGGACAGATTTTTTTCTTAATTTTACTTAAGAGTCTGAAAATTAGAACTAAGGTAAATATAAAATGGAACTTAACATACACAATTTTCTTAAAAATCTGTAGTCAACCTTTTTACTAAGGAAAACCCCCCAAAAAGGGAGAAATTACACTTTAACCTCGGTCAATATTCAGGTTGCTACGTGTGAGTGAATTGACAGTCTACAGGCAATAAAAATGTTTTAATTATATTATGTTAATTACGATATATGGCATATATGGGTAACTATATAGAAATACTTTTTATAGACGGGCAATTAACCGTAATAGTATTTACCCTAACTAAAAATAAATTTTTAAGCACATAATTATCATTAGGTAATTCTACCTAATTCTTCATTAGGTACGCTTTTATCGACTCACTACTATTACTACTACTTCTACTGCTATGTATAATACTTTTTTATTGTGCTTACTGTGCTTGGTTTGAACCCAATATCCACAGATTCGCATCGAAGCGTTTATTTAAGAGTGATTTTATAATTCATGTTGACCTGTGACTTCCCCGTTGCCACTATGCCCCAAACCCACCCAAACTGTACTGGCTTTTTTTTCTAATTTTGACTAGGATAGGTTAGGTTCAAATCCAAAAATGCGGATGAAACATTGTTACGGGTTGTTACAATAGCGTTGCTCATCTGTAATATTATATTCAATTTAATCTATGGCTATATCAAACATTTCTAATACTTCAGCTTACAAATCGATTAATGACATTATTCACTATTATAATACATTATACAGATTTTGCGGTTGATTGGCCATCTTGGACACGTTAAAACAATTATAATAATTATAAAAATAATATTGTTGTATTCGTTTGACAACGACATCGACCGCCGCCGTCGACGGTTCTCACGTTTCCTATAACTTGAATAAGTCTACAAGAATAACACTGACCATCGATTACTGTCTACCGATTATCATTTGTTTTACTATTTATTTTGTCACCGCCATTACGTCTTGTACTAATGGTTTTTTTTCTTTATTATTATAGTCCGTCCTCTCGTGTTGATGTCAGACGGACATACGAACACAACTAGACGTCTCGTCCATAGGTTGTGTATACCTACCTGTATCCATAATATATAAACGTGTACTTGTAGTATATTTCCTATGTTGTATTAACATTATTGGAAAAGCTTTGACGGCAGACCGCGGCTGTTCCCACGCAGACCTCACAAACATTGGGTTCGTGTACTTCCTAGCATCTGCAAAGTAATTATACAGAAGGAATAGCCGTACAGCTCGCCTTGTGTTTTACATAATATTAGCAAGTTTGACCAAAGTCGAGCATTTAATTAGTCGCTATTACCTTACCATCAGATTTTCTTGGTCAAATAAAGTCGTCGACCCGGCTAGGTAATGTTGATGATAATATTATGTGAACTATAACGTTATTAGTAATATACTTTTACTGTAACAGTTAAATAACTGTTATAGTTTAAAACCTCATTTAAAACTAAAGCTGTAGAACAAAATATTTTCAAGATTATAAAGCCACTCGAAAACCGACTGTTGTTTAAGTATGATAAAGTACTGAAAAACATCATACAAGGGTAGTATTATATAACATAATATTATTGTAGTAGCCAGCTATAAACAAGGCGTACTAGTACCAAAGATGTTCAACAATTATGAGTCAGTTAATTCGATTCTCAAGATGACTAGATTCTTGGGACCTTATGGTCATTTCAAAAAGTCAACAACTACAAGAACCATCTTAAAGCTGCTAGCGAAAGACTAGACTATGATGAATCGAGTAACATGTAACATTAGGGCGTAGGGATAAGGTGTTTAAAAAAAAAACAATTTGTGATTTTACCATCTGAGTATTTACTACAAGCAATGTTAATGTTATTTTTAGTAGATTCTGTGGTATCATGGATAGATTGAAGTGATACCCCTACTATTTAGAGATGGTTATTTATGGAAAATTTGTTCAGTTTTAAGGGTGAAATTAAAACAAAAAATGTATTTACTTTAACAAGCTTGTATTGTTTTTACCATCAATATAGAGAAACCTTTTAGTTTGTACAAAAAATAAGATATTATTGTTACAGATACATATCCGTCGATATTAAATAATATTTATCATACTATTGTAAAGTTCTCTCAAGTCTGTGGCCTTTGGAGACTTATTACACAAAAGTTGAAGTTGGAAATTGGAAGTTTTTAAAGAAAAGAATACTTTCAATCACAAAAATAAAGTGAGATATGTATTATTACAAGCATGAAGTTAATACACAAACAGTACAAATAAGTGTTTTGTTTCAGGCAGCTAGGACACTTCTGACTCGCTCTGGCGAAACGGCTGGTATTTACGCAAAATGGCCATCCGGGTCGAGTGGAAGGAGTCCTTCGCATCTCCGCATCGATGACCTTTTCCCAGTTGTGCAATCGCCAATCCTCGAGTCCGGGTTGTTGGTGAATGGCTAAGCTGTCCACTGTTAATTGCGGAACATTGTCGGATAGATGATTTATACAATATTTAACGTGTTTGTTTGTGTGCTTTTACAATCTTTAGTTGTACAAAGTATATGATTTCTTATAGTTGCATAAATAAATTGGTTTTTACAATTTATAATTGGATTTTACAATTTATGACGTTGTTTACCTTTTGGTTACATACAAAGTATAGAAAAACTCATTTAGGTCGTGCATATTATTAATATTCAAGGAGAAATCGGTTATGTCGCAAACTTGGCTGGATTCAGTAATCCATTACACCTTTCTCCCCAAAAGAGATATTTTGTACATTTTATGAACAAAATATCTTTGACAACACTTAATTACATGTTTGTGTATCATTACATATCATTAAAAATTACAATGGTTTTTAAAAGTTATATAGTTATAAAAGTTATACATTATAAGGTTATACATTATATAGTTATACATTTGAATACATAGTGAATATTATAGGTTAATGGTTAGTATCACATATAGTTTTTTTTAAACATTCAAAATTAGTGGTTAGTACTACGTAATATATATATATATATATATGTTTTTTTTTTCTCCAATTATAAATACAATATATCTTTTCATCAAAGTACAATACAATATATTTTTTTTTCAAAGTACAATTACAGTACATTTTTTTTAAGTAACATTATAATATTTTTTTAAGTACAATTAAAATTTATTACCATAGATAATATCTTCAGTTAATTTAGAATCTACAGTAAAAGAATCTTTCCCTTTATAATTTTTTTGACTGTGTTATAATCTTATTAATTATTATTAATCATAATCTACTTGACGCTGGTGTGTGTCCTTGAGCACGGTGTGAGAAAAGACAAGTCCTGTCTTTCCTTGAACTATGGCGGAACAAACACCTTTGTCTTCATTAAACGAGGTACGAGCAATTTGTTTTTTTTTTCTTAAAAGGAAAGTCAGACTCAACCAAGACAGGGCCATACCAGTTCGGTGTGAAGAGAGACAAGTCCTGTCCCCCTTAGAACTTTTTAGGCATAGCCTAGTCTATGGTCTCGTCTACTGTATAATCCATATTGGGTAGTACCCCCGTAATTTGTGATACTAAAAAGTCCTTGTCTTGGATAGCTATCACTATTGCCATACTAGTATTATATGGTCGTAGTTTACTAAAACGATCTCTAAATGTAGTTTTAAATTGTTTTTCGGTACGTTTAAGAAAACTATCGGGAAAATTGGTTGTATTAGCCTCCACTAGTATATCCCAAAGTGATCGTCTCATTTTATGGATAGTGCAGTTTTTAAATGCTATTCTTAGTACCTTAGTGAAATAATTTACTTTATCTGTCGTATTTTTATATTTAAAAATCGAAATTAATAAGTTGTCCCCCTCTATGGCGGCGATTACGAGTGCCATTGAGATGTTGTATGGTCGTAAGGACCCATAAAGTTCCCTCATTAATTTTGTAATATCTTTTTCAATGCTTTTCAAATAATAGTCATCAAATTTTATAATTAGATTTGAATTTACTTCAGCTATTATGGTATTTAATGTGTGTTTGGGTGCAAGAGGGTTGGTACAATTGTTTAAAGCAAGATTTACCACTCGTTTCAAGAAGATTATACGGGGATTGCTCGTACTCATTGTAATGTCTAATGTACTAATTCTAATGTAGGTAGGAAAGGTTTCCATTCACCTAGAACATTAAAACATATATTTTTTAGAATTAAATGTTAGTGATACTTATGTTTACTTATTCATAATGTTAGTTCTTATACTACAGGTTTTTTTTGGGTTTTTTTTCTTTATTGGTTTTCTTTTTTCTTAAATTAGGCATGTCTTTGATTAGGCGGTAAAATTTAATTGGTCTTAATCTATTAATAATATAATTTAAACACAGCGAGAAGAAATCGTATCAAAAATCGGATTATGATACGTCATATGGGGGGGATGTGTTTCTGTACACGTTAATTCATGAGCTTCTCGCAGGTTCAGATCCCTACCCCCCTTCTTTACCTCTCCTAAGAACTCATCGTAGTAGATCTTCCCGGTTTCCATGTTTATTAGTTTTAGATTGAACCGCCCATCATTGTTATTATCCCAGGCGGTCATATTTAGATATTTATAAACATTCGTCACGCCAAACTGTTTTAATATTTTATAATCATGACTACCGTTCTAAAACACTACGATGGGTTTTCGTGAACCTTTATGTATATATTTTGAAATGGAGGATAAAGTCAGTGTCGAGGGCCCCTTTTGATACAGTCCCTTGTTCAACTCGTTTAATAACGAGCCGAAAGCTGGTTTTGTGTCCTTAAACCTATTACACTGCCGGCTTAGCGATTTGATTTCCTGCTGCGTGGCTTGTCGAGGAGCACAATTTGTAGTTACTACTATCGGGAACCCCGATAGGTTCACAGGAATGTTGTTTTTGTGCGTCGACAATAGGCACCCTGACACAGCGATATATTCGCTGTGTGCTTTCGGCAGGAATTCGAAATCAGCCACAATGATTTTTATGTTTGCACTAAAACAGGTTTTATTACATTATTACAGATATAACATTATACGTATATTGATCGTCCTTCACCGTGATTATTTTAATATTTAAATTACTATACTAAAACTTATATAAACTACTTTCTATTTGTTACTTTTATTACTAATATTTTACATAGGTATTTCCTCTCCTGCGTGCACAGCTTGCCCAATCCTATTGGCTCGTGCTCGCCTCAAGCGATTATATTGCAATATATCATTTAGATATAGTACAACCAGAATAATCATTAGGTTAGCTACACTGAGACCTAACAAAACGTATTCATAAATGCTTTGTATAAATGGTACATGGAAAATGTCGGCTTCTGCTTCGAGTTGCCTTGTTGACTTCCCGTTAGTTAAAAGATCACTAATTGAACGAGCTTGTGTGTGAAAGGCATTTAAAAAATGGTTATTAAACCTTGAACTTAAATATGTTGGTTCCGGCATAGTTATGTTAGCAATAAAATCATTGTATCCTTCAGAAATAATTTCTTTTCCTGGTATTAGTACATCTTGGTCACTGTAAGCTCTACAAGAAGAATTTAGACTTAGTATCCCATTATTTCTAATTGTATTCGTTCTGCGGGACGATCGCCGCAGGCTATGAAAACGGTTTCCCCAGGCGAAATATACAGCCATTTATTTTTATTTGTAAGTTTATAGAATATAGTACTAGATATTCTGTTATAAAGGATTTTACAACTGCTAGGAACAGTTCTTTGTTGTTTCAATAGTAAAAGCTCACAAACTTGCAAATTGCTGTAAGCATGGAGTGGATATAATTCATCACATAGTAAGAAATTTGAGCTTCGTTTACAGTTTAACTGATCAATTTTTTCAAATGTTGAATACCGTTCATGAGTATTTGTTACAGCGATATAGTGAAATTTTGGCTTGATATATATACAAGTTTCATTTTCGCAAATAGGTAATGGAAGTATATGGTATAAAATCAGATGTTCCTTTAAAACTACAGGTAGGTTTATTTTAAAATACAATTTTCCCATCGGCATAATAAATAATAATTTGTGACAATTTAATTGTTTCTGCTAGGTGATCAAGACTAGTATCAAATGGAAGCTGAGTATTTGATTCTAATTGGTTTGCGATAACAACTAATTGTGTTTGAAGTTCATCAATACTTATTAAACTAGAATGAAGTTGACCTAACCGTGCTAGTTGTAGTATTTCAAATATGAGATTAGATTTATAAATGTATTGAGATAATAACAATTCTATTTCGGCTACGTTGCCTAAACGAAATAGTTCCATCATACCTGTTGTAAAGACATCAGCTGGAGGTTTTATTTGTGGTGGCAAAGTTTGATCAGGTTTGACATTCTGTGATATTTTGAATACTCTAGTATTTTGTGGCAAAGCAGTTTCGCCCCCGTCGAGATAATTTTTAATAAGAGATTCGGATTTTTCCAAGCATTTATCGCTATAAAGCCCAAAGATGGTTTTAGCCGTTTTTGCTAAGGCTCCCCATGGTATAGAACGTCGAGACTTAGTGAGACCTACAGATTTTAGACTTAAATCTATTTTTCGCCCGACTTCTTCGCGAATAAAATCTATTTTATCTACTATAAATGCACATCGCTGTGATAAGGTTTTATCAGTGGTAGTGACATTATTTACTGAATTCCATTCAAAGGTTCGATTATCATAATTTTTACAATATTCATTTAATTCGGCGATACGCAGTTTTAATTGGTCTGAATTAGAATTATAATAACTTAAATCTAGATATGCAGTAAAGTCGTAAGTTGTTTGTTGAACTCTCATTTGTCCCAAACTTTCATACAATAACCCCGCAGTGGTTAACAGTTTGTCATCTTGATAAGGCGTAGTTGAATTACAAGCCGTATGATAAATAGTAGTGGTATAATTCTGAAATTTAACCGTATTCTTTTATTATTATAGTGGTCAAACAAAATTGTGAACCAATTAATTAAAATAATTGATCTACTTTTTCCGTTTGTCAAAGTGATTGAAAAGAAGTGGTATAACAATGTGTTAAAAGACATTTTTAATAAACCCTTGTTTAAAATTATATAAGATAGCATAAATGTTTTTGGAACCGTAATTTTGATAATAAGTTTTTTTTTAAGTAAGGTACCTGTTATACAGAAAATACCAGACGGTTATAATATTCGAATATTACCGTATATTTTCCAATGAATTGGTCAGCCTATATTATTCGTTATAAGCGGTTAAAAACTAGTTGTTGTGTTGTAACGTGTGTACCTTAAAACGGTTTGAGTAACATCTCAACGTGGCAACGTTGTAACACCCCGAAAGAATGCGGTTTCAGTGTCGACCTTGCGTTGTTCCATCGCATTACCTGTATTTTTAAGGAATGCCGTAGTATATTGAATAGCCCTACACAGGTTTTTGATTCTCGACCACTGTTTAGTATGTACTCAGCCATATTCTTGTATCGTTGTTAGAATTATTTCAAACGTTATGTGTTGTTTAAAACAAAAATATATATATTTATATTTTTTTTTAAGTTATATTTTAAGTTATATAATTGTTATTGCTAATTTAAATTTAATTTTCTGAAATACATTAATACATATTCTCTTTTTAACGTTAAAGTAATAGCATAATATAAAATAACTCGTATTTAAAATATGCGTCAGGCGTCATTACGCCATTATTTTTTTTTCCCATTATTATTTTAAAAATTTAAATAAATCGTAGACTTACTCGGGGTGAAGAATCGCACACCGAATTCTGGTTTTACTAAGGAAATTGTTTTAAGAGTTTATAGTTACATTCATCATGGAGAAACAACTACAGGTTAGTGAAAGCTATTTTATTTATGTGCAGTGTTTTAGTGAACTAAAAGTGTTTTATTTTTTAAAATTAATTTGAATTAAAAGTGCAATAGTATAGAAACATGACAGTCTTAGTATTAATCTTCTTCATCGGAACTAGAACTGAAATATTTCTTTACATTGTTTTTATGAACAACCACGTGTTTGTTTCCCCTTAATATCTGTATGTTGTGAGGTCCTATCACTTCTGTTACCTTGTATGGGCCTTTCCAAAGTGGAGCTAATTTATTTCTTTGAGTATGATCTATTAAAAAAACGTCGTCTCCTACCTCTAATTCTATTGGATTAATTTTCTTATCATAGCGTTCCTTTGACTCTACTTTTTTCTTTATTAAATTTTCCCTAGCTATTTTATGAGCTACTTGCATACGCTGCTTTAAATCGAAATAGTAATCATCATAATTATAACGAGGTTCTGGTTCGCGTTGTAATTTAAAAGGTATTTCTATAGCTCTACCGTAAACCAATTGATAAGGGCAGTAGTTAGTTGACGTATGCACAGTATTATTGTAAACAAAGATAGCGTACATTAGATTTTTATCCCAATCGTTTAAGTTCTTATTTGAATAAGCACGCAGATATTCTGCTAAGTTTCGGTGGAATCGTTCCACCGATCCAAGAGTCATGGCGTGATGGGCAGAAGCTTGAGCTTTATCTATATTTAGCAATTTGCATACTTGGGAAAAAGTTTTTGATAAGAAATCTGTCCCTTGATCGGTTAGAATTCACTCTGGAAGTCCATGTAAACACACAAAATGTATTACAAGTGCTTCTGCGACCGTGTTAGCTTTGTGGTCGGGTAAGGCGACCCCTAAGGCGAACTTAGTTAAATCATCTTGGAATGTCAAAATTTAATTGCTGCCTAATTCAGTGGTCCTCATTGCGCCAACGATATCTAATTGAATGGTCTGGAAAGCTCGTGAACTTGTACTAGTAATAGCAAGAGGTTGCTTAATGTGGTGGTTCGATATCTTGTTGCGTTGGCAAGAATCGCATTTTTTAATATATTCTTTTACTTCTTTCTTAAGCCCTTTCCAGTTAAATTGCTTCCTAATTTTCTTAAGAGTCTTATGAATACCCATATGGCCACCTGCTAGCTTTGAGTCATGAAATTGTGCGAAAATAGTATGAAAGCGTTCTATCGAACCAAGGCTCATAGCGTGATTCGCTGAAGATTGAGCTTTATCTATATTTAGCAACTTGCATACTTCAGAAAAAGTTTTTGATAAGAAATCCGTCCCTTGATCGGTTAAAATTCGTTCTGGAAGTCCATGTAAACACACAAAATGTATTACAAGTGCTTCTGCGACCGTATTAGCTTTGTAATCGGGTAGCGGAACTCCGAACGCGAACTTAGTAAGATCATCTTGGAAAGTCAAAATATAATTGCTACCTAAATCAGTGGTTCGCAGTGGACCGACGACATCTAATTGAATGGTCTGGAAAGCTCGTGAACTTGTACTAGTAATAGCAAGAGGTTGCCTAATGTGGTGGTTCGATATCTTGTTGCGTTGGCAAGAATCGCATTTTTTAATATATTCTTTTACATCTTTCTTAAGCCCCTTCCAATTAAATTGCTTTTTAATTTTTTTTGAGTCATGAAATTGTGCAAAATTAGTACGTTTTTCTTTAGGTGTAAATTCTAAGCGTGAACAAATGATAATATTTATGTCGGTATCACGGAATACATATCGTATCATTGACCTTACTTGTGCCCAGTCAACATCGTCATCATGACCTAATTTATTCATGGCTAGTTTACTTAAGTTGTTTTCTTCACAAAACTGTCGTAATGCTACTAACGATAAAAACAGGTTTTCACACGTCGTCGCTTGCTGATCGCGCGTTTTCGTTATTAAGAATATACTATATCGGTCGTTATTTTTTATAAAAGTCGTTCCCCCAATATCACCTGCCTGAACGTTTTGATCGGCTCCGAATTTCTGTTTTAACTGATAGTTAATACCGGTTCTAAAATTAAATTGCTTCGCGATCTCTGACACTATGTGATATTCGTCGGGTGCGTTTATTAATTCCCTAGTTACTTCGGATACATTTTTATTAGTAATCAACTGTGTTTCAAACTTCTCAAGGAAAACTGGATATGATAATTCCTTGACTTCTGTAGTACTATATACTCGGCTTAGCGCGTCTACGTTTGAATTTTGTACTCCCGGTTTATAGCGTATTTCATAATCGTATTCTTCTAACAATATTCGCCAACGGGCTAATTTTGACAAAGGATCTTTTAAGTTAAAGAGCCATTGCAAAGCTCTGTGGTCTGAATATACTGTGAACTTTCGTCCATAAAGATAAGGCCTGAACGTTTTTACCCCAAATACTATTGCTAAACATTCGAGTTCGGTTGTTGAGTAATTACTCTCACTTTTATTCAAAGTCCTAGAGGCATATGCTATAGGTTTTTCGTCTTTAGGTTCCCCCTGTGACAATATAGCTGCCAATCCCTTTAAACTTGCATCCGTAGTCAATATAAAAGGCCTAGTAAAATCTGGGTATTGCAAAACGGGTTCTGAACATAGTGCATTTTTTAATGTATCAAATGCCTCCTGACAACTTTCTGTCCATACGAATTTACTCCCTTTCTTAATAGATTAGTTAATGGTTTTGCAATACTACTATATTTATCAATAAATTTTCTATAGAAACCTGAGAGACCTAAAAAGCTTTTAATTTTCTTTGGCGTTCTAGGGACAGGGAAGTTTAGAACCGCTTGGACTTTCGATTTGTCCGGACTAATACCATTAGCTGAAACAACATGCCCTAGGAATACACATTCCCTTTGAATAAAATGGCATTTATCTGGTTGAATCTTTAAATTATGCTGTCTTAACCGATCGAAAACGTCACGTAGTTTAGAGTTATGCTCAGGGAGCGAACTCGCACACACGATGACGTCATCAAGATACACCAATGCCTTAAGCCCTATTAGCCCTGATAGTACTGTTGCCATAAGACGTGAAAAGGTCAAAGGGCTTCCTTTAAGCCCCATTGACATACGATTGAACGAAAAATGTCTCGCTCCGTGTCTGGAGTTCATTATCGTGAATCCCGTGTGTTCCCGTGATGCTTCTGATAAGGGAATTTGATAAAATCCCGAGGCTAAATCTATGACGCTAAAAATCTGACTTCGGCCTAATTGGTCAAGTATTTCGGTAATATTAGGTATTGGATAAAATTCATCTAATGTAACAGCATTTAGCCCCCGAAAATCAACTACTATACGGTACTTTTGAATCCCACTAGCGTCTAACTTTTTCAATACTAAAAGAAGTGGTGAATTCCAAGGAGAGAAGCTTTCCTGTATTATCCCGTCCTTTTCCATTTGCGTTACTTGTCTACTTATTTCTTCTTGCTGCGCGAAAGGCAATCTATACGGTTTCCGGTACACGGGCTTTTGATCCGGTTTTACTCTAATTTTGTGCTCTATTGTATTAGTACAAGATAATTTATCTCTCTCTAAATAAAATATATCTGCGAAATCCCCACATATTTCTAAAATAGATTCTTTTTCCTCAGCGTTCATATGATCGCTCCTAATTAATGTTTTAATCTTATTGACCCTGTCTTCTTCAATATATTCTACGTTAATATTGTAAATACTATAACCAGTTTGTCCTTCGTAAGTTATTTTACTTAAATCGTGTCTACTTAAACGTTTCTCGGTTTCCGCGATATTTAATAGTCCTACTATAAACCCACCGTCCTTGACAAGAGAAACCGCGCTGCTACAATATACATCTTTAACTAATTCCTGTTTATGTATTAATATCTCCTGCCCGTCCAAATCAGCTATTGGTACTGTTATGACCGTCTCTAACCTCGGCTGCAGTATTATACTGTCATCATTATTCTTGGCTACCTGCCTATTCCCCGTATCGCTTAGTTTCGCGTTACCTACGTTGTTTATTACCCTGTCATCTAAATGTAACTTATTACATATACTTTCTACTAATTTATTTACATTACTATCATTATGAACCCCGTCTATATCGACTAAGTCCTTGTTCTGTGACTCAATACATTCCAATGTCATGTTCTCTACACTCATATCCCCTGTGTCATTCATATTTAAACTTATTTTACTGCTTTTGTCTATTATTTCATCACAACTAATATTCATATCCTTTTCATTCTTACCTAAAGCAAGGTGCTCAATAATATTCGCGGCTTGACGCGAACATGATACACCTTGACATAATCCATTATCATTATAATCATCTTTTACACTTTTTTCTGCTAAAGGGAATTCAACTATATCCTCACTTAATTTATTCTTACTTGCTATATTCCCATCAACTTCATTTTCATCAACTATACTCTCCTTGACTATACACTCATCAACTATATGTTCCCCATTAACCATTAAAACACTCTTAATATCTGTTTTACATAACATATTTTCCCCAATTACATTGCTATCCATTTTCAAACTTTCTTCACATAATACTTCATTATTCTCAACTATACTTAATTCTTTTTTACTTTCTAAAACATCATTTTTTCTACTTTGCTTACCATTTTCACTTAAACCATCATCATCATTATCATTTATCAAAAGAACATTATTACCCATATCTATCACCGTGTGATTTTCAGTAAGGAATTTCTCCCCCAAAATACCATCTTCCTGCATTATACAATTGTTACCCACTAAATTAAATTCTGTATATATTTCCTTATTATTAATTATTATCGGAATAATTATAGTACCATACGTTGGTATAATTTTTTCATGAATTCCCTTAAGATAAACTTTATTTAATTCGTTAACCATAATATCATCTTTTACCGTGCTAATTTTTAAAATATTAATCTGAGAGCCAGTATCGACTAGCAATTGAAAATTATCGTTTTTGCTAGCGTTACTATTACAAAAAATATGCTTATTAATCATTGTCGTTCGAGTGATTCTAAAGCAGTCTGAGATTCCACGGCTATTTGCCTGACGACGCGCGCCCCGTGGTTCGCGGTCGGTTCCTGAAAATTTTCTGTTTTAATCGCGGCGCCCCCCATATTTGCACGTTTTGCATCATTTTCCCTTTTATAGCAAACAGACTCCCCGTGCCCGATTTTGCCACAATAATTACAGACAATGGGACCCGCATTATTCGAATTAAAATTTCCCGACTGATAATTAGTATTTTGCCTATTTTGCTGAGGTGGAGGTCTATTATTATCATTGCCATTGTTAGTGTTTAATCTACAATTATAGGATAAATGACCTACTTGATTGCAAATCCTACAACGTCTATTATCTACATTAGGACGATTACCATTAAAATTGTTACCCCGATTATTATTATTGCCATTATTCCTTGGTGACTGAAAACTCCTATTCCCGTTGATATTTGAACCCGTATTAAAATTATTCCCGGCGTTTTGCGATTTAAACATATCCTGTACCCTTCTGTAAGTGATCAAGTCCTTTTCGGCTAGGACTGCGGTTTGTTTTAACTTCAAATTTAAGTTGTTCATTTAACCCATTAATATAACTAACCAGAGCCTGTGTTTTTACATTTTCGTTTATGATTTTAGCGTCTTCCTTTGATTTCCCCGCGGCTAAAGCGTTACATAATTTTTGATAAACCTCATCTACCCGTTCATTATAACTATTAACTGTTTCATTTTTGTTCATTCTTATTATATTTAATTGAATTTGTAAGTTAGCCGCTGCAAAAGGTGTTTCAAACGCGTCAAGCAATGATTTTTTCAACTCCTCCCAAGATGCTAAAGTTTTATATTTAGTACAATTAAATGCACGGCCCGTAAGCTTGGTGCTTATAACCATTTTTAACAAAAGCGGTATTTGATCGGCACTAACTGAATTAATTATTGCCTCACATGCATTTAAAAATTGATAAATATCCGTTTCACCGGAGTATTTAGGAGTTAAATGTAACGCGTCAGTTAAACTTAAAGTGGGAGTTAAAGACATCTTTGCTTGATTAGTTTCTATTTCTGGTGTATTAACCGTAGCTGTTGTGTTAATGTCTTTTACCTTAGATTTTGTTTTCCTAACCGTTTGTAGTTCAACATGCACTACACCTTGTGTACTCCTAGTTAATCACCTATCTGCTTCCCTAAATGTTTTGTTTAAAAGGTCTATCGGGTCGGTTTCAGATTCCTGATTAATAATAATAGAACTACCGTTACTGTCTTCTAAATTAATTAAATTAATTTCATTAGATTCTAACGTAACCTCAGATAAATCTAATTCTTCCTTAACATGAGAAGTGCCTAACTGCTTATTATTACTCATACAATCAACTTAATTAACTTATCTTATATTTTTATATTCTTATACTATAGATTAACTCACAATAAAGCGTTCATGTTGAGTCGTCTGGTCGTGTCAAAGAACGTTGAAGATCAAGAAGCGCTGGAATTCTTCAATTGGTCTTCGGTGTGATGCTGGAAATGATCAGTCCCGCCTTTGACAATCATACCGTCACTGCGCCAGTGTAAAGTTCTCTCAAGTCTGTGGCCTTTGGAGACTTATTACACAAAAGTTGAAGTTGGAAATTGGAAGTTTTTAAAGAAAAGAATACTTTCAATCACAAAAATAAAGTGAGATATGTATTATTACAAGCATGAAGTTAATACACAAACAGTACAAATAAGTGTTTTGTTTCAGGCAGCTAGGACACTTCTGACTCGCTCTGGCGAAACGGCTGGTATTTACGCAAAATGGCCATCCGGGTCGAGTGGAAGGAGTCCTTCGCATCTCCGCATCGATGACCTTTTCCCAGTTGTGCAATCGCCAATCCTCGAGTCCGGGTTGTTGGTGAATGGCTAAGCTGTCCACTGTTAATTGCGGAACATTGTCGGATAGATGATTTATACAATATTTAATGTGTTTGTTTGTGTGCTTTTACAATCTTTAGTTGTACAAAGTATATGATTTCTTATAGTTGCATAAATAAATTGGTTTTTACAATTTATAATTGGATTTTACAATTTATGACGTTGTTTACCTTTTGGTTACATACAAAGTATAGAAAAACTCATTTAGGTCGTGCATATTATTAATATTCAAGGAGAAATTGGTTATGTCGTAAACTTGGCTGGATTCAGTAATCCATTACACTATTTCGGATAAATTTATTTTGAATACAAAATAAAAAATATAATAACGTTTGTATGTACTTAATACATTAAATAGTACAAATCGAAAATAATATTTGACGTAGATTCGCAGTAGTTAAAATGTTGAATAGTTATTTTTTTTTCAATTAGAATAAATTAAACGATTATTGAAATTAGTCTTTGAAAACATACAAAGCGGGGTTTTCATTTAATTAAAAACGACAAATTGATATTTTTTTTGTATTTATATTTCAATAAATATATTCTGGTTGATTTATTTTAAAGGACGTGCCAGTACGGTAAGGTTAAAACAATACTGTTCGTCTTTAATTAAAATGACAACGTAAAAATGAGCAAACACCCACAGTGACCATTGCAAATAGAAAAAAAAGTATAAACCGCTAAAACCCTATACTAATACCACCGCCAACGTTCATTAGTAAACAGCGCGGTTGTATGCAGTTTGGCTCTGTTGTAAATAAAACGGTCGTCCATCTTCTGGCTGAGTTTACCACGGTAGCTTCTACAAGTGGGATGGTTAGATTCGATTTTGGATAGTTATGTCTTAAAACTATTTCCACAATAAACGTTTTTGCCTGTAAAGGGATAAACGCAACAATTATTCTCCTCCAAAAAGTATATCCCGCCAACACACTGCTAACAAAACCACGCCGTGTATAACGCTGTCCCAAACGCTTTCTGAGATCATATTATTATAATTATTTCTTAGAATACAATCTCAGAATGTATACAAAGTCACGGAGAAGTAGCCAGTCGAGATAGCGTCAAGTCTGTTGTACCATTATTATAGTGGCATTATCTAGTTGGCTCGGATAAGTTTTTATAATATGATAACTAAGCGGTCTTTGTACTCGAGCCACACGCCATTGTACAATTAATTGTGCTTATACTTTTTGCTCGAAATTAACTTTCTACTTGCCTTGTTCAACTAACGGAAAGATTAATTCGCTCTACCGGGCTATGATCATATAAGCATAAACCACGCATACATTCACCTTAGACACTAGATTTAATATTTTCAAGTTTTAATAAACTGAAAAGTTATTATTCAAAACTGATTATTGACCGGTTAAAATGTTTTGACAAATGAATGTATTTTTTAAAAGATAATAAAATAATAAAAAAGTAAATATTTGATACATTTATAATTATATATAATAAAATAAATAAGAAATATGCTTTCAAAAAGAAAAACTATAAAATTGCAATTACTTTAAGAGTAAACTCGTGTAGTGAGTTGAAAGAATGAAAGATTTCCCGAGAAATAGAGAACCTTTCGTGAAATAGATCTTCCTGTAAAGCAATAATAAATTATTTTACAGATTATGTCACAACACACACAAAGCAAACACATTATCGTGACAGCTGTGTACACTTGTAACCGTGTAATATCCTAGCATTTCTTGTCCATGTGTGTGTGTGGGTTAGGTTATTCAAACCATTTGAAATTGTTACTTTCATTGAAAAATTTAAATCTTTGTTTCAAGAACTTTTTAAAATACTTCGAATAATTTTAGCTTCGGTGCAAAGCGAGAAGGTATTGGTTTTACTCTGATGTGGGCTTTTTTTTTAGCTGTATACACTGTAAATTTTTTTAGTTGTTTTTAAATGATGACGTTATTTACCTGTTAATTTGTATATTTTTAATCAAATCTATGATAAGTGTTAATACTTTAACCATCAGACTGAATTTATTTCATATTATAACGTACAATCAATATATCACAAATTTTCACTAAAGTTACTTCATAAAGTCAAAAGTTAAAAAGTGTGATTTAAAATCAAGAAATACGCTGTAAAAATTGACGTATTTTTCAGTTCTTAAGTACGGCATGTTATAATTCTAATATGTTTTCCGAAAAGTAGTCAAAACTGGTTTAAAACCCCAAAAAAGTATAACCAATCATTTTTTTTTTTAATTAGAACAAAAATTTATGATTTATTGAACTCTTAAACTAACTGAGTGTTTATAACTGTATAAGCTTTCCACGGTGGTATTATTAGTTATCAAGCATTTAGAAAAATGTACTTAAGAGTAATATATAACTACGAAATAAGTTTCAAAAAACTAGTTCCTTTGATTTAGAAAAAACTAAGGTAACACTTGTGGTATTTATACAGTAAAGACATAAAATAATAAAATATTTAAAGTTTAGATGATAACAACAGAAGACGATAATAATAATTAAAAAATCGTTAATAACGAAAAGCATGTACCAGTGGACGATCTGATTTAAGCTGATGAAATTTGTAAATGTTACATTTTTGTATGTTACACTTGTGAGTTGTGTATTACGATGCAATGCACTCATGTATTTGTTATTTTGCCCAAAAAAAAATAGTTTAATTATTGTTTATATTAAGATGGAAAATAAATTAATATATTAACCGCAATCTTGTTGCTCACGGAAATACTGTTTCAGCGTAACGATAATTCATCTTAAAATTATTACTTGTCCTAAAATCGAAACGATTACATTAGCGTATTAAAATGATTATAAAAATATTGTTATTACTTACGTTGAATTTTTTTTTAAATATTGCACATTTTTGTTTCAAAAGTGTACACCGTTTCATTTTCTGCAAACAAAGCAATTAATTTGCACAACTGAGTTTTAATTTATTTTATCGATTAATTCAAATTAAGGCGGTGCCTTGTTATTATTATTATTTTCTTTGGCGGGCCAACAAGCCAAAAGTAATAGTAGTCGTTATTAAACTCTCTCAGTTTTGTTCCGGTGTAATAATTTACGTTGGAATCAAGGGTTAACGACTTCATTGTTGTAATTATATATTATTATACATTTTTTTTTTGTTAATTAGTTTATTATGGTAATGTAATAATTATTAACCGTCGTACATGCACGCCGGTCGAACACAAAGAGTGTTTTGAAAATTTTCAACTCAGCAGCTTGATTCTGAGTGAAATATGATCGCAGGCATTTTGTTTTAACAGTATGTCTACATGATATATTTGACAAGCAGCATTTATAACGATTACCGGGTATTTCTTGTTTAAATTTCTAGTTAAACGTTCATGCAAAAAAAAAAAAACAAAAAGTCATAACTATAATTTGTTTAAGTCTGATTTCCATTTCCAAGCCGGGGGTTGCCAAGGGTACAGCCGTATTTAATCATACCCTGGCAACATCTCAACGAGTACTTACATTTGAACATTAGGTATATATTATATGTGTTTAATTCAAGACTGACCAACAAAAAACTTATATTATGAAAGATGAATTGTGGTGATTGTAATATAGATAAAATAATGTAGGTATTTAAGAAGTATAAGCTATGGACCAGTAATTAATTGAAATAAACCAAGACTGCGGTCCTTTATAATTTTCAATTAAATTTGTTTTTCTTTAATTTTGCATCCTGTGGTAGTTGTAGTTTTGATTTGATAGTTTTGATTGAACTGTTGTATAAAGGACCTCGTGAACAATTATTGCAATGAGTATATCAGTCCCCGTGTAACGCTTCACCCGGCGCGGTAAGTGGTGGTACTGTGGGTAGAGGTACCCATCCGTCATCGCGTTTCACTGCGGTAGAGTAGGTGGTCATAACAACTATCACCACAACATTACTCCCCCTTGGACAAACGATACTTTTGTTTCCTAGTTTTCCTCAAAAGTGAGAAACGATGCTCGTGTACCAGATAATTTTCGTATTGGCCGGGATCGAACTTTTCTTGAACGCGAAGTCTACATGCTGCCTACACCGAACTGAATGAGAAAAAACAGGCTGGTGATAACAACCTTGTGGTATCCCATTCAACGGTATTCCTTCAGTGGTAACCGTTTTGGTAACCTCAAAAAACAGGGTCCGTGGAAGTGGATATTTTATATATTTATTTTATTTATTTAACTCATGTATTTTAAATATCACTTAATATTGTAACATAATTATAAAAAGCAGTTTGACGTATATTACTATAATAAATAAAATGATTAACTATGTATGCAACTTGGCATCCTACTTTTAAGATTTTAATAATATAAATATTAGCTCTCAAAATTGTCAGTAAAAGGATTCTCAAGAACTCTTGAGTAGCCGTTTGGTGTATAGCGTTTACCAATTGGCAGTTCCTTATTCATATATAACACAATAATGAGACAATTGTTACTATAATTAAGATTCAACTTTAAACATCTCTGTAGCTATAATAGGTGAAAACTTAATTTTTTTTCTGATTCTGAATTTTGTTTAAATTATTATTATTGTCTCTTTTATGTATTTATTTTATACACATTAATAAAGTAAACGGTTAGGATTTTACTCATGTTGGTTGTTCAAATTCTGATGCTAACATTCAATTAATATAAAAAAACGTTAAGCAACATATGGTTATAAAATATAGTAAATAAATAAATATTTAAACATGTTAAAGTTACTTATTTTTTTTAAATAAACCATAATTAAAAAGATGAATAGTCTAAACGGCATAAATCAACTTCTTCTTTAGTAATCAACCCTTAAGGTTGGTTGTACAGCATTCTTCCATACTCCCTCCATTCTTCTCTGTTACTGGCCATTCCTTCCGGGTTCTCAGTCCAGCATCTTTAATAACTTTTTTGGTTAGCGTTGTCCTCTGCCTCTCTTGCCTTCTATTTGTCCTTGCAATATTCTGTAGTGTAGTTCCTCCTCGTGTCTTAAAGTATGTCCAATTAGTCTCCATCTTCTTTCTTTGATTGATCTTAATAATCCTCTAGGTTCACCTATTTCATTAAGTACACTGTCATTGGTACGGAACTCTTAGTATCCTCCGCCAGCACCACATTTCGAAGCTTTCTAAATGTCTAAATGTCGTCAGCGAATCTAAGCATTTGTATAAGTTCTTCTCCGACCGTGACTCCTATTATTCGTCTATTGAGCGTTTACTTTATTTCTTTGATTGGTTGTTTGACATATACATTAAACAACATTGGTGACATGGGACACCCTTGTCTAGTAGCCTTTCCGATAAATAAATCAACCACTTTTATACAATTTTACAATTTATGTATGTTTATTATAAACTGTTTGATATTTTAAAAATAATATTTCATGATTATATTTTTTTAAAACTTAAATAACATAATTAAAACTAAATAAAAAAAATCCAGTTATGTTTTTATTTAAATATTAATTTCAAATACTTTTTATTTAAATTAACTCTGTACCTACTTAAATAAATGTTATTTATCTATTATATAAGTAGTAGTAGAATACCTACATATTTAGTATCAACAAATAAATACCAATTTATTTATTACCATATGGATGTGGACAATTATCTTTTTAATTAATAGGTAATCATCATCATCAACAAGCTTAACAGTCCGGAACAAATCTAGTTTACCGAGCACCCTTTTTTTCCGATTTTTTTTTTAATCGATAGGGCTTTTAATGCTGATAAAATTTTGTATATGAATTTTTTGCCGCTCGTACTTACTTTCGGAGTTACAGGCGTTTGAAGTTCGCGATTTCGGGCAGCCGCGCACTGCGCAACGACCCGGCTGCAGCCAGGTCGACTACCTGCTACCGGCCGCCGTGGTCGTTTTTTTACGCGCGGCGAGATACCAAAATAATACTATTTCCAGTTTACGTTTTTATTGCATTATTATAGTTATAATAATGCATAATCGTATAGGTAAAGCGATATTATACTTTACCTATACGATTAAAATGTCATAAGCTTGACGCGGTCGGTCGCATCGCGACTCCGGTTGTGGCCGCGTGCTAATCACAATCGCCACCGCCGGATGGCGCCCGCGCCCGCTTACCCTCTACTCGTCCGCCAGGCCGCGCTCGCCGCACGGACGGGATAGCCGCAGCCGCCGCCGCCGCCCACCGGTCACTTCCGTTTTGGATAACCTTTCGGCCATACATCGCATATAAACCTATATGGTCATTTTTGTTATTTAACACGTTGACCGCCACGGGGTTTTTCACTGTGTTACTTGTAACGGCCATGAGATATAATTCGAAATCTCAACTTTTTCCCAAAACTGTGTCGTGAGATTTATTAGGAGATCTCATTCCCAATTATTTTCAATTGGTGATATTTCGTTTCTGGTCTCAATCATCAGTCTTTTGACATTTTATTTGAAAAGTACAGTGTTGCCACTTTCATTGGGTCTTTTTAGCAAGCGTCTAGCGTTATCAGTTTTTTTTCTATGATTTTTTGAAATGTATGTATTCTATGATAATCTTATCATTGATACCATGTGCATATTTTTTTTAAACGTACTGTGTTTCAACATAATATAATATATTATTTAATATTATTATTATAATATTAAGTTTTTAATAATTAATAATAGACACTGACCGTATTAATGACATGTTAGGTTAGGTTAGGTTATTATTATATAACTATTATATTGTTATATTGTTATAGTAGTAGGTACTACTATAGTACTTGAATTGTTTGTTTGTTTTAAATGTTAAGAGAAAAGAAAGACTTTTTATTTCAATATGTTTTATATGGTTACCATCAGTTTTTATTATAACCATTTTTGTTATATACCACCTATAGACTAAATAGTTTATGTTTTTCAAATTTAAAGAAGAAAATAAAGACTTTTTTAGTATAATATATGTTTTACTACAATGATAGAGGTTAGTTTTTAAAATAAAAATGTTTTGATATTTAATCTGAGATCTCATAAAATGGTAATAATTGGTATGATATTTATTTGATGATCTCGCGGTAAGGGTAATATTAATAGTTTTTCAGTGAGTTACATCCTACGGCCACAAGATCGAATTCGAAATCTCAACTCTAATTGACTTGAAACTATAAAAAACGTATTAGAAACAACATATTATTAATGTTAACAAATTTTGAATAAAATCTGAGAAAAAAAATGTTTTGAGTAAACTTCGAAAAAAAAACCCTTGGCGGCCTGGACAAAGTTTTGTGATATCTCATATTAGATCGCATGGCGGTCAACGTGTTAAAAACCAAAAAAACTCATCCGTAATATCTGAAACCCGGCGTACCCTTTATTCCAACCCTTGTCTACCACGATTACAACATTTGGCGCAGTCGGTACTCAAAGCTTAAAGAGACTTAAGGTAAGGGCAAATTTGAATATTATTTTTTAAATTTTTTTAATTTGGCACCCCCTTTAAATTCTAACGAACTTAGCTTAGCTGGACCTTAAGTTTAGTCTAGGCTCCCACTGTAAGAGAGTTTTTTCTCACAAAAAAGTACAAATTTGGGGTATTTTAACGCTTAAAAGCGAAAAATAATAGGGTTTCTGTATAGAGTTGTACCCGAGTGTGCTTTGCGCTAAAAATAGAATTAGGCAAAACCACAAATCCGCTGACCAGCCGCTCATAATCTCGCGAAATAACTCATTCGGCTAATTGGTTCACGCGTCGATATCAATATGTCAGGTAAGGCATTATTAGATCTGACAATAGCCGAGTTGAAAGGCGAGTTGGCGGCGCGGGGTTTAGGCACCGAGGGGACAAAACCCGATCTGGTGTTAAGACTAGAGGCATTCCTCAACGAGGAGGATGGGGTCCGCCCGATGACCATGCGGTTCTACATGACGGACCCGTCATCCCCCCCCCCCACTCCAACAATTTACCATCCTTTCGGTGATCAATGGCCGACCAGAGTCTATTGCTCTATTTCATGGGGGCAAAATCTTCGGAGTGCAATTTCTCCAGTGGAAACCCGGAATTCTCCGGAGGATTTTTCAATTCCTCCGGTAGAAGTTCAATGCACATCACTTTCCCCGGACAAATTGACCGCGAACACGGGTTAAATGTAAACCACACTCATCCAGACATGGAGTCTACGGGTATTTTCGGAGTCCGGACAGAAGAAAGGACCAGGGAGCCGAGGAGGGATGGACATGTTTTTTACTTTTAAGTTCTTAAACACTTTTGAACTTCTGTTAAACCACCTGACATATTTAATGCATTATGCCGATGGTTATATTCTAAACCTACGTCATTATCGGATAATGGAATAGACAGTTCTTGGAGAATTCTTGGCTTTTGTATGAAAAGGTACACAACAATAAAACAACTCTTGCCCAATTCAGACAACCAGTATCTGTAGGACTATGTGCAACAGAAGACTTAATACCTCGCGTCGTTAATTTTTTCGAGCATGTTAGTTATGTCTTCTTCACTTTCTCCGATTACAGCAATAACGTCCGCGAAACACAGCTTTTGCACAAGTATTCCACCTATCTTTACTCCTCCAATGTTTTTTTTCTTACTTCTTTTAAGGCTTTTTCTATATATAGATTAAATAAGGTAGGTGATAGATTGCACCCTTGTCTTACCCCCTTAGCAATTTTAGCCTCCACCTAGTTGTTACTTTTTTCAGCTTTTATAACTGCGATTTTATTGATGTACAGATTATATATAATTTTTCTATCTTTATAGTCTATTCCAACGTCTTCCAAAATCTTAAAAAGTTTTGTCCATTTAACATTATCGAAGGTCTTCTCCAGATCTACGAAGGCAATAAACAGTGGTTTGTTGATTCTAAACATTTTCTCTATGATTATTCTTCTTTTATTTTTTTTATTTTTTATAAATATATTTACAATCTGTAATATTAGTTACAATAAGTAATTTGAAAAAAAAATATAATACAATGATAGGACAACGTGAAAGAAGGGGGTGTCCAGTAACACTACTTCAACAAGATTTAATTACATAATTATAATTGTTTTGAATTCCTTAAAAAAAATTTTTGATTTTTTTTTTTTTTAGTTATTGAGAAGGTCTTAATTAACTTTACAACAACAAAAAATCTAAAAATAATTGCCCATCCAAATCCCACTTACTGGCCCACGCACATCAACAGACAACCTGACATTCTTGAATTTTTTATATCTACTCTTCCAAATCACATTTCTTACAATATAACTAATTCCTCAGACCTCTCTTCCGATCACACACCTGTCTTATTAACTTTAAATAATCTCTCTTACACAACTAAATCTTACCCTACAATTACGCCTGGTAAAACTATATGGCCAAAATTCCACAGTATTGTTGAAAATCAAATTCTCCTTAACATTGACTCTGCGGTCCTATCTCTTACTTCCATTATTCAAAAAGCTGCACTCGACTCTTCCATTCCTATTAATTCTACTCAAAACTCTAGTTATCACCTACCCCAACATATTTCTCAACTAATAATTGAAAAAAGACGAGCCCGCTCTAGATGGCAGAGGTCACACTTGCCCAGTGATAAAAGAAACTACAATATGCTTACATCCTCCTTAAAAAATATTCTGCGCAAACACAATTCAGAAAAATATCAACATTATATAAACTCACTCAACTTATCCAATAATTCATTATGGAAAGCTACTAAAAATATCCTTAAACAAAAAAATAAAATCCCTCCTCTACGCCATCCTGACCACTCCTTAGCCACGTCTAATCTAGATAAGGCAAACTTATTTGCAACCAATCTAGAAATGAGATTCTCTCCTCATCCTGACATGCCTGACAATGAACACGTTAGTCACGTAGAATCCACTCTTTCCCGAATTCTCCCTATGTCATTACCAACCAAACATACCTCTCCATCCGAAATCCATTATATCATTAAGAATCTTCCCAATAACAAAGCTCCCGGCTATGACCTAATAAAAAATCAAATCATTAAATAATCACCTCTCACACATCTTTAACTCTATCCTCCGTATATCATACATTCCCTCTTCTTGGAAACACTTGGTCATTATTCTAATTCATAAGCCTGGGAAACCCTCGCATCTCCCTTCGTCTTATAGACCAATTAGCCTACTCCCCTCCTTCTCTAAAATCCTTGAAAAAATCATAATCAAAAGAATCTATTTAATTATAACCGAAAAAAATATTATTCCAGATACCCAATTTGGTTTTAGAAACAATCATTCACCCTTCAAGCCCTTCACCAAGTACACAAAATTGTAGACAACATTGCCTCTTCTCTAGAAAAAAAACATTTTTGTTCACCGTATTCCTTGATGTAGCACAGGCGTTTGATCGTGTATGGCACAAAGGCCTGCTCTAAAAAATTCGTTTCCTTCCCACTCCTCTATATCTTACCTTAAAATCTTTCCTCTCACACCGTACTTTCCAAGTGCGATGCGATGATGAGCTTTCAAATACTTTTCCTATAAAAGCTGGTGTTCCACAAGGTAGCATTCTCGCTCCTACCCTTTATAATCTATTTACTGTCGACATACCTCATTCAAACATAACTAACTTAGCCACTTTTGCAGATTACACCTGCATAACTTCTTCTGTTCCAGATATTAATTCAGCCATTAATAAACTGCAAATACATCTTAAAAAGCTAGAAACCTGGTTTAACCAGTGGAAAATTAAAGTAAATGATTATTCTTAGTCATACAATTCCAAATATCATAATTTCCCATGTTTTAGACCAGTAAGCTCTAGAATTAGGGGCATGGACAATTGACATCATTATAATAATACCTAACTTTCTAATTGAGTTTCTGTAAGTATAAATGGTTTAAAAGTGTCTATCTGTATGCTGTATGTCAATGTTTGTTCAATAATACATTTTCATAATTCATCGTTCCAAAAATATTTAAAAACTCTTTTGGTGTGTAGAGATTTGATATAGTATCAGGTAATCCAGAATTTACGATGAATGTCAAAATATTAGGATTAGTAACAAAAGTACCTTTTTTTTCATTCCAAGGTTAATTTTTGTTTTTTTATTTGAATTTGAATTCTCGGGTTAATTTGGAACTTCCCGTAAAAATTTTTCGTCGTGATCAGTTTGTAAATTATGAACAACACGATTTTGATCACACATCATAGACAAAAAATTCTAAGTAATACGAAATTCAAATTATTTACTACAAAAAAATATTATAAATAAATAGGTATACCTTGGTAACGTCTTAAGAAAATATTTCCAAAAATTCATCATCTAAATCACAAAACTCGTCTTCGCTCTCATATGGAATGTTTAAAACTTCAACTATGTCTTTATTGTTAACTTTACTAATTTTAATTTTAAACAAATCAAGAACAAAAATAGTTAAAAACGAAAAATAAATACCACTGACTTGTACATATAAACCATAATGACAAATGCATGGTCATATGTAACCGCGGTAACAAAATATCTGTTTTATAATCAAAAAATCATGGTTGAAGATTATCAACAGTTCATTCTGATAAAGCAGACGATAACAATACACGTTGTATTTTCTTCAACACCAAAGATATTATTATATTATAAAGATAATAAAATCGCGTACAAAAATATATACAGGGTGGCCCAGGAAGATTTGACAAATAAAATAACTATTGTTCTAGTGAATATTTTTAAGTTTTTTTTTTAAAAATAATTTATACTCATTTGCGCTATGTATTTTATTGCACTTAACTATTTTAATTTTTAATTTATTTTTTATTGCCTTTTTATTTAAAAATTCAAGATAGCCATTTTGTTAAGAATAAATTGCTGAACATTTTGACTAGTCGACAACCAAGTTTGGATAATTAATTTTTAAGTTACTAAAGGTTAAAGAATAGGATGGGAGGTGGAGTGCGGTAGAGTAGGCGCGTAGAGCTATTTTTATCTGCGCACATTTCTCTACTGCACTCCACCTCCCATCCTACCCTTTAACATTTAGAAACTTATAAAGTAATTGTCCAAATCTGGTTATCGAGCAGTTGAAATTTTCAGCAAATTGTTCTTAAAAAAAGGCTGTCTTGAGTTTTTAAATAAAATGGTAATAAAGAAAATAAAAAAGTAAAATAGTGAAGTGCAATAAAATACATAGTGCTTATAGCGCAAATGAGTATAAATTATTTAAAAAAAAAATCTTAAAAGTATTCACTAGAACAAAAGTTATTTAATTGTTACTAATTGTTTATAAACTAAGTTTATTTGTCTATTATAATAATTAATAATATTCAAAATACATTTTGACACTGACAAATTATTATTAGAAATAAAAATGATAAAACTTAATAGCCGGTTTATTACTTATTAAAATAAATTATACTCTTAAACTTGAAAAAAATTGTGCTTTATTTTTATTTTGTATTATGAGCCCGTTGTTTTTATTTTCCTGGCATAAATATTTGCCCTGTTCCTGAGTCCTATTAATCCGACCACGGCTATATGGCCTAGTGGGATAAAAATTGAAAATATCGTTTCCACAAAAAAATAGAGTTGCGCATTTTAACATGATTAGCAAATGATTATATAACTGTTAATTATTGCTTGGATACAGGAACTTATAATAATATTTAGGTTTAGTTTTTACATTTAAACGTTTTCGTTTAATTCATTAGTTATAAAGTATAATAGTGAGTAATTGTTGTTTTATTCATACTAATCTAGGTGTTTTTATAAAAATGAACATCAGAGGTCCTAAAGTCACAAAAGAACCCCGTCTCGCAATGTCCTCGGTGAGTAGTATGCCACCATGTAAAATTTGAAAACTAAGTATCGGTTATCATAGTCGTTTTGTAACAACGAGACCATGCAAACAAAAGCGATTGATAGTAATTATCTGGATCATTTGAGTAATTTGAAAACAAATGCTACACCTTCTGCGCATACACTCACTTCGATTGCAGTTGCCGTTTGTGCGTATGATCGACTAATCAATAAAACCGTTCACAATAATAACTTACCTTTTTTACTTCTTACTTATACGTTGGTACAGCGACGAGTATATCGCAAGAAGAAGTAGTAAAGTATTGCGAAAGAGGCGTTTCCATGATGGTCGTATGGTTTGACGGACTGACTGTCCAAGAATGCAAGAAAATGATATTTGAAATTCGCCAAGGCGTTTTTAACCATAGTTTGAAAAACGATCGAATACCGTACTCGTTAGCTATCGTGCTAAATCTCGAAGGGCAAAAAATAATAACAGGCACCATACTTAGAACCCAAGTAAGTCAAACGTGCACAATTCAATGTTAAACGCGCCCGTTAGAATAATATTTTTTTATAAACTTTAAGTATTATAACTAGTTAATTTTTTTGAGGGATTTTTTATTTCGTATATTACAATCCTCTACGTCAAATCTTGTACCTGTTAAACAAATGTTTAGGAACAATGTTTAAAAAAATAAAAGACGTAGATTCTTTTCCTCATAACACATGCTAACTCTGGTGTGGAGAAATGGATGGGAAAAAAGGAGAAGGATATCAATAAGGGTAAATGGATCACTGATGAGTGATAATTGCACGTTTTCAATGGGTTATTAAACGTAACTTGACTCAAATTACTGAGAGACTCCCAGCCAAAAGGCATGTTTATGTGATGTTATTACTCTCATTTAACACCTGATCGAAAGCAAAAATCTAATAGTACTTATGACAATATTGATTCACTTAATATCACCGTCCATGTTATAAGTTCAGTGGCTTTTTTATGTCAAATTTCAAATCATTACGGGAAGGGTCTGCCTTGGTTTAGAACCAGAGAAAGGGAGAGAATCAAAACATTTTGATCTCTGTTTTTACAATGTAATTATTGCTTAGCTGAAACAAACGATGATAAAACTAGAAACTAACGATTACGTTTACGTGACCAACAATGTTGAATACAAGAACAAATGTTCGCCGGAACGTATTTATGTGAACGCCGAAAATATTTTGCGATTGAAGCAAGGAGATCTGATTTATTTGGACTACGGCAAGATCGAACTATCCGTACACCAAGTGGGTAAGATCTGAGTTGCGACACGCCATGAATTGTTTGCCGTTGTTCAATGAATATACAAATCTAACATGCACACAGATAGCGAGGAGCTGCAGTGCCTGGTCAGACGAGGCGATTTTCTGGGATCCGAAAGAATGGTGCACATTCCGGGAATGCCGATACCGGCAGGGCTTACTGACGACGACGAGGGCCGAATACGCAAGGCCATACAAAACAAAATCGACGTGATACTCATACCCGGTGTCAGGGATGCAGCCTACGTCTACCGGGTAAAAGAATTCGTCCGTGAGTATAATAAATATAGCTTATACTGTATGATAGTTGAAACATGACGTGTTTTAGCTTGGATGCATAGTTGAGAAAGTATTGATTTTGTGAATGTTTTTTTTAGCATACATTTGTTTTTGCGATGACCGATTTGCAAAAAAAGGGTTCGGTCAACAGGTTAAATAACAGGTTCGGTCGGCATACGTACGGCTATAGATAAACTGGTTGCATATCAAGCTATTAAAAAGCGGCCACAAGAGTTCTCATCTATAAATATGAAAAAGTGAGATACTTCTAGCGCTACTCGTGGGCAAATCGTGGATCTTATTATTTTTCACTGAGGATCCGTGTTATATTCAGTCACGTTTATTATAACAGCCGGTTTATCAGCACTGACAACCCGGCTATAACAATGACCATCAGAAGTTCCAAAATGGGTTCGAACCCTACTCCGCCGTACCCCGTCGATTTTTCTCCTCACACGATACAATTAGGGCGGAATCTTTAGGATGCCTTACCGCCCAAAGGTGGGTCAAACGCCCGAGTTACCAAGTGAAGCACATGCCAGTCAAGTTCTAGGGAATAAACTCGGATTACTGGCTATCAGTAACCCAAAGTCCAGCGCTCGCCGTCATTCCTTTGGTTTTTCACCTGGCTCCTAGTTTAATTCAAAAAGGGTTAGCCTCCTTATCAACCACTGGTCAGACCGCGACACATCCAAATTGCTACAGTGATTTGGTTCACTGTAACCGTCAGATGTTATACTCCCATCGACAGAGTTGCTAGTCTTCCAGGAGTCAACGCCTCGACTGAAAAGTTTTGCGTGATCAGCATTTTTATCCATTTCGTCTGGCCAGGGAAGGACGAGCCCTTTCCATCATAAGAGACCGCCACCACAAATCGAACCGCCCCCAACACTCACCACAGTCGTCCCATGATGGTATTAATTTCACCTGGCTTTCGACCACAGGCACGGCCATGAGTTTGCCTCTTCGGAGGCGTATTGACATCCTCAGTTCGATGTATACATCGAACTAGTCACCTCTCCTTCTGACTATTTATTTGTCTTAGAACCCAGAAGGGCTAGTGGTCGGCTCATAACAAGGATCATCAGTGAAAAATAATTAATAAGTTCCACGATTGATCCACGAGTAGTGTTAGCATTATATAACTTTTTCATATTTTTCAATAAGAGCTCTTGTTGCCGCCGATCGAAGATTGCGTGATACAGGCTAATGTGCAACCATTTATCTATGCCGTGGGTATACGCGCACTATGATTGATTGTTTGGTTAACAATCAAAATACAGCAGACTAATGAAAAAATTACACAATTATTTATGTGTACATATAGTTTTAAAAACATGTGTAATTTTTTAAATGTCACAGTTAGATAGCACTTGTTACTAACTTATTTGGTTATTCGAATAGAACGCGAAAAAGGAAGCGACATTGATTTGTACGCTAAAATCGACAACAGTATTGCTATCGAAAACCTTGATGAAATCTTGACACTGGTCGACGGTGTTTTCCTTGATTTACCAAGTCTGTCTATGGAAATAGGCCACGACAAGATATTCATCGCTCAAAAGATTGTTTTATCGAAATGCAACATTGTACGCAATAATCGTGGCATCCTATTTAAAGTGCAAAAAAATAACTCTCCGTCTTTCCGTTAAAGATGGGAAAGCCGACAATCACTCACGGTGGGTTTCTGTCATCATTGGAGGTTACGTCGATCCCGTCGAACGCCGAAGTCAACTCCGTCATCAACACCGTACTCGATGTGACCGACGCCATTTACTTGAACGTCACACTGCGCACCGACTATCCAGAGCACTGTGTAGAGTATTTGTCCTACGTGTGCCGTCAAGGAGAATCCGCCATTTGGGAACAACAGATGTTCAACGAGTTAAATCTCAAGGTTTAATAGGCCTAAAAACATAAATTCCTTTAAAAGGTTTTAAGACGTTAAAACATTAGCGGTTCTTTTGCCGGGGTTAATTTGACTGATAATATGAAATGGTTAAATCACAAAATAACCAGAAGGAAAACTTTAAACAAATTACATGGGTTCTCATTGGGCCGTCGAAAAAGGTCGGCTACCATATTGTTTTTGCGGTAGGTAGTCAGACTGTAAGATAATACCCGGGTACCCGTTACTATTTAAGTTTCAAAAGTTGATATAAAAATAATAATTTTTTGAGAGGGGGAAAGAAAAAAAGAATTGCGAAGACACGAGATCACCTTGCATAAAACACTATAAAAAAGAAAAGAACATTTGTTATCACACTCTATGAGATATTGAATGGATCACGATTACACTGTATTTATACCGAGTGATTCATTAAGTATAAGACACCGCTTTTCTCTTAAAACAATTGCAATTTTGTATTTCTCTCTTTTAGAGACACGTTAGTAGTTTATGTTGTTTTACAATAGGTATTACTTATTAGAGATTATACAAATATTAATCTTCTTTATTTTTTCCCAGAGTTCAATCCACTTTTGTAAATTAAACGGTAAATTATATATTTAATAACTTTTTAAAATAACGATTAATTTGCTAAAATTTTAACTGCTCGATATCCATTTTTAGATAATTAATTTTAGAATTAGTGAAGTTTAAAATTAATAACAGTAGGGGGAGTGCAGTAAAGTAATGCACGCTGATAAAAATAATGCTACTTATCGGCCAGTCAATAAATTACACTTAATTAAAAATTAAATATTTTATTCTATTTACTATAGAAAACTATAGTTCTAATGTTGATAACTAAACTTTTCATAATTTGAACTTGTAAAATAAAATGAAAACAAATCTAACCATCAGTGACTGATAATAAAATGTTTAAAAATAATACTACTATATTTTAAACAATTATATTATGAGAAATAAAATAAAACGTATTATTAATCATTAGTCTAAAGTTTTACTTTTATACTAAGCAATATTTACTATACGGAATATAACTAAATCAAATATATACTTTTAATTTTATAGTTTAAACAATAATAATTCCTCGTTTCGTATAACGTTTAGAAAACATTAGTCATAAAATAAACAAAAGTCAGTACAGTGAAGTCGGAGCATAGTGGTCCCCACGAAAAAATTGTACTGAATTTAAAGTTCTAAATATTTCATTGGTCAATAGACGATGTATGTTTTATTTTTAAAAAGTTTATGGCTACTCATCATCAAAAATTGACAAATGGTTTCGGGTACCCGGGTTTCCCGGCCTGAGACTCTCGGGTACTCGGTGGTTTCGGGTTTCACCAGTATTTGCGAGTACCCTTTATAACCGGTATTACCTCATAAAAATCAATAGCTTTAGTTTCTGGCCACACTAAACCACGAAAATCGTGGTAATATTATATGTGATCGACTTTTTTTCTATGTACGTTTAATGTTTTTTATTGTTATTATATATATTTTACATGAAACAAATCCAGAAGTATGGACTTTTTTTTTTAAGGCCCCTGGATACCGACCGTTTTTTTCAGCCAAAACACATCTTTTTTTGTCCATCGTACAGATCTAACCAGTGATCCGATTAGCAATCTAAAAACAGATATGAATTTTTTATGAAGTTTACTTGAGATCGGTCAGAGCGTTTTTTTCAATTTTTATTTTTAACCCTTTCCAAATTTGAATTTGAATTGTTATAAAAAGTTCAAACGTGTTTTATGCGTAGTAGGAGTAAGATATCAAAAAAGTACGCTGACCGATCTCAAGTAAACTTCATGACAAATTCAAATCTGTTTTCAGATTACTCATCGGATCACTGGTTCAGCCTGTGCGATGGACAAAAAATGTACTATTATATTAACTAAAATAGCTTTTTCTCATAGACAAAATGATTTAAATAAAAAATAATACCGTGATGATTTTAAAAATTAACCGGAAAATTAATTGGCATGGTCGAAATGTATTAAAACCACTTTTTTCTTAAATATTGCCTATACAAAACTCCTTAAAAATGATCGGTATCCAGGGGCCTTAATGGAATTAAAAACGTTCGTTTCCATTTAAAAAAAACTAGATCTATACTTGGTTTTACGTATACGGAAACGAATTTAAACTTTTTCTACTTATTGAAAAATATCGTAAAATATGTACCTTCGAGTATAGAAAAACAATTATTTTCAAAATATTCATATTTTTTGAGAAATCGAGTGTCTTATATCGTATGGATCACCCTGAATAAGTACCATACACGAGAGATTTTTTTACGGATCCAGAGTTTAAAATACAAATGTTTATATTATGTTAGTTAATTAATTGAGTTGAATCAACTTTTGACACTTACGGTAAGTATTACATGAGTGCATGGCACCAGAAAAGCTTAACCCATGAAAAATAAAATTTCGTAAACCTTAAAAATGTTAGGATACCCAAAAGATAAATTACACAATAATATAAACATTTGTATTGGCTATAAAACGGTATCTATTAATATACATTTTTTTTATCTACAGTTACGTATCGAAGAGTCTAAAGGAATTTTAGTAGTTATAATAATATTTTCTGTGGCCCCACTATGCCAGATTTTATTTCTTTTGTCGATTACATTTGATCTTTTACACACTATAGTCCAAACTGAAACCAGATCCTGCTCAAGGGTTCAGTATCGGTTGTGTGACGGTATCGCTCAAAAGCCACGCGACAGCAATAATAGTCATCTCTACGTCCGGTGTGTCAGCTCAGAATATTGCCAGGTACCGCCCAAGGTGTCCGATAATAGCAGTTACCAGACATGGAAAGACAGCTAGAAAATTAGCCGTATGGCGCAATCTGATCACAGTCCACTACATAAGTAAGTTTCGTGAATAAACTATATAAAAATAACACTTATTACTAAACATATTAAATTAATACATCTTTACGAAGCGATTAAAACTTCTATTAAATTTATCGTTTTTAAATATTTCATAACGGGTTAGCAATAAAAATATTATAAATGTAAAAAAATATGAAAATATGTACAGTGGGGTTGGAGCTATTGAGCAGGGGGTGGGGGGCAGTCATAGGTCGACAGAAATTAGTAGAACATTACTTTGCATGCAAGTATGCTCCTAAAATCACCAATATATACATTGTATTATGCATTAAAAAAAAAATAGACTATTAAATCTTGATTAATTTTATTTTAATTCATAAAAATGAATAACTAATAAAATAATAATTAATAATTATCAATTAAAAATACAACTTGTTTTAATCAAAACCTCCCCCCCCCCCTCTGAACATTTTGAAACTCACCTTGCATGTCTGTTTCGAAAAATAATAATGTTCTCAAATTTTTTTTTCGATTTTTTTGGCCATGGTCGTATAAAGTATTTTTAGTTTATTTCTTTACTGATATATGATGACTACATCATCAATATACGAACTATTTAATAATACATTTTAGCAGTGCTTCAAGCGACTCGAGACTGATGACTAATCAATTAAATAAGTAAAAAAATAGAAATAATAATGAATTGCAATAGTTAAATCAATATAATAGACATTAAATTTCAATAATTTCTCTTCAGTCGAGTCTAATGCACCAATTGTCATTAGTCAAGAGTAATCAGTGGTCGCTGTCCGTTTTCCCTGGTTTAAGTTCAAGTTTGTTTGTTCAATACCTTGTACTTTTTCCTTTCTAAATACACTTGTCTTGAGATTCATTCGCACAGTATATGATATTTCCTTAGGTCCTCGTGCCTTGTGATTCGTTTGTACCCCTTGTACCTATTCTAACGTGACGACGGCTCTTCGACATCCGCGAAGAACTCGGACAACTAAACGAATACCGTCAGCAACTACACTATACTACCTCTTTTTGTCTTACCTCTATTTATGTTTTTCTAAGCGTTTTTAGAAAGAATCTAATATGTAAAGTTATTTCAGATTTTTTAAAAAAATATTGAAAAATTATCAAATTTTGGGCAGCACGAGAAAAACTTTTTTTTAAAAAAACACATTGTAAACTCAATTTAAATAAATAATTGTTACTCGAAAAAATACATATTTTTTTTTAGAAAGCGATTATTTAACATAATATTGATTTATAATATTTTTTTTTTGATGGCTTGATACTATAAAAAAAAAACGATAAAAATTATGTTTTTGTGGTTAAGGGTTTATTTAAATATTTTATTTCTTTAGCTCATATCTTTGCCGCCAAATCTTTATTGTACGTTTTTTTAGCTCCTCAAGAAACCGAATGGTTAAAAGACATCGAAGCCCGCATACGATTTGCAATGAATTTCGGCAAAACTAAAGGCATACTGAAAAATGGGGATTTAGTAATAGTAACAAGTGGAAGTAAAGAAAGTGTAGGATTTACGAATACCATGCGAATGATATATGTGAATTCCGGTGATATCTACGACTAGAAGAGTAGTCGGCTTATTCGACTATAGTAAAAACTTGATATGTATTATGGTTATAGAAATAATTATAAATCGAATAATTCTGACAATATTAATTTATTTATTTGAGTAACAAACATAGAATGAGTACAGAAGAATACCACAACTTTTAAAATCTGTATTTATTCAACGAGACATTTGGTAAAACGTATGAAGACATAATAATTTTAAATAGTAAAAAATATATCTAATCTATTATCGAACTCATTCCATACTCTCTGAAGCATTTCAAGCTTAACAGTTTCAACTGTCGCAGTTTAGCTCATCTCAGTTATTTGGTAGAGATGGGAAGTAAACCTTATGTTTTACGAACCCCCTTTAGAAAAAATCATCGGGGTGAAATCGGAGCTTCTTATGACTTTAGTGGTGAAGAGCATTGTCACGAGCTGCCTGACGACAAATTCACCGTTGCAGGTATGCTTCATTATTTACGTGGCGGCCAATGCTCCTAGCGACATCTTTGGGCAACCAAATTAAACTTCAGAAATTCCCAGACACAATAGATGTCAGAGTAACGTTCTGGTCGGTTGAATTTATACGAATTATTTGCATAGTTGTGGTATTCTTTAGTGATCGGCCTGTATAATAATAATAATTACAATAATTGTCTTGTTTTAATTTGATTTAATTATCATTATTTTATTTTTGTTATTTAAAATTGTTTACGGCAACAAGGGCAAGTGTACAGAAATAATAACTAAAAACGAATACAACGAATAAATAAATAGCACAAATATAACAAAAAAAATAATTACAATTAATCCACAGCACTTATTCGCAACAAATTAATATTATCAGAAAAGAAATCAAAATTACATAGATCATTGCACGAACTTAGCATGCGACGAAGAGGGTTATTTATAAAAAAATTGTTTATATGGTGCTCTAAATAAAATGTCTTCGTGTGTTTACATTTGGCACTCTAAATTGAATTTTTTCCAATATTTCTGGGCAATCAATCATACCATTAATTGTAAGTATTTTAAAAATAAATGAAATATCTATGAATTTACGTAGTTTGCTCGCATTGAAAGTTCCTATTTTTATAATATTTTATTTAGTCATTTTTGAATTATTTATTATCATTGTAGTTAAATTATTTTTACTATAATATTTTATGCCAAAAGGGCAGTTAATTATTGATTTCTTATTACCAAATTGTATGTTTTTTAGCAACTACTTATTATAATTGTTGAGATAACATTTTGTGCCAAAAAGGCAATTATACATTTATTATTGAGTTATAGAGTATTATTATAATTATTACTAGCAATTTGAGTTTTATTTATTTAGTTATTAGTTCATAGGAAATCCTTACACACCCACATTATACACACCTTACACACCTTGCATATCATAGCTCTCTGGTTTTGTGTAGGCAACTCCTCCCACCTCTACACTACACTCACTAACGGTTCGGATAACATTGGTTGGTGACCAGGTTAAGTGGCCTAAAGTTGGTTAGAGGCATAGGACCGACTAAATCCATAAAAAGTTTTTCAAAACTATACCTAGATGTGGTGGTGATAACCATTGGTTGTTTTGTATTTAAATGTTTTTTTGATTTTTGGCAAATGTCGCATTTAGATATATAATCTTCTATTTGTTTACGCATCCCTTTCCAATGGTATAACCTAGCAATCCGACTAAACGATCGCTTGGAACCCTGGTGCCCTCCTAACGGATTATCGTGAAATTCCCTGATTATCTGCTGTTGTTGATCTATGTCAACAATAGCACGTGGTTCGTTATCTGTATTAATTGATTCGGAATCCGATACGAGTGCAGCGGCCTCGTTGGCGGCGGCATCGGGCGGTGTACCGTTTGCCGTTTCGTCCTTGGTCGCGTAAAACAATGTAACCTGGATATTGCTATTAGAAAAAACGTATCGCGTCATAGCTCGGGTTTGTGCAACGTCTTCTATACATTTACTATTTAAATCGATATGAACGTGTGTGGTATTGTTTGCACATGTGTAATCCTTTACTTCTGACAATTTATCATAAATAGATTGGGAAGTAAACGGATTACTGTCGCCTAAAAAAAACAATATACAAAATTTATCCGTGGAATAAATGTATTTGTCTGATTGCGGAAATGTTACATCGTGCAGTTCTGGGTAACAAGTGGTCAATTCCTTATATGAATTAGCAAACCGGTCTTGGTCGAGAAATAATACTACTACGGTGTTGTCGGCTACGCTCGTTATAGTATCGTTTACGTCGGTGACACGCGAGTTGAGAATAATGGAACTTGTATATCGATTAAAGAAATCGTCAAACCCTCCTGTATACGTAATCTTGTGTATATAATTAGGAATATTTTTTATTTCGTATTCCGGGATAGCCCTTGATAACGCATCGGCGTTAGTGTTAAATTTTCCCTGTTTATAGACTACATCGAATTGGTACTCAGATAACTCTAGTCTCCAACGGACTAGACGTGAACTAGCGTCTTTGATATTGAATAAATAACATAACGGGCGATGGTCTGTGAAAATAGTAAAATGTCTACCCCATAGATAAGGCCTAAAATGTTTGACATTCCAAAGAATAGATAGTAATTCTTTTTCTATAGTCGAATAGTTAATTTCAGCTTTATTCAAAGTTCGACTTGAATAAGCACAGGGTAGATCCCTTCCAATGGGTCCTTGACTTAAGACTCCTCCCAATGCGTAACTACTTGCATCGGTGCTGAGTACAAAGGGCTTTTTGAAATCGGGAAATTGTAAAATAGGTTCTGTAGTTAAAATGTCTTTGATTTGACAAAAAGCTTGTTCGCATAGATCACTCCAAATAAATGGTACGTTACTTTTTAGAAGTGAAGTTAATGGTTTAGTGATCTTTGCGTAGGACGGAATGAACTTCCGATAGTAATTGCTAAGTCCCAACAGACTCTTTAAAGTTTTTGTGTTAATAGGTCGAGGGAAATTTAGGACTGCCTCTACTTTTCTAGGGTCCGGACGTAAACCTTGTGAAGAAATGACATGCCCCAGGTAAATCGTTTCTTTACGGAGAAATTCGCATTTGGCAGGTTGCAACTTTAAGTTGTGTTGTCGTAGACGATTAAAAACTTTAATTAATTTTTCTGAATGATCCTTTAAACTAGTCGCATGCAAAACAAGATCATCTAAATAGGCGTATACAAAAGGTGGGCTTAGACCACTGATAACGCTTTTGATGAGACGCGAAAAGGTCGCTGGCGCTGAAGCCATGCCAAAATTCAGTCGAGTGTATTGAAAGTGACCTTGATCGCAGCTGAACGCCGTTTTTTCACGATCTTTTGGGTCTATTTTGACTTGCATATAACCGTTAGCTAAGTCTAAAGTTGTAAAATATTTAGAAGAGCCTAAATTGTCTAGTATATCGGTAATATTCGGCAATGGATACGCGTCTCCCTTAGTTATCTCGTTGAGTTTACGGTAGTCAATACAAATACGAAACTTGGTTTTACCCGTTCTATCTTCCTTTTTTGGAATGACAAGAAGAGGGAAATTCCATGGACTATTACTATGTTCGATAATACCTTGCCCTAGCAATTCGGTGACTTGTCTGTCTACCTCCCCTTTTTGAGCTTGCGCCAATCGGTACGGCTTAAGATGTATCGGTCTAGCATCGGTTGGCGTATTAATTGAATGCATAAGTGTTTTAGTGAAAGTGAGCGAGTCGCCTTCAAGAAAGAATAGGTCTGAGTACTTATGACAGATGTCTAAAACAGAATCACGTTCATCGGGATTTAAATGGGTCAAGTCTAAATTATCGTTTAAACGAGAAATACGATCCGGTTGTGTGGCTGTGGGGATAGTGTCGGTAGTGTTCGACGAGTCTTGGATTACATTAACGTTTGCTGTGTCTAATAATTCCCATATACAGTCATTTAATGATAGATTGCGGATTTCAACTGGCGCTGTGTCAAGATTAATGACACTTGATATAACCTCGTTATTGTGTACTGTCGTAACACAATTCCCTAGAATAACATCATCTGTTAGATTTTTATTATGAAGAATAATATCGGTATTGTTCGGGATAATGTCGTGTGTTTGAATAGAGTAAATATATTTTGCACGCGCGGGTACCATAATAGAATTTTCGTTTGTTGGTAGAATCAAAATATTATCGTTTAAGTCGAGGACTGCACCATGAGACTTCAGAAATGCTTTTCCGAGTAATGCGTCAAAAGGTAAAGGAAAATCGTTTTCTACGATTTGAAATTCTACTAAAATTTTGCGGTTATCAATAATAAGTTCGATAATAGTTTGACCTAAGGTCTTTACTGAGACTGAATTTATGCCGTTTAAAATTTTTGCCTTGGAAGTATCGATCTCGACAAAACCTTTAAGTGATTGAATTTTAATTAAGTTAACATCGGCGCCACTATCTAAAAAAAATTTCCCGTTTCCTGCTTTTAAATGTGTTGAATAGCAACAAATGTGATCGTTTTCGATTTTTGTGACTAGTTTAATACTAGCGGTTTGAAAGTCACTTGCGGTTTTAATAGCGCTATCGGAGGCAGAACGCGAGTTTGTTGCCCTTGTGTTAGGCTGACGACGATTAAACGACGGTTTACGTGTGTCGCGAGCGTTGTTTGAATTATTACGCGGCGTTTGAGAAGAACCTGCGGAATTTGCGTTCGCTTTCTGTTCTTCGACGAATTTTAATTTCCTACATTCCGAAATATGGTGGTTATTTTTTTTACAATAAGCACAGATAAGGCGTACGAAATTATTAGGACGTGTTTGTTTATCGTTAGAACGGTTTTTCTTAAAATTTGGATTAAAATTGTCGCGTTTATGAAGCGCGTATTCGCTTTCGAGAGCTTTTTCTTCTTCTATCGCGACTGTTACCGCTGATTCGAAAGAATCGGGTCTTGTGGCTTTAAGGATTGTGCGTATTGGTTGAATAAGACCACTAATAAATACAGCTAATGATTGAGCTTTGACGACTGCGGCCATACCATTTATGGTATTCTGAGAACGACCTTCTGTCAAACCATGAAGTTAATATCCTGGCAAGCCTTTGCTACTTTTCGAGCGTAAACGTTAGCTGATTCGCCTTTATCCTGCCTGTGCGACCGCTACAGAATTTTGTAAATAAGAACCAGAATGTCAATGTGCAAAGGTCGATTTTACAATTTGTTAAGTTAGCATAATCTCCTATGATTCGGTAGCGTATTGCTTCGAAAGCTTTCCCGATAATTTACTCAATACCGCTTAAAAATAATGGTTTTTAAGCTATCATGTATTTTTCAAGAATAAAATCACACTGACGTTCAAAAAAGTAAAATCTATGGTTCCGTCATAATGCGGAATTATTGAAGCCCCATCTAAATTAAGACTTACGAGTGTACTGTACTACCGAGGCGTTTCCCGTGTTGCTACTCGCAGTGGCCAAGGCGAGTTAATAACGATTTTTACAATCGTAAAAGAAAAGTATATTGTCCTTCAGAACTAATAATGAGACAATAAACGTATGCTTACAGTTCGATAGAAGACATCGTAGCGGCGTTGAAGTTGAAGGTTGAGTGGTCGAAAATTTGGAGAGAGCCGTCCAAAGAGTCCTTTGAAAATGTGTGTTGTAGTTGAGGGTAGAGGTCGAGATTTCTGACACCACTGTTATGCCTGGAGGCCGTGTGAGGATGGAAGAGGGTAGGCAGAACAGAATTTTAACAAACAAAGTTAGTAATAACTTTTAATACGTATGTTAAAATAAGAAACGATTAACAACACAATGTAAAACAGTTAAGTATGGACAATAGGTCTCGTAAACAGATCGTAGAGCTGTTGAGCGCTGGACGACATCTGACCAATTAGCCCTGTTCTCTGTGGTTACTTATAGTGGTCGGTCGGCCCTGGACGGTGATAGTTGGACTCCTGGATGTCGTCATATGCAGAACGCAGAGATGTAAAGTATAATAGTACTTAAGTCTAAATAAGGAGTTATTTTAGATGAATGACCATATAGGGATTGTCATCGCCGTATGGTTATTTTTTAACTACAAGCTAGGTAAAAAAATGCTATTACCTACGCTTGAAGCTAGTTTTCAACACTACAATAAATTGCACAACACATCTAAAGTCGTTCAATAATTTTTCGAAAGGTGTTTTAATCGAGTTATGGATTTCAAACATTTTGTATTTTTACACATACATACATTTATTTCATCTAATTTTTTTAGTTTGGTTTTAACGCTCTATTAACTTGAATAGCGCTTATTCTAATTGTATACTTTGTTCAATTTAGAAGTAGTAGGCTGGCAAAAGTTGGTATGTCACTTTGTCACTTTGGTGTAATTAAAGTGGTTTTAATGTACGTATTACACAAAGTGGCAAAATATACTATGTCTGGATGCGTTCATTATCAAGCTAATATTCATAAGTACATTATAGGTAAAAAAAAATTGTTTGGTTTGTTGTCTAAAAATGATACGCCATTCTGTTACTTCTCCCTACATAATATATTATAATACTAATAAATTCAATATTTGCATTGAGTTTTAAACTGCTAATACCTTAAGGAATATTTCTATAGAAACAAATACTTATAGAATTGTTGTGTCGATTAAAAACTTAAAAAAATTGTATATATTCCGGAAAATTTTGAAAAAGTGACATAATATCATCATGTTGTGGTATACAATAGATGTAGGTATATTGTACTGTATCTGCTTAATATGTGAAAATCCTGAGAGAATATCCGCTGTGATGACAGTATAGGTTTTGGTCTCACGGAGTCCAATATTCGATATCGAAAACGGACTTAACGGCGGCTATTATCCGCAACAACAGTGCTTTCAACGCGTCCGTGTGTTGTGGGGCGAAGGCGAAATCCACCGTAGTGATGTCGGTGCTGTCGTCGGTGTTGACATCTATCGTGACGATTTTCCTCAAGATTTCTTTCTGTTTGTCCATCAGCTCGCCGACGACCTCGGCGTTCAACAACGTGGATCGCGCCAAATTGTAAACGACCCACCAGATTTTGGCCGTCTCGTTAAGTTCGTCCGCCGTGGTCTCCAAGTACGATCTAGCCGCGGGCCAGTACCGCCAAAGAGCGTCTCCCGTTTGCATCAGGTCGCCCACCGGCACGCCGGGCATCTTGAACCGGACCGCGTTGTCTCTGGGGTCGTCCACTGTCGCGGCATCTTCTTCTTCGATCACCGGCCGACCCACCGTCTTGGCGTCAACCGCGGCCGCTAGCGTTCTTATGGACCTGACGGTTTTTCTGATTTCCTCGACGGTAGGGCTTTCCTCCTCCGCATTTGCCGCGTTGAAACGACCGCGTTTGGCCGCGGGTTCTTCCAGCCACGCTATACCGTTTTCCAACACCCTCCGCTCCGCCTCGTAGCCGGCGTCGATTCTGCGCTTTAGCCGGTCGATCTCGGTCAACAGTTTTTCCATGTCGTTCAATTTACCGTCGCACGGTAGAATATCCGTCGCCGCTATATCGAGTTGGTCGATTAACTTTTTCACCTTATCTTCGACCGGCATGGCCTCGTAGCCGACCGTCTCCACCGGCGGTTCCGGCTCCGGATCGACATCTCCTATCGGGCTGACCACGTCTCGCCTGATCATCAGCGCTATGACCAGCACGAACATTGCCAAACCGGCGAAATACTGCAGCAACTCAAGTAATAACTCGGTAGTCATGTTTTGAAACAAAAAAAAATTACAGATATTAAAAATTAAAATAAAACCTAGTTATTTCACCGCACAGCGGAAAAACATTGAATCATGATTTCTAGTATCTAAGGTGGCTAGTATATTAAAACATATTAAGTTTCTGGCTAATATTTTAGTGTATGAACTTTTCCAATCAACCACCCACAAGGAAAATATTTAGAGGCCTTGTCAAAGGATGGTATAGAATGGAAGTTTATACCGGCGCGTTCCCCTCATTTCGGTAATCTACGAGAGAGTGCCGTTAAATCGATGAAAAGTCTTTTATACCGGTATCTAGGAGAGGCTCGTTTAACTTTTGAGGAATTATATATTATCTTAACAAGAGTAGAAGCATGTTTCAATTCCCGGTCTTTTACGCCTTTATCCACTGATCCATTCGACCTTTTCTGTCTGACCCCCGGTCACTTTCTTATAGGCGACTCTTTAATGGCGGTTTCGGAGAGGTCCCACGAGGCTACCTACCGTAATAGGTTAGACAGGTGGCAAAGGGTCAGCCAAATTTCGGCGCACCTATGGAAGAGATGGAGCACGGAGTATCTTGGGCAATTGCAGGAGCGTACCAAATGGGCAGGAGAACAGGGCCCGAAGTTAGGTGTGGGTACGGTTGTCCTAATTAGGGATGACAACTTACCACCACTTCAATGGAGGATCGCCAAGGTATTAAACGTCCAATTAGGGAATAACGAGGTCATTCGATCTACCTTGGTACGTACAGCTGATAGGGAATTAAAACGCGCGGTCCGTCAGTTGTGTCCATTGCCGTTCGAGGGGAATTGTCCACTTTATTAATTGCCATATATATTTTTTTCTTTTTCTTGTTTTGTGTATTAACTGTTTGTCTTATGTTTACAATAATTAATTGATTTTTTTGTTGAAATAATATTTCAAGGCGGCCGGCGTGTTTGGTGCAATTCGGTTTTTTTTTTGTATTATTATTATTATTAGCCGTCAGCGGCCGGTAATAGCACTGTTATATTTTTATCGACACATGATAAACGAGTCGAAATTGGATCGACACACGACCACGACCGCCGATCCTAACAGCACATTTATTGTAAAAATTGTGTTCTTCATTTATCTGACACTAATCGATTTACATGAAATGAGTATATTAAAAGAGTTATAATTAAACAACACATTTTATAATACTTTAGATGTAAGTACAGTGTAAGTTTAGGTTGTACTAAGGACGGACCGTAATTCTTCGTTATTGTGGTAATAACGTGAACAAACTTATTTTTTAACTCCATCTTGAGACGCCAATATGTTTTTGTTTATTCCAATGTCTTCATTAATAAATCTCTTTTGTAACTTGGTTTTTGTGGTAAATTTATTGCACTTTTATTTCTGTTAAACAATACCACCAGATACATTTATATAAGATATTATTATTGTTTTTGCTCATGCAGGAATAATAATAATATATTTACCCATCTAAACATTTTAATGGCTTTATCATTCGTAGTGTGGTCATTCGATTATTTGTAGGTTGCGGCCGTGTCGAAGATATGGGTGGAAGTTTTAATAATGGCAGTTTGCTTTGACTTGTGTGTTTAGGACTTCTGTCGGTTTTCATGTTATTCAACTGCGGCAAATGCAGCGGAATTTTTATACCCTGTCCAGTTTCTTTTGATTTATACGTTTTAGTAAATTTATTCTTTAGTTTTGTTGTTAAATTAGTGTCAAGGTGACACACGTTTGTCGTTACACTAGAAATAGCATCTTGACTGTGTGTCGTCCAATCGCCTCGATCGTGGGTGTCTTTTGAAAATGTTTGATTATTTTGTTTGAGCAATAATAAGGCATCTGCTGTTCCAGTGTTCACAAAATTTTTAGAAATAGATTTATTTTTGTATTGTACGTTCCTCAGAACCGGCAATTTTGTTGCTTTGAATAAATCTTGGTTATTTTTTTTGTCAACCCGTGTCGTTGAACTTGTTTCGATACTACGTATGTTTCTTCGATGACTAATTTGTTTTTTAAATTCGGCGGAAGTAGTCTCTTCCAACTTTTTAGTGTCGTCAAAATTACTATATTTTTGTTTGTTTCTTATGCCATCCATACCAACTTTTATTGGTCCGTAATATTCCAAGTTGGTAAAACTATTCGTTTCACGTTGAAAATCTAAATTTGTTGTAATTTGTATAATTTTAGTTTTTAATATTATAATAAATTAGTTTTCGAACATTTTTATTATTAGGTAAGTGATAATAATTAAAAAATAAATACTTAGATGCGAAATGGTAGATGGTAAAAAAAAATAGTATAATCAATTAATTACCGGAAGGAAAATATCAACAGGTATCTACATCGATTTTTTTTTTAAATGATTGTCTTTAAAATCATTGTTCTAATTTTTTCAAGGTTTCAAAAAAAAAAAAACTAAAATTGTATATGTCATTTTAAGAAATCGGTCAAATGCTAGACCATTAGACCGATTTCTTAAATCATGGTCTCCACAGAAAATTCGAAAAACTCAAGTAAACACATAGTAAAAAAACTACCATCCCAGCACCGCATCCAAGTAATAATAAATTAAAATTTCATCCTGAAAAGTCTAACATGAATATATATAAATATTTTACAAATGCATTTTGTATCAAGTATATGTTGGGTTAAATAATTTATCCGATTCATTACAAACTACCTCATTGATATCAATTTTTAGAGACATGACAATTAAACATGCTTAAATTTTAATTAAACTTGACAGGTTGCACTTTTGTTTGATTATTATTTTTTTTTAATTATATTTTACATATACATACCAACAGATTTAGCAGTAGTAAAAGAATTCCAACTTTCAGAACATTTAATATCATCATTATCGGAAACTAAAGTAGAAACAGGATTTTTCAATTCAAAATCATTCGCCTCCTTCAGTAATGAATATTTTTTCTTTTCGTCCACTAAACTACTTTTATTGAAAATTAGCTGCTTAGTATCATGGTTCATAATCAGCTCATCATTAGTACATTTTTTGTTGTTAGATGTAGATAAATTAGAAAATATATTTGGAAAAATTGGATAAGTAACGACGAGTGTGTTTGTATTCTTCATTCCATTATTTTTCGTTTCAAATATGTTTGGTAGATTATTTAAATTCATATTATCCTTATTTTGTTGGGAAATGATAATTCTTTCTTTTGAATCTTTCCGTTTTAATTCATAAGACAGTGGGTTTGAGGATTCCTTCTGTAAACGCTTCTGTATCAAATACAAGAAGTTTAGAAATAACCGAACAATTTAAATAAAGTTCAAATTCTACACTAAAACCAAACAATCATGTATTCAAATACTTTAATGATAGAAATATATTTTTTTTAACCGATGCTATATTCTTTGATTTTTGTGATATTTTTAGAATAATCTATATATGTAATTAAATAAATTTACTAAAATTTCACTGTCGGAGTTATCTTCATTATCATGTCGACTCGTAGTCTTATTTAATTTTATTAAGTGTATATCTTCATTTATTTTATAACCAAGTTTTACTGAATCTTTTTGATCAACTTCATCCAGTGTTTGCAGTTGATCAGTAGTAATTGTCTTGCTTACATCCAAAACATTGGAATGAGAACAGGTCTGCTTCCAAATCATGCGTTCGAAATGTCTGAAAGGGTTTTTCTACATGGTGACTTAAATTTGCCATGATACCCAAAATTGAGTCTCACCAAAATACAAAAAAATAAGCAGTGAGACCCAAAATTAGGTCTCACAGTATATATATGTTTTAAAAATGTCCTACCCAGAAACGGGTCTCATTTATCAATATATTATCGTCGGAATCGAATTCTACAGTGTTGTCACTTCACATTGGTTTTTGTAAAAACTAAATAGCTGATTTACTTTTTTTTACTAAGCAATTTTTGAATTGAAAAAAGTTTTAAGTACTTTCTCAAACATAACCAACTTAAATATATAATTCATACATTTTATCAATAATATGTAAAATATATTTTATCACGCACGTATTGTGCCATGAAAAGAAATTTATTATATAACCTCGTTAACCAAAATCAAATAAATTCTACATGATATTTTCTAAATATTCTTGATGTAAACTCGTTTTGAAATTTTTTTTTTTTTAGAAATTAAAAATAAGAATTTTATTCTTTTTGATCTCAAGGCTAAAGATCTTAAATTACTTTTAAGTTAAATTTGTATATTTTACATTTTCAGTTGTTATAATTTTCTTTTTCTTTTGAATCTCAAGGATAAAGATCTTAAATTGGTTTTAAAAAGCCATTGCATACTTTATTGATATAATACAATTTAAACAAGAATATTTTAAAAATTGTCGTTAACTATCTCTTAATGTGTAAAAGTTATTTTGATACCTATTTATGTATAACATTTTTGAGGTTCAATAATGGGTCTCCCTACAGTATTATTTCTTATTGAGGGTCAAATATGGGCCTCATGATAATAGGGAAAACAATAATTTTTTGGTAAGTGGCATTGTGTGGCCATGAGACCCATTTTTGAGTCTTACTCCTAATTGGTTAAAAAATATACTTAAGCCAATCTGCAAGCCATTTTAATAGTATGTACAAAATTTCAATTAATTTATGCAAAATTTGTTTTCGAAATTTTTATTAGTCAATCATGTCAAAAACCAAGGGGCGGTAGGGGCATAGAAACGTGAGACCCAAGTTTGGCTTTCATGGCGCTCAACGTGCTACTAGAAATCAAAGTCTAAATAAATGTTAAATGAGTAATCAGATGTATTCATTATTAATATTAACATTAATATAACCAAGATGATGTTGTAGGAGACAGTATTGGATAGTAAAATATTACAAATTTTTGATTGTAAATGCAAAATATAATCAAACCAAATTTGGCATTGTATTTTGTGAAAAAGCTAGATTTTTTTTTAATTACCTGCGTGAAAATTAAAAAAAAAATTGTATTTATCATTATGGCAAGCGCAGATAGCTGCTGCCTACAGCAGTAATTATCATGGAAACGCGATAATAGATATAATAGATTTTACGATCATGCAAATGTACACCGTGGTTGGCGATAGAACGAGCGGTTACAAGAATTTTGGACTACAGAGGCCTATTTTAAAAGTCCCTCTCACCGAAATCGCCTATTACCCCAAAAAAATCAAAGCTATTTGTCACGTCCAACCGCTACGCTACCCAACGATACGCAAAATAATATTAACAGCAATAATAACACGATACCTCTTCCACCTCCTATCTTCATAAAAAATGTACAAAACTACTTAGGTTTTATTAAAGAGCTCAATGCGCAAATTGGCCCCGATAATTACACATGTAAATCTTAAATCATAAACGGTTTAAAGCTTCAAATCAAAACTTCCGATTCATAAAAAAAAATAATTTAATTCCTAAAAAGCGAAGACGCCGAGTACTACACGTACTAAATACAATCTGAAAAGTCATTTATAGTCGTAATACGCAATCTTCATCATACAACTTTGTGTGACGAAAAAAAATCTGAGCTAGAATATTTTAACTTTTCGGTTCTAAAAGTTGTTAACGTACTTCAACGACAAACAAAAACACCTCTAGCTCTCCTCTTCTTTGTCGACTTAGACAAATTTAATAACTGAGGCGCTCAGGAGCCAAACTATTTAATTCCATTAAATTTCATTTTTTAGGACAGGTAGTTAAAGTTATTTGGAAACAATGCAAGTATAATTGCCAATGTACTTAGAGCACTCTAGTGGTGAAAAATTAAACTATGGAGTTATATTTTATCTTGGCCACTGAAAATTATACACTTTTGTAATCCAACCATGCTATTATTCGCAATTTGAAAAAAAGTGGAGATAATTGTGTTTTGGCATCTGAGTGCATAAACTTTTTTTTTTATCTGCATGTGCATCGTAGAATAACCGGGAGGTTACACCTCCTATTCACTCTACCACTCCCATACTAGCAAAACCACTAACTGGGAAAAGTTTCAAGACATACTAACCAATAACACTAACCTAAGTATAAAACTAAAATCTCCAGAAAACATAAATGACGCAGTAACAACTTTAACAAAAACCAATAGTCTGTTGTCTGGGCTTTTCTGTACATTCTCTAAAAAAAATTTCTATTTTATCACAACATTTTCTTCATCATAAACAATTAGTATCAAATACTCATATAACTTAAAAACATTTTCAATAAATTTAAATGCTAAAGCTTCATCAGCTTCGCTAGCTATTTCGCCTACTGTTACAGCAATTGATTTATTTGATTTAGAAATGAAAAAAATAACCCATCCCAGTATCCGATAACTTCTAAAAGGCAAGTCTTTTAAGTATTGCAAGGAATCTACCAAAAATAAAGAAGGAAACAAACACATTTGCAGTGTAAAGTATGCGTCGCACTACTCTGTGAGTTATATGTTTTAAAAAGTCTTTATAAAGTAATTTTTTTGTTTAATATTGCGAGTTATTATTTGATTTTATTCTTTAACTGAAGTATTATTTTTACCCGGACAAGGAGACCTATGAATTAATTCATTCTATATCTAAGATTTTAGTTATTTCACTGTTTTTATTATTTTATAAGATATTTGGATGCAGGTAACAAAACATATATATATATATTTTTTTTTTTTTTTTGAAATCTATTGAATGTATTTGATTTAGTATGTCATACTTATTATAATGTTTCGTTACAAGTTTTTGCATTACAATTGATATTTCGATTTAAATGAAGTCTGCATTGTATGTAAAAATCGTGTTTTAAGGTTAAAAAAAAAGTACTACTGCTATAGCACTATTTTAACATTTTGTCATTAGAACAGTGATTAATTTAGACATGCTTTTTATAATTATTAATAATTCTCACCGTCCACCAATGTGACATTAACGAAATGGTAAAAAAATTTCATCATTAATTTTTATGCGAATTAAAATCGAACGGTAGCCGTAACAAAAATAAACCGATTTTCAAAGGGGTACCCTATTAGACACATAAAAATTATAATAAGAAAATGTTTTATACTTACCCATTCAATTGTTTTAATGGTTCTCTGTTCGGCTGAACTGATAAGACACTAGCTACATTAAAATACAATGAAATAAATATTTAGATACTGTTATAGAAACCAGTGGTTTTCGTTCCTATTTGACTCATTTCTCTTTTATGTTCCGGAACAAATACCCGGAACTCGTTCCTCGAGATATTCGTTCTGGAGCAAATACTCGGAACTCGTTCCTCAAGATATTCGTTCCGGAACAAATACCCGGAACTCGTTCTTTAAGATATTCGTTCCGGAACAAATAAAATGTAATTGTTCCTTGTCATTATTAATAATTTATTAATAGAAAGAGGGTAAAAACATTGAGATCACATTGTACAACAACAATATGGAAAAAGATATTTTAATTTTTTATTAAACCCTATGAGATAGATATGAAGTGGTTCATGATAAAAGAATCACCCTGTATATGCCGTGTAAAAAAATAACACTGGAAATTAGCCATATATTTTAGCCCGTATATATCTAAAAAAATATTAAATTAATATAAATTAAGTGTTTTTTAACTTTGCAAGTTTAATTCATGGTTAAAGAACTGATGGTTTTGATGGATTAGTTGCATACATTTTTCTTAGTATGTATAAATGTATTATAATAACTCTATTACTCTCATCATATATATTCTATATACATTTATGTAAGGAACGAGTTGTGGGTATTTGTTCCGGAACGAATATCTTGAGGAACGAGTTGCGAGTATTTGCTCCGGAACAAATATCTCGAGGAACGAGTTCCGAGGATTTGTTCCGGAACAATTACAACAGGGAGTCATGAAAGAACATGTTCCGGAATTAGTTCCGAACCCCTGATAGAAACAACATAATTAAATTAAAATAATACATTAGTTTACAAGAAATTTATATTGAGAAATATTAAAAATATACAAATAATACTACTAAAATACAAGCAATCAGTTTTACATACATTTCTTCGTAGTAGGTAGTACAACAGAACAATTTTTTTTAATAGTAGCTACATAAGTACATGTTTAAAAAAAAATGTAAAACAGATATTCTTGACTGATGTGTGCATATTCGTAATCAGCATTAAAAGAACTATTGATTAAACAATTTTAAAAAAGTGTCTGGTAAACTAAATTTATACCCTTAGATTTTAATTTTATCTTAATATTTCTCAATTAATTTCCTTATCTAAAATATTGGCTCCATTGATGTCCGAGTGATGACATTGCTCATATATCAAAAAATATTAAACCATTGTAATAATTACCAGGAACTTTTTCCACGTGAAGAGTGGATATGAATTCTTTTTCTGGTTGAGTAGCTTTAATAGGTGCATTTTCAACATCTGAAGAAGTCCTTGGAAAGTGACGTTTCTCAATAATAGCAACGCGCTCTGGTAATAATGGTGCACAGTACTAAAAATAACAAAATACTAATAGTTATGTACAGTGTATATTGTACATTGTACACGTATTATTCAGACGACAAATCCCTCGCAAATATGTGAGTAAATAAATATTAAAATAATTTATTAATTTTATTAAGTTGTTTAAGGTATCTTTGATTAACTGCAGTATTTTATATTTGCAAATTAAGTGCAATGTACCTAATTAAAAAGTCGAGTATATAGAGCCAAGGAATTTAAAACTAAATAACGTGAATGTAAGAATTACATATATATTTTTTAAGCTTTATTTTTAATTTAACGAACTATTTTATTTAAGGTCATGTCAGGCCGCCGCTTGACTAATTACAATTCCAAACTATCTGCTAACAAAACAAATTTTGCACACATTGTAATTCGTATTAAATTTACTAACTTTTATTTTTGTTTCTAGTTCTACATCAGAAAATGGGTTTGCGTTTGTAGCACTCTTTTCTTTGCGATACCTCCTCTGAGCCATTTCTTTACAAAACTGAATATGTCTTTCGTACGATTTAGGTGTAAAGTTACGATTACAGACCGGACATGTTTGACTATAAACCGATTTGGTGGATAATAGTACAATATCCTCGTCTTTAACACCTCTAGCAACTCGGACAGCTCTTAAAAGTTCTTTATGTTTAGCTCTCCAATTATTTGGTGGTTTTTCGTTGATTTCCTGATGGTCGTGGTTATTGTTTACAAGTAGCAAATATGAAGTTACGCCTGTAACTTTTCTGCGTTGACTAGATGAATCAAACGGCACTCTACGGCGTTTTTTTGCATATTTTTCACATACTACAATATGCCGGGGCAATATATTCGGATGAAAGGTCCGTGAACAAAGTTTACACGGTTGTAACTCTACTTGATTTACGCAAGGGAGCTCTAATATAAAACAATAGTAAAATAGTTAACGTAATGGCAGCAGCAGCTATATAGTGTACATTTTTATATATTAAATTTAGTGAAGCTATATCGAGAAATAGTATGAGAAAAACGAACAATTACCTTCGTCGATAATGATTTGCTTCATTTTTTTTTTTTTTTTTTTTTATGTATATGACGAAAGAGGTTTCAAAATTATAAAACGCGATTAGTGGATATGGTAAGAAAAAATGTCAGTATGCGTAAAAAATAAAAATAAATGTAAGGTGCATATACAACATAACTATAAAGTATAAACTATCTTAAATAACATAGCAACACGATATCGCACTTATAAGACCACACTGTAGAGAAGATAAGGTGACGTGTCTCCAATCAAAACATTTTTTTCTTGTAAATAGTTGTATTTATTATAGTAATTTTATTACGTTATTTCAGAGGACAGAAGAACGGAGAGAGGTCGAAATGGAAAAAAGAATAAGAAAGGAAAACGGGACCAAAAAAGTACAAATTGCAATGGATAAAATGTTGTCCAAAGAACTGAGTTTGAGAGTAGCTTCGTTGCATTACATCATGGAAAAAACACTGTACACGATAAGATATTGACATTGAACCGTGGAAAAGAAGTAACATCCCAACTAATCTACCAAAATCGGTAGATTCACTAACACCTCACTCAAGTACGAACAAATTTTAGTGAACCACACAATAGATTTGTTTAATAGATGTCTGCTGCTGATGAAAAATGAGTTTTTAAAGTTAGCTTTCAACTTGGCTGAATCTATGAAGATCCCTCATCGCTTTAACAAAAATAAAGGTATTGCTGGGAAACATTTTTACTACAGTTTTATGCGGAGATATCCAGACCTTTCGCTGAGAACACCAGAGTCGTCGACGAGCATGATGCGGGCCATACAAACCACAAGTGGATCTCTATTACGACAATCTTAAAAATCTATTGACACGGTATAAATTTTCACTTCCCAATATTTATAACTGTGATGAAACTGGAGTCGGCTGCTTTTACAAGCATCAAAAATGTCTTGCTCCGAAAGCTGCCTGTCAAGTAGGAAAGCTCACTTTTGCTGAGAGGGGCAAAAATATCACAATCTTGTTTTGCATGAGCGGTAGCGGCCACTTTGTACCGCCATTTTTTGTTTTCCCTAGAAAAAGGATAAATTATCGACTCGTGAATAATGCTCCGGCCAAAAGTGTAGGCGTGGCCATACTTAACAGAAAGAGAAGATTTGATTGTTTGGCGTTGCAATTATCTATACGACATTCGTAAATACGGGACGAAGGTAGGTCGATATATTACTTGAACGAGACGTGGCTTAATGCCGGCGACTGCAAAGAAACGGTGTAGGTCGATAAAACCGTATTATCCAAACACGATGCATTCAATAGAGGCCGGTGAAACTGGACCGAAAAACCCAACGGGTAAAGGGAAACGATTAATTTTATTGCATGTCGGATCAGACCAAGGATTCCTTAAGGCGGCTTGTTATGTTTCGATTCTAAGAAAAACACGGCGGACCACCATGACGAGATGAATGGTCACAGTTTTCATGGATGGTTCGAGTCAATTCTTACTTGTCTTAACAAGAATTCGCTCATCGTTTTAGATAATGCTCCATTTCATTCTGTAAAATCAGATGCGATACCAACAACAAATACGAAAAAAATCCGACATCTTGAAGTGATTTAACTTGAAGGGTGTCAAGTTTAACAGGTCAATGGTTGAAGCGCAACTTTTGCAAAAGGTGTGTGAAATTAAGCCGAAGTACACATCTTACGTCGTCGATAATATGGCAAAATATGCAGGTCATAAAGTATTTTGACTATCACCATACCACTGTGAATTTAACACTATAGAACTGCCACGGACAATGATAAAAGACATCATGTTACGTCAAAACAACATTATTTAAGCAATTGACGATCACTCCAGAACTTAAAATTGGAAATTATGTATTAAATAATTATGATGACCTCGGTCTTGACACTAAATTAACATTTCCATTTAATGTGAAAGATTTAAAAAAATAAATTGAACAGTTTAATAAAAAAAGACATCTGCTATGGTCGTCCAAACGCATCTAATTTTAATGGTACCTACCCATCTAATTACCTTTATAATATAACACAATCTAATTAATTTTTTCCCCTCAGGTATCAGAGTTAAAAATGACACGACTGTTTAAGGGGTGAAGCATACTTTGTATGCTCCTGCTACTTCCTTGAATTTCTCATCGGTTCCTGCAGTTTTATTCTTGTCCGGTTGATATTTTAATGCCAATTTTCGATGCGCTTTCTTAATTTCTTTATTTGAAGCACTTTTGGACACTCCAAGTATTTGGTAATAATTTTTTCTTGGCATATGATGAGATAATATTATTATCAAATACTAGAATGGTTCTCAGGTCAAGGAAACACGAGTAACCTACCGACTGCGCCAAATGACACGACTGTTTAAGGGGTGAACGGGCGGTGGCCAGGAGATGAAATAAGTTAACACAGGTGTACAATTACAATGGTATATTCTTACACAAAAAGTAATAACGTAACATCGAGAGAATGGTCGGCATTTTTCTATTTTTTCATTATAATTCCACAACTAATCTTAATTTTTATACGTTTGACCAAAAGTAACTTAACAAGTTTTCACTAGTACAAAATTTTTTTTGTTTTATTTATATCAGTAGTATTTTTGACAAGATGGATTCTGAAAAACTAAAGATTGATAACCCTGATGCGACAGACTTAACGTCGATGCAGAAAGATAAGCCAAAGCAACCACCGAGCTTCACATAAAAAAAAGAAAAATTGCAATCCGTCCAATATTACGCTAGAAAATGACTTCTACGAAAGTCATTTTTTATCAAACTTTCGCCATAACTAGGAGAAAAATAACTAAAAGTATTATTTATTTAAGTTTTATTGATGAAGAATTAAAAAACAATGATATAATGGTTTTATTTACAAATAGACTAAATCAAGACTTACTCAAAAATCTTTTTTTAATTTTCCGACAAAAAGGGGGTTATACAAAAAACCTACGGCGAGGACAATCAGAACTCCATTTCGAGGTACTTGTGTTTTTTAATTGATAATAACAACTAACTGTGGAAGTAGTAAGGAATTAGATGAACCATTATTAGTCCAAGATGTGATTACAATTGACAGAACAGTAATCGAAACATCAGAAATGTCTTCAGTCACAGCGTCTTTTTTTTCGTCTCCTCCGCCTACATTTGTAACAGATGAATCTAACTCGGTAGAAACAAACGATTTGAATACGCTGGAAGATTGTTCCATCACATATTTTTCTGGATACCTAGCATATAAATGTATTCAAAAATTTAATTGCAATGATTGTGAAATAAATTTTATAATGAAAAAAAATTTAACAGACAAAAATCAAATATTATTAATTCACAAAAATTACTCAGACTTAGAAATACAGGTCTCATGGCACCATCAATCAAGTTAAATACTATTAGAGATCACACCTTGACTATATTTGAATCAACGTTTGAAAAACTTATGTTATAGATGTTTTATCATACAATTTTTATGTGATTTAAAAAAAATGTTTTCGTATTTTCTTATCGTAACCATATCATTATTACCATTGATTTTAGAATATAAGAAGGGTATTTCGGTGGAATCTATATACACCCGTGTTTTTATAACATTGTATAAAACTGGTTTTTTAAGAAAATAGAATAATGTTGAATGAATGACGAGTGCCGACCGGTTGTAATCTGATGATAAGACGCCGCGCCGTCGCGTCGACGGTCCACCGCCCGGCTAAACTCTATTAATTACCTACATTTTTTTGCTTATGACAAAATAGAAAATGTTCAATTCAATAAAAAATTTAGTACGACAGCGATATCTATCGACGATTTGTAAAAACAAAATATTAGTCACCAAAATCTCCTATACTACCGCTTATCTGTATATTCTACAAATTCTACAAATTAAACAAATGCTACTTTTATTCTATTAAATTCTTTCCTAAATAATTCTGGCAAGACCATAATTCAAAATCAATTAAACTAAAAATTTAAATTTGCCAAACTTCATCTGACTTTGATGAAGTATTTCCAATCCTAACCGAAGAAGATCCACAAACTACACAAAATAAGATAAAGAATTAAGATCGAACTTAGTGTGTACACTATAATATATTTTATCGTTTGATTTTAAAATATTTGAACACATATTTCTAAATAGTTCAGTCAAATTAGACAAAAAAACGTCAAAGTTTGGAAAATATTTACCGAAAGCTGAATTTTAGTATACATTTAGTTTATACCATACCAATGAACATACTAAAAGTCCTGACGCCCACCCCTTGTGTGTAGCCCCCCACCCCTCAAAAGGGGTGTTTCGACCTATCCACCGTATTCTCTTATAACTCAATAACCGTTCATTTTACAACTAAAATGTATAGGACCTAAATTAAAGATCGTCAAATTTACTATAAGGACAATCTATTTTTAATACTTATCTTTTCACTTGAGAAGCAGAATAAGTAATAAGCCAAAATTTTCGGCAAAAAAAAAATGTTTAATTTTTTTTTGGTTTTTAGCTAAAATTGTGAGTTGTACGTTAAAGTCGCTTATTATAGAAATTATAGACCAAATGATTTTACATAGGATAGGTACCCTTTTTTTATTTTAATACTTCTACCATTGTTGATATGTACCGCGGAACTCTGTAGGGACGCGGTACCGGTGCCCGGTGGCTCGCGCTGAATGACAGTATATTAGGCCATCTATCGCCATGTCAAATTAAGGACCATCCTAATGTGTATATTATTTAAAAATCGCTAATCGTTGTGTAAAATATCGAGTCGTTATTTATTGTTGAGTATAAGTATTTTCCTAAAAACACCATCAACGAGAGGTTAACAAAAATAGACTAAATATAACAAAAGAATGTTTGTTTTGACTCAGGGGCGGATAGGCTAAATTAATGTTACCGGGAAATGTATGGAAAGGGCCCAAAGGGCAAAGGTTACTTCTAAGTACATAGAACCAACTCATAGAAGATTCAACCCTGCATCTTCTCCCCTTTAACTCACACAAAATATATTCCTTTTTCTTATTTTTACCATGCGCGTGTAATACATTTTTATATTTATAAAATATGTAATCAATAATCAATATTAAATTTGATAGTCAAAAGTTTAGATCCTGTATTTATAAATATACATTTTTATAATATGTTAAAATAATAAAATTGTAATAATATGTCAGAATTTATGAACTACAAAGTCTTAAGTTTAAATACTTAATACTATTCAATATTGAAGCACTTTTTTGAGGAGATCACTTTTGGTTGAAATTGTGTTTATTATGTCATCATTATCGAGATCCATTAGAATGTCTTTTTCTACACTCATTAAAATGAGTGTTTCGAGGTTCTTTTGACTTAGAGTGCTACGAATTGATGTTTTTACATATTTTAGTTTAGAAAACGTACGTTCACATGAAACTTGGCTTACTGATAAAGTTAATAATAGTTTGTAAGCCAAATAAAGTCCTGGGTATGCATTGGTATACAGATTATAGCGAACTAATACAAAAAAACAGCAAATGTGACACTTTTTGTCAGATGATTTACAACAAGAACTTTTTTGCGGTATGTCATTTAATATTGTTTCATCTATCAAACCAGAGTTTGCATAATCTTCTTTATCATAGTTATTTCCAATATCGGAGCTATTATTAGATTTGGTGTTGTAATATTCTTCTGTTAAACTTTGACTTAATATTTCCCATTTTAAAGCAAAATCCTGCAATTCTTGCTGTAAAGATTGTAAAGTTATATCATTATTAAATTGTTTGATTATACTAAATACTTTTTTTAAAGAGTTTGGAGGTATTTGTCTTGAAATTTCTTTGAAATTTTGTGGATCTAGGCATGAAAAATCAGCGCAGAGTTGTCCGTGTTTTTCAAAACGGGTTTCCAAACTATTAATAATTGTATCAATCATTGAGTTATAAACATTACATTCATAATTATAAAGAAGATTATTGCTTTGTTCATCTTCAGATTCATAAGAGAATAAACGTTTTTTTTTACGCTGGCGAATTTCTGGAAAACTGTCTTCCACAACTAAATTACTTTCAAGTGATTCTAATTGTATATTGGCCCTTTGAACGAATTTATCTGCCGCTTCTTTGGTGGCGGAAAAATCTCGAGATATATCTTTAATACTACTTATTGTATTAGTTACCATCCTATGAGCTTGTAATAAATCTAGACCTTGCGTCTGCAAATATTTTGATAAATGTGTGGTGTGTTTGAAGATACGTAAAAATGTTTGGGCTGTTAAAATAGTTTCGTATTTACAAAGAGATTCTAATAAACCTTTTGACTTATAGCGTATATCTGATTTAATGTTAGAATCTGTGTATATCTCTTCTAGTGTTGCAATTAACTCAATATAAAGACTACTTTCTTGTTCATTAAAATGTCCAAATATTTTTGATAAAGCGATATCTTTTGCCCACCATCTAGTTTGTCCAATGGTACCAAGTCGTTTATTTGAACACTTTTCTAACCAAATATCCATTCTTTTGTATGATTCTCTAATAAATACAGCACAACTATTGAGTAAACCAAATAAAGATAATGCTTCTACTTTATTTTCAGTAACATCACATATGACTGAATTTAAGACGTGCGCATAGCACCAGACATGTAGTTGGGTAGCCCCCGTTTCACTGAGTTTTGCCGAAAATCCTCTGTATTGGCCTTGCATATTAGCCGCTCCATCAGTTGAATTTCCCACGCAATTTAATATATCAATATTTGCTGTTTTAAGAACATTCAGCAATAGTTCAACAAATGCTTCTCCAGTTGACGATTTACATTTTACCATAGCTATTAATTTTTCTTTTACACTACATTTTGAAACATATCTTATTATTATTGAGCATTGATCACTTATTGAAGTATCTTGAGTTGTATCCAGCTGAATTGAGTACATACCAGCTTCGATAACTTCTTTTGAAATACTAGATTTTATCATAGAAGAACAAGTATCCAATATATAACCTACAGTAGTCTTAGATAGAAATGTTAAGGTACCACCTCCTTGTTTAGAACCGGCATCATGACATAATTTACTTTTTTCAATTGAAGAGTCAATATGTAATTTTAGAATAGGGTCATATTTGCTTAATAAAATAACCATTTCAAGAAATGTGCCATGGTCTATTGTATGGTCACTTAGGGTATACGCAGCTTCATTGGAACTTGTACCTCTATAACTAAGTCCACGTTTTCCTATCATTTTAATTATATCAATGATTCTTGTCAGTACCTGTCTCTTTTCTTCTATTTGTTTTTTTCTCAAATTACATTGGTCATATATAAGTAATTGATCAACCGAACCACTACTATTTTTCAAGAAGTAAGCATCTACACTATTCCCATGTGTTTTACTTTTTTCATGCTCTTCTATACGTTGGTAAATATGACGCCAATCGTTTACGCCTAATGTAAATGTATTTTTGTCACAGACAGTTCCAAACGCTAGGCATATACTACAAAATAAAGCTGAATGTTTGGAACTATAAGTTAACCAAATTCGTTTACTACCATCATTTCGATAGAATGTTCTATTTGCTGTAAAAGGAATGTCTCTATCTGGTTGAATTGGATGATACAACATAAATTGATTAATAAAATTATAGTTCGGCTTTCTAAAATAATCTATCTCATTAAATTCATTGATATTATTTATCGGTTTTTCAATAATGATGTCGTTATTTGTTTTCAACACACTTTGATCATTCTGACTAACTTCATTTTTATTTAAAATTTCAATTTCTAATCCAATTGTTTGATGTTCAATAGGTAACGGCACCCTTTTGACATTATTAACATTTTGTTCAATATTATCAGATGTTTCAGAAGTTGTTGAAAATTAAAAAAAATTATTTATTTTCTTACAAGTTTTTCCTTGTTCGATTAATAATTGTTTTTGTTTCTCTAGTCGTTTTTCGTGACCACTTTTAAATTTTTTAGATATTTTTTGTGGTTGGTCATCCATATTATCTACTTGTTCGATCGAATAATATGAATTATTAAGCATAAAATTATTTTTACTCACTTGAAAACAGAAGGCGGAGGCGTGGAGAGTATTCATACATAAAAGCCTGTATGTTGTTCCAGTAACAAAATAAGAAGAAATGTAAAATGGTTCGGATCATCAAATAATATTATTGTGACATTTCACATTAGTATTTGGTAGAATGTACCGATAATACTCCCATCAGATAAGGTCGACCGCCACGCACCGATGCTAGAATGTACAAATGTAAACATGCGGGACTAACGTGCCATTATTGCTATTTTTAGTATTTAGTTTAATTTTCAATATCTATAAAATTATTATTTATGACGAGGTATTACATATTGGTTCGGCCCTGTGTATATTTATACGTATTGAGTAGCGAACACTGTTCTGTAATAGTGTATAAAAAATAAAAATAAAAAAACCTACAGAGAGGAGGGCCTACCGGGATTTGCCCGGTATCCCGGTGGGCCTATCCGCCCCTGTTTTGACTAGTATAAAGGAACGCAGCTTATGGGATGTACTGTAGTATACGTTTGCCGTGTATAACAGTACAGCGTTACTCGCACGCGTATGTTATTTTCTTTTTTGTGTGCTTATTTTAACGTAAAAATGACTAGTTTATGTTTTATTTGCGATGAGAGAATTGAAAGCTGAAAGTGAATGTGTTTTAGTTAAGACAAAAGGTCTCGCCACTCTTATAAATTCAAGTAAACAGCGGTTAGACAACAAATGGAAATCTTTAGTTAATTTAGAAAATGTTAAAGTACACGTAGATGTCGTAAAAACTATACAAGGCCAGATACAGTAAGAAAATACGTCAATGAACAAAAGGATGCGACTCTGTTATCACCTATTAAAGGTAAGCTACGTTCCAATTACGTATTTAAATTTAAGGAAAATTGTTTATTCTGCGATAAAGAGTGTTCAAAAGAGTTTGAGTCAAAATTAAGTAAGGACCGTCGAGATATTATCGTTGAAGTTTCTACACTTCATTTTAAGCAATCTATTGAGGATGTAGCGACCATGAGAAACGATGAATGGGGAAAATAGTTTTGGATCGCCTACATAGTGTCATCTGTTTAGTTTCGGAAGTTCCATTTTTTTTGTTTATACATGCGATTGGTGGGTGTGTTACGACGTCAGCTATCTTTCAACAGGGAAAAATCAAACACCTGAAAACTGTTCAAGCACATCCAGAACTTCATGATTCCTTATTAATGTTTAATAATAAATCATCTACACCAGAAGACATTTTTCGTGCGGGAGAAGAGTACCTGCTAAGATTATACAAAGCACCTACAAATATCAAATCATTGAATAAACTTAGGTATGACGATTTTAGAAAAACTGTGGCTTCCAGCAAAAAGCAGGTACAGTTATGTCGACTTCCTTCCACGACAGATGCTGCAAAAGAACATTTATATAGGGTATATTTGCAAGTGCAATTATGGCGAGGAAAAGCCATATTCCGTTGGAATGGGGTTGGGAACAAAGGCAGCAAAACATATTTTCAGTCTTTACAAAGAAACCTCCAGCAACAGACACTCTTTTAGCAGCCATAAGCTGTGCTTGCACTAAATTTTGTGAGAAATTGTGGCTGTCGGAAGGCAGGAATGCGATGCTCCGTGATGTGCAAAAACTGTCAAGGAACATCGTGTTTAAACCAAACACTGATTTGTGACGATAACGAGCTGGACGATGAAGATAATCCAATATCCTTTAATGTGGATGAAGAAATGTATGAATATTCACAGCCATCTAAGAAGAGAAGATCTACATCCTATAATAAATAAGGTATGATTTCACTTTAATATAATGTTTATATAATACAATACCTACACAATAAATTAAAATATACATATAATTATTGTTACAGGCGAGTAACCGTTCAACAGGGCAGATTAATTAAAAATTGTGAAATAATAAATGTAAACAAATTAAAGATTTAATTAAAACTTTAATGTAAAAAAGATATACTTATCACCATCCTAAATTAATTTAAGTTTACCACACGAATAAATAAATTTAAGAATAAAAATGTATATACTTCTCTGGTAAGTCTGATGGTTATTAATTATGGTGCTGTACATTTAAGTTGCAAAATGAACGGTCATTGAGTTATAAGTGAAAACGGTAGGAAGGTCAATAACATGCCTTTTTGAGGGTGGAGACTATAAACAAGGGGTAGGCGTTAGGACTTTTAGTATGTTCATCGGTAAAAGTAAAAATTAATTGTGTACTAACTTCAGTTATCGTCGTTTTTTTCATAGTCTATTTTATCATTTTTTTTTCATGTCAATTCTAGGTTATATTAAAAACAGTACAGTATTAAAGCCACGGTATATATCAACAATGGTAGAATTGACAGTAATGTGTGTATTAAAACAAAAAAAAAAAATATATCCTATGTAAAATTATTTGGTCTATAATTTCTATAATAAGCGACTTTAACGTACAACTCACAATTTTAGCTAAAAAAACCCCAAAAAAAATTAAACATTTTTTTTTTGCCGAAAATTTTGGCTTATTACTTATTCTGCTTCTCAAGTGAAAAGATAAGTATTAAAAATAGATTGTCCTTAGAGTAAATTTGACGATCTTTAATTTAGGTCCTATACATTTTAGTTGTAAAATGAACGGTTATTGAGTTATAAGAGAATACGGTGGATAGGTCGAAACACCTCTTTTGAGGGGTGGGGGGCTACGCACAAGGGGTGGGCGTCAGGACTTTTAGTATGTTCATTGGTATGGTATAAACTAAATGTATACTAAAATTCAGCTTTCGGTAAATTTTTTCCAAACTTTTTTCTAATTTGACTGGACTAAGAACTAAATGTTTTACCAGGTACTCAAATTATCATTATTAGTCGGTATGAAGGATGTAGGAGATAGTGTGCGTCGTTTAATGATGAAAATGTTCGATGATGAATTGCTTACTTCATACTCACTGGTTGGTTTGAAGAAAAAGAAAAATTTTCAAAGCTTGATCTCTATAATTTATTAATTGGTTAGTTATTTTTTCTTCAAAATATATCTGTTTAAAATATTATACAGTGGCATGTTTAGAAATAGAATGAGATAAGATGATTTGAATAGCATAGACTTCCGCTAAATTTTTCTATTTCGTAAGTTCGTATGTTCATTTGTTATATAAATCTAGATATTATGCAACGCCCCCTCCCTCCTTTTCCACCACAGTTTTTATTACTTAACATACTAGGGGTGACTGGGTACAACTACTTATAACACGGGACGATTGTAACACTGTCAATATTTACCTCCATGACAAATATAAAAATTTGAAAAAAATATATACTTATTGGTAACACTGTGTAATGAATGGTATCTCCTTATCAATCAGCCAATATGATGTTTATATTGCAAGCCAAATAACAAAAGGTGAGTATGACACCGAAAAGTAAAAAAAAACACAGTGTTACGAAGCAACCGAGTTTTTATTATTTATTTAATATATTTATGAACATATGAAAAGAATTTAGTATTTTTTAGTTTTGTCTGTTCAGAAAGCTCTGTATAGTAAGTAATTTTTTTAATGCTTGATATAATTGAATCAAAATTAAATAGAGAGAATTGTAACAGTTGATTGGGGGACAACTGTTACATTACCTCTTTATTGGAATTTTTCTAATATAATTATTGTGTCAATTGTATTCAAAAAGTAAGAGCGAAGAATCGTGAATCCGATGCCAAAGGTGAAGTTATGGTCGCACGAAGCTTGTACATCACAAAATTATACAGATTTCTATTTATGTGATGATTGTGAGTCTGATGATTAGAGTAGTAATTATTTGATTTGTTATAAAGGTTTAAACAATTAAATAAGCTAAAAGAATTTAAAAAAACAACATGTGTTACATTTGTCCCTGGCCTTGTTACAATTGTCCTCTTACTGTGGGTATAATTGTAACACTTAGTTTTTTTTTTATTCTCATTTATTCAACAATTTGTGAAGTTTAAGGTCAATACTCATACATTTATAATGGGAACATGTATTTTTTCCTCTTCGTGTTCAGGTAAAATTCCTACGCGATCCCAAGAATTTACTACTCAATATAATATATAGTGGCTGCCTTAAGGAGACTATATCAACACTCTTGAGACCAGTCCAGTGTCAGTCCTCTAATTTAAACAAAATATAACACACTACTTACACGCAAGCTTTTATCTACGTCCGTGACCACGATAAGTATCGCTGTTGCACACAATTCTACGTGTAATAGTCTCCATAGTTCATCTCTACGCTGACCATCTAGAGATAATGCATCATCAATTTACTTCTGACTAAATGCGACATACATACGTCCACATCTTCAAACCAAGGTCCTTCTTCTTCGACTGCGTCTAACCCTCTCCAACATACATCGGGCGACAACACAGCTCCGCCAGTAGCCTCAACCCCTACTACCCAACCTTCCGGAGCAGCGCCTGCCCAAGTAGGCATGCAGCATGCACCACCCGCTTCTCGACCTTCCGGCCCGTCCGTCCCCTTTCTCAAGGGACAGGTCCTCCTCGACTTTGGTCGACTGGACTCTACGTACGTCCAACAAGATTTCATAGTCAATATAGAAGCACAGGAAACCCTAGCACAAGCAGTTTACCAGCAACTCGAACAGCTATCCAACAAAGCACTTCCTCTAACTCAAGACAACTTCGTCCAGATGTGGAAGACCCTGATACTCAAACGAGTTTAGGACATTTACGAGGAGGAGAAACACCGCAGAGCGGAATTCTTCGTCAGAATCATGCCAAACAATTCCAATTCCAGCACCTCTCGCCGACCTTCTCTACGCACTATGCCAATCTCACAGCAGAGCACTAGGAACCATATTTGATATGGTCCCTCCTCCTCGACCTGCCGACCCACTCATTTGGTGGGCACTCAACCCCGGAATACTAGACCACTTTTGTCTACTTACCGGCCGCATGCAATACCTTTACATCATGAAATAATACCCTTCGAAAAGCGAACTCACCAATAGGGCGATAGGTATGACTTCTATTCTTGGCGAAGGCCCACTACGCTCAGTCCAATCTCTCATAAATGAGCCACTCCAGCAGGTGGTTTCATACGTTTCGTAAATGACGAAATGTTCACGAATCCATTACTATTCCAGCAATCCAACCTGCGAATAGTAGATACCCTCGAGCGTAACTCCATCATACGTACTTACGTAGATAGTTACGTCCTCTCCGCAAACTCATAGTTTTTAAGTTCTCTATTATACATTAATTATTGCATTTATTATTAATCTATTTCTTATTCATTATGTGTTCCTTATAATTAATGGGAATATGTTACACAACAGATTAAAAATGTAATCAAACAAAAAAACTGCAGGCAAGAAGTCACAGCTTTCCGCACCGACCAAGGCTGCTTGTTCCACCGGACAGCATTATTCAGTGACGACGGAAACTGCAGGCAAGACGTCACAGCCTTTCGCATCGACCAAAGCTGCTTGTTTGACCGAACAGCGTCCTTTAGTGACGACGGAAACTGCAGGCAAGACGTCACAGCTTTCCGCGCCGATCAAGGCTGCTTGTTCGAATCCTAATTGAAATAGATCATTTTATGAAAATTGTTACAATTAAACCCAGTCTCCTCTAATTTTAAACATATTTTATAACAAATTTTATATTTTATTTATATGTAGTTAATTTATAACTGTTGTGTGTATATCTAAATGGGCGTGAGTGAAGTAGCGGATCATTATAATAATAAGGTAGTACTAAGTAATTAGTCACTAATTAATAAGTATAATATTAATTTGTGTGCATTTCATTTGAAAGAAACGATTACAGAATGCCACAAATTACAGAATTTTAACTTTTTTAAACTGAAATAATAAATTAACAAAAAAAGATGTTAACAGATTGCAAACCATTTGAGTATACAAATTTACTAAAAAAAAAAAAATAGTTTTTGGAATGCCGCAAAATTGGGGTTGTTGTTTGGCTTATTAACGACAATATCTAGCTACGGAACACTGTGGTATGTAATTTACTACTATATCATTATTATGTACACACGTAGGTGACTATAATGAGTGCACATGAGAAGGTATACAACTGTTTATAGATAATTCATACGCCGCTCACTCAATCGATCACCGAAGGACTACCCAAAAAAAACGAATCAGTTTTAAAAAATTGTATAAGATTTGAATATGAATATTCTACGATTAATGAGCAACTAGTGCCTTTTAGAAGTAAATATCCTTTTAAACAGTTTATACCAAGCAAGCCGGCAAATTATAGCCTAAAAATCAAAACTTTATGCGGTGGTCGAACTTGATTACAAACTTTTCGCAGTGGTTTGTCAATTGATTACAAACGTAAATGTTCCAAAAAAAAAGGCAAAAACGTAATTTTGATTTAAACAATGCATCCAAATTCTAACGATATTAGTTGAACGAATGTTCAAATAAAATCATGTAATAACAAGTAGAAAACGTCAAAAACCAAGACATTCTGTTTTACTGGTTCTCTGCTTAATAATTAACTGGTCAGGGAGATAGGGAGTTCATATCTTGTTATATCTGAAATAACTTAAATAACTAAAGATAACAAAAACACTCCACCTATCTAGTTCTGTAAACTTTTTTCATATACCTAATTGAAGGTCAAACAAATACAAATGGTCCTAACAACATTAGATTATCTTAAACAAATTTTGGGCCAGGTAAATTTGATTTAGTTCGTAAAAATAATCCAATTTGCTGGCTCTATATTTTTAACACTGTGCGTAAACGTCGCACAACATCCAATGCACGTTGCCAAGTCGTAACAAGAACGAATTTATTAAAATAATATACCGTCGTATTTAACTGAACTGAAGTTGTTTTACGGCCGCGGGTTCGCATTGTTTACCGACCGACCGGAAACGGCCGTGTCCATGGACGACTTGATCGACCGGGTGGAATCGTTGTGCGACTATTTGGAAAACGGCCGGGATCTCGGGACGGCCGCTGCTCCGGCGACTAGGCGCGAACGCCGCGGACCGTCTCGAGCCGTCGCGTCCCGGGACGTGTGCTACGATTCGATTCAGTCACGTCGGTCTGCGTCATGTCTGCAAGAGGCGGCTGCCGCGCGCACACCGGCCACCGACTACCGTCCGCGCCGTATCGCCTCGGCAAACTTCGGCAGCGGCAGCAAAACCACCGGCGGTGGACGTCACGAGTTCCCGGAAGAAACGGCCAAACCGCCGAAAGCCGGCGCCGGTTGCGAACGGTGCGAGGCGCCGCATTTACCGCCGTCGCCTTCTCCGTGTCGTCCGGAGTCCGCTGACAGACGACCTACCGCGGCCGCGGGCGCGTGCGACGAACGGCCTTGCTGCTGTTATCGCCGCGACAAGCCGAATCGTCGCCCTGCAGCGTGCATCGGCTGGTGGCAATGGGGAGACGCGGCGATCCGATGGCTCCTGAACAACAAGTCGTATTTTGCCCTTGCGGCATTATTCTTCGTGGCCGGCGTATACGCGGAATACCGTTTATCTCTGGTGGCCACCGCCTTCGGAAACAACTCCGAATCCGATGAAAATACTTGTTACTCGACAGATTGATCGGTGTGAAAATTTAAGTTATTTTAATATAAAATATGGAAATATCAAGTAAAAACGTTTATTAAAACTAAAATAATAAAAAATGAATAAATGCTTACTTAGTAATACAAACGGCCTTTTTTCCGCTGCACGGAAAACATTGAACGATGGATTAGAATAACGTTAGAAATAAATTTAGAATGACGTAATTTAATATAATTTAATCACACCTGGTTCAATTTTAAATTTAAAAAAGACAACGTTTATCCGTCCACTGTTTGTATCTAGTCCAAAAAATTAACAATGATATTTAAAAAAAATGTATAAAAACATAGTACACATTATTTATTGAATTTTAACACAGATATGCGATCCATTCAAAAATCCGTTCAAATTAATTGTTTATCTACATATTAATCTCATAACATATTTTTAAAAAAGATGAAAGAAGCTGAAATCAGAATTTCTATGTATATAGTTGAGCATAAGGTCGACAGATCATCTCATTTTACTTATTAAATCGATTTGTCCGGACTCTGATATTGTTAAGCAATTTTCATGTAATAGGACAAAAGAAACCTCTATTGTGTGCAATGTCAGTATGAATTTAATATAGCCGTATATCAAAAATGAATACTTAAACATTTTCCATTATAATCGATGAGTCAACAGACTCGTCAATTAAACATTTGTCAATTATAATAAGAACTTTTGATATTTCTAAATTTATTGTTCGAGATAAATTTGCAGCATTACTACAAGACACTTGAAACTTTCCTCATTGCCTTGGTCCAATTGATGGAAAACATATCCAGCTCCAAGCACCATTTGGAAGTGGTAGTGAATACTATAACTACAAAAATACATTTAGTGTGGTTTTAATGGCGGTTGTGGATGCCGATTACAACTTAATGTTTGCAAATGTAGGATGTCAGGGTAGAATATCGGATGGCGGAGTTTTTCGAAACACATCATTTTTCAAATTACTCGAAGAAAACAAATTAGAGCTTCCCTCAGCAATCATTTTGAATGAAAGAGAAACAGCAGTGCCCTATGTATTTGTTGCGGACGAAGCATTTCCTCTAAAAGAAAATATTCTTAAACCTTAACACGGAACTCACGAAAAAGAATCCACCTTTTAACTACCGACTATCAAGAGCCCGAAGAGTAGTCGAAAATGTTTTTGGCATTTTATCGGCCGTTTTTAATTTTTCGGAAGCCAATGCTACTTGAACCAGAAATGGCGGAGGTTATAGTAATGGTATGTATATACCTACACACCTTTTTAAGAAGAGACAAGTCTTCTAGAGATGTGTATTCACCAGCTGATTGGTTCGACCGTAAAGTTGAGGGGAATATCATTAATGGATCATGGAGATATGAAGTAAATGTTGCTATTTACGACAAATATCAAAAGTTGAAAGAAGGGCCCCAAGAGTTGCAGAAGAAATTCGAAATGAGTTTTCGGGATATTTTTCTAGTAATGGTGCAGTACCATGGCAAACGAATGTAGCCTAACGTACTTTACAACTATTTCGTTTCCGTCATAATATAAGTATACAACAAATTAGTTTTTTTAACAACTTCTTATTGTCTCAGAGTATGACTGACTTATTTACTGTTATTTATTATTTAAAAGGATACATTTTATTAACGACTAAAATCTATAAGAGTAAGATAACTCTATGTAATGTCGAATAGGAAAAAATATAATATAAATTATTATAAATATATATATATAATAATAATAATAAAACATAATAATATAATAATAATATATAATATACAATTTATATTTTAAACATTAACTTATGTAAATATGTACAAATAATATTGAATAATAATTTATCTTACATGAATTACAGACGGATACAGAATTAAAGAATAAGGCCCTCCGCACACGAGGCGATTGTCACGCGATGCGATTTGGGTGCGATTCGGGCGAGATACATGCGATACGTGCGATTTTAGCGACCAGAAGTCCATCGACACGAAGCGATTGTCAGTCGGTTGTAAACTGTCAATTTCGTAGTTTGTGTCAAAATGTCGAGTTCTAGCGACGAAGAACACATTACCATGTATTACTTGTACAGGAAGTTACAAAAAGAGAAGCTAAGGAAACATTGGATTTATCCTTATATTGAAAGGAACCGCCAATGTCAGCTTTTTGTATCAGCCAAAGGTTTACAAGAATCCGATACAAAATTTTTGGCATTCTATAGAATGTCAAAAGATTCTTATAAAACCCTTGTTGAAATTATATCACCTGCCATTTATCAACAGAATACAATTTATGAGAGAATGCGTAGGTGAAGAAGAAAGAATATTAATCACATTAAGGTACGTTAATAACGTTTTATTATTTTTATAATACTTTTTTTTTTTTAATTTTAAACGATATAAAAAAAATTATTTTTTAATTAATTTTAAAAAACAAAATGTATAACTCAATGTGGAGTTTCGTCGCCTTCCTGAGGTGTAAAAGACGATACAAATATACCAATTCGGTTACCATCTTCTGATGGCTGAATATGATTTGATCTATGACCAGAACAATTTTCCGAAGAGGAGGAATCCAAAATATCGTCTATAAGAACAATAGACCTTCGCTTGTATGTTCTCAGTTTTTTTCTGACATTGTTAATAAATCCGGTATAAAGCTATTTTAAAACAGTTTTATCGAGTCGATTCCAGCATCAGAAGAAGTGGCCATTTTAGCTGTTTTGGTTTCAAAATAATCGGCAATGGCTTTTTCAGCATCATTGACACTAGAACTTATTTTTTTTTTTTTCAAAACTTTTTTTCCCGAAGTAGTTTCAGATTGTTGAAGTGATACATGACTTCTGGCAGTTGAAGGACACGGCTGTGGTGATAGTGGTGGTATCAGTTGGGGTGATAAGTCTGTCTGTTCTGATGTTTCGGTAGACTCTATTACCACTGACGTGTTCAACACGGAATTTTCCAAAGCATCAAATTCAATATGTTCGTCAGGAATAGATGCTAAATTCCCACTTGGTATAGCACAAGTTTTAACGAAGGGTATTGTATATTGCATCGCGTCATTTAAATAATATGGTTTTTTGGCTTTCGATTCACTAGTGGGAGTTCTCATTCGCCTTACGAAAGTGGTTATTAAATTTCTCCATTTCTCTTTTCATTCGTTCACTGCAACATATATCGCATTATTCTTTTAACGCCCTACATCATTTTGTTCTTAAAATAATTGCAATTTTGTAATGTTTTTTTTTTTTTGAAAATATTTAGGTAATTAATGTAGTATTATTTATGTACTACATTTTTTTTTTACAGGTAGCTAGCAACAGGGAGTACATTTGTCTCGCTTGGGATGTATTTTTGTCGAGGGGAGTCTACGGTAGGGCGGATCGTAGCAGAGACAACCAAAATAATATGGGATACAATGAAAGAAGTTTGGATGCCGAAATCACATGAGGACCGATGGCTAAGTACGGCAGAGCGTTTTAAAAAATTGTGGAATCTTCCAAACTGTATAGGCGCCATCGACGGAAAACATATCCGTATATAAAAGCTACCTAATACAGGTTCGAGTAATTTCAATTACAAGGCTTATCACTCTATAGTGTTATTGGGATGCTGCGATGCTGATGGTCTTTTCACAATGATAGAAACCGGATATGCTGGTAGGAACAGCGATGGTGGTATATTTCGAGCTTCAGCAATGAAGTATTGGTTGACGCACTTAAAACTTGATATTCCGACACCTTCGAAGTTACCTCACGATGTCAATGATTTTAATTTTCCATACTGTTTTGTGGCCGACGAAGCTTTTCCGTTATCGCGATATTTAATGCGACCCTACCCAAGACGGAATCTTGACAATATTAAAAGAATATTTAATTATCAATTAAGCCGTGGTAGAAAAACGATTGAGTGCACATTTGGAATGATGACAGAAAAATATCAAGTGTTGAGTACCGCCATTCGTTGTCGCGATGTTGATAAAGCTACGTAGCGCAGATTTCCAATTCTGAATACAATTCTGTATAATTATTATAAACCACACCCATCAAACAGGAATGGCGTTACATGTTTTATTATATCATTCCACTGAAAATTTGGACACCGCAGTGGAAGATTATTGGAGCCGTGTTTTTAACATCAAAAAATGCAGCAGGCACACCACTTTTTAATAATTTAAAAGTAGTAATTAAATTCCGAAATACGGAATATTATATAAGCGCACCAAAATGGCACAACATAGAATACAACGGTAAGTTTACAAAACTTTAGGTTTATACAATATTTATCATACCGTAAATCTTTTAAAAGTTCATTGACCCATATACATTTCTTTTTTGTAACGTTGGTTTTATCCAAAAACGTCTTTTATTTTTATTACATTTAAATAAATATATCCAGCACCCAACATTAGTATATCTTCCTCATCTTCGATATCTCTTTTCAGTATCCACATTGTTATTTTAACTATTTAAAAAATCGAATTATTAAAATAAAATGAAAACAAAACTAAAAATGAACGAACCAAGAACCAAAAATATCGCACTTTGAAAGCAGACCAAACGACTGTGAATGGATAACTAGTATAAAAGTAAAAATTGTTTGGAAGTTGTCAAAAAACCCGGCTTAATATATTTTATATTATGCAATTGTTGAGACGTAATATTGTTTAATAAAGGCTAATTACAAAAAAATAACTAACGATTTGTAGATTGTAAAACAATTGCAAAATGGTAGGTACTATAAGGAATATTCTAAAATAACAACAGTTGACAATTCGTTTTACATAAAAGTGCAATAATTGTAATTTAACGGAGACCGAGTATTAATGTATTCAAATAGATATTAATAAAAAACCGTATAGAATCCAGTAACAATATTTAATTAAAATGTACCTATTGTTGTACAAAAATAAAAAACGAAATTGGTTTTAGCAATAAAAATAACACACTAATAACAATAATAACAGATGTAGGAAAAAATGTCTATTTTTGTTTTCGAAACACCAGGAAAACACATTTATTAATATTGGCATAAATTATTAATGTCAGCTTGGTACATAGCATAAATCTCCCTTCGTTTTAGTTTAAAAGCTGCCGTCACCAGATCATTATCTGGCGTCCATATTTCAGTGCATATTTTTATAGCTATAGGTATTTCAAATCTTTCTAGTTTACCTAGATTTGGTGTAAATCACAAATTATTAATAGAATATTCCAGCAAGTTTATTTCATAAGAAATTACTTTTTTCTCCGTGAGCTGTCAATTCGTCTAATACTGCTCTCACTAGTCTTGGGTTTACATATAGTTCTTCGGGATCGATATTTTCGGGATCTTCGATACCCAATTTTGTAGCTTTGTCTAATAAATATGGCCGATTAGGCACAACCAACGCGATTGTGTAAGTCTTAAAATGATTTCCATAAACGCATATATTATCGACAATTGGGCAAGTTTTAAGCTGAGATTCAACTTTACCCAACGACACGTATTCACCACCTTGGAGTTTGACTAAATCTTTTTTACGATCTACAAAACAAACAAATATTGTTTAATAGGTTATCGCTTATCAAGTCGACATTGTGCGAGAAATAAAGAACTACGGGTAAGGAATCATAAAAAAAGTAATATAATGTATTATCTTCAAACGCTTGGCTTGCATATTTTGATATGGACTTTGCCATACAATTTTGTTTTAATATGGTTACACAGTTTGTACTCACTCGTATTTATTTTTACTCTTAATGCAATTAAAATTTTATTTTTGAAAAATACGATACCTATAATTTTTATGGCGCCATCAAATTCTAGTTGTGCAATATCGCCGGTCTTGAACCACCACTTACCGTCTTTTTCAAAAAACTCTTCTGTAGTTTTTTGAGGATTTTTGTAATACCCTGGTGATACATTTTCCCCGCCTGATATATGCATTAGATATTAATTTTTAATTATTCAGGTGTACCCAATTAAAGTAATATACATCAGTATATATATATAATATCTTTGTTACCAATAATAATTTCGCCTCTTGGGTAAGGTTTATCAGTGACTCTGTAACCACCTTCGTCCCAATTGGTTAAAATAAAATCATTAACTGTTTGTGGGGAACCTGCACGACCCGTAGACATATCGTCTCCTACGAAATGGATTCAGTTGAATTTTTGGTAAATTCGAAACGATTGTATTTTTTGAACAACTCACGTGACATTGCACATCCACACGAGCTGGTTTCTGTTAGTCCATAACCCTGTTGAACGATTTCACATAGGCATACTTTGATTAAAGTATGGGTTTCAGGTGTAAGAGGAGCCCCACCGCATATAATAGATTGTAAGCGACCACCCATTAAAGCACTGGTTTTTTCAAATACTAATCTATAAGGGTGAAAAAATAAACCACTTATTTTATATTATGTTTACTCAAAAAAAATATAACTTTCACACTTGTCCATTAACGGAGTTTTAAAACCTCGTCTCATCCATTTCCTCTTATAATCGAAAGCAAATTTGAAAACAGTTTTTTGGAATGTCGAGCCTCCAGATATTTTTTCGTTTATGCCTTTGTAAATACGGTCTAAAATAAGCTAAAAATTGTTTTTAAAAATTACTTTTAGAAAATAAACATTTATGTACACTTATGTAACATAAACTATTCATACGGGAACAGCTGTCATAATTGTGGGTTTCAGTATGCAAGCATCACCTTTTGTGCCACGTTTTATTTTGCTAGAGCTATCAATTATTGTAAGAGGGCTTGAGTAACCGATTCGAACACCACAAAATAATGACGATAGTTCTGAAAACAAAAAAAACTATCTGGCTATTAATTATTTATTTATTTTCAATAGACATCAATGAATTAGCATTCAATATCATAACCGTGTTTTATATTAACCTGCGAGTAATTCGAAAACATGTGCAAGTGGCAAAAAGCCCATGAAAATATCATTTTCATAACTAATGCTCGTACAATCTTTGAATACTTTAAGTGTAGCAATGAGATTTCTATGAGAAAGGTTGACACCCTTTGGGACCCCTGTTGATCCACTTGTGTACATTATTATTGCAATATCACTTGGTGCGGGTAAATGATTTTCTAAACAAAAAAAATAATGTTATTATTAAAAATAGGTTCAAATATAATTTGAATTCCGAAACTTTGGCAGCTTTGCATAATTACTATGGCGACATTTACGGGGAACGATTAAAATTAAGCTATATTTACGAATAAAATAAAGCCAGTACAGTGGGATTGGGGCCATATTTAAGTGGATTACTAATATTGTATCACGCGAAATATTAATACTTTTTTAATTCACCAACCATCGAATGTGAATTCAGCTCCTCTTTGTAATAAAGAACTAAATGAAATGATTTCGACGGAATCATTATAGCCACTTGTAGAAGTTGCATATAATTGATCTTCCATGTAAATTAAAGTTTTTACTTGAGGAGTAAGCTGCAATATTTGCCTGAATTTCGGTAATAAATTATGTGACGTAACTACAACAGTGGTTTCAGTTTCATTTATACCATGACTAATAGCGTCAATACCAAGGGTTGCATACAACGTTACAACTGCAAACAACAACATCGGTTAAACTTTTAGACTGTGAAATATATAGTAGTAAACGGTATTTTGTGATGGGTTAAAATCATACCAGTAAAATTTTGTTTAAAACATCCTTGAACAGCTATCATCCATTCTGCCCGCGTTTCAGCAAATATTGCTATATTGGATTTATGTTGTTGTCCAAGTGATATCAAAGCATTTCCAAAATGATCTGATGCTATGTCTAATTCTTTAAATGTCATCCATTTATAATCTCCCATGATATACTAGAATTTAAAGTAGATACATACATAAAAGTAATACATTTCATAGATAGGCAATATAAGTATTACTAAAATTTATAACAAATTTTCTGCTATATATAATAAAAAATACTTAAAAGTTTGGATTTTTTAATAATGTTGGAATAATAATTAATATTTTATTTAACTAGATAAATTAGTCACAATAAAATTATGCTGTTTATCATTATAATACGTACTTAGTATGTCAAGGAAATAAATTAGCAATAACAAAGTTGTTTTGTAAACAAGTGTAGATTTACGCACGTGTAATCTTGTAAGTAGTATAAATAGAATTTCAACTAGGGGTTCGGGGCTCACAATATCTGACCAATTTATTATTGTAATTACTTTATGAGTTAACCAATAGTAGTGTGTTAATCACTTAACTTATTTGTGTTGTGTTTGTTATTCAAATAGCAAATTTCCACTCACAATAACTGTTATATTATATTTTAGTGTATAGTATCGCAACAATTCATACTTTTTTAAATGTTCTTCCATTTGTTTGAACTTCGTCTTCTTCGGCTAAAATTTCCCTAGTTCCTAAGCAACTGAAATCCGTATAATGAGCAACCGCATAATGAAATACTTTATATAGTGTGTCTATTTTTTCCCTAACAATTAAAAGGTGGCCAGCTGAAGGATCACTAACGGTTTGAATAAGAATTGAACTTTCTTCTATTTGTGTAACTTTTGACTGCAATGTATATCGTTAATAATTACAAATAAAACTAAAAATTATACAAATATATACTACGATAATTATAGTAAAATATAATATTCAACTTGTAGAACAATGAGCATAATAAATGTATAGTATTTACAAATGTCAGATTGACAGAGTAAAGATGCCAGTGTAGGGCAGAGTTAATTAATGTTATTGATGTTATTTACTTTTTTTTTTGCTATTAAATTAGCAGGACACGACACAATTGTATTTTTAATATTTTTTGGGGGTTACCAGGAATAGTTATAAAGTTCAGAATATTTAAGAAAATGTAGCAATTTCTTAAAACGTCATTTCTATATAATGTTAGAAATTTATATTCATAAAATTTTTGGGCAAATTTTATTTTAACGATTCATAACGAAATAGTAAAAAATTAATGGTAGATATTTTGATAGATCAAAAAGTTTACCTATTCCAATTTATTGTGGACCTACTTAATAAAATGTTAACATTACAATAATATAATATTAGTGTCTTATAATTAAATGTATTATAAAAATATTACTTTTATTGCATCAGATTTAATAATTCTGTTCCATGGCCTTTCAAAGACTAAATATACTGGATATGTTATAACATCAACAATTAATGATACAGTTTTTAAAGCTAACAACATTGCATTATTTTCCATTCTGAAAAAATGTATATTAGTATTTATGGACACCTCTGACAAAAATCAAATACATTTCAGGTTGTGTATTAAACAAATATTTAAATATTCCAACGAAATTAAGTAAAAAATATACGAAAATAATAACTTAAAACTCATATAAACTCAGTATAAATTAGTTAATAATTAATACCAATTTGTGTTTACAAAAAAAATCTGTTAAATTTTAAAAATTTACATTACTCTATTTTTAAAGTACTTTAATTTTTCAATAATTATTTTTACTTTATTTACTTGTAATGCATTTTAATAAGAAAAATCATAGCTAAAAAATAAACACATCGAAAAATAGAATATTATAAACACATTTACTGTCTATAAAATGGTATATATATATATATATATATATTTATAAAACCAATGTTATTATTGTATTGTAAATGGTATAAACTGCAAATAGAATAACTATTAAGAAGACAAGCACTCACATAATATTTTGTAATCCGAACAAACTAGTAGATGAAGTGTAACGAATAGATCTTTGGCATAAGTTATCTTACATCTAGCTGATCGATAATATCGGCGACAGACAGTTATAATAACATAAAGAACATGACGACATCATTTTCATTCTAATTTTAAGTAACGTATTTGTAAATTTTATAAGCAACACATAAGAAAATATTATTTTCTTAATCGGTATTCTTGACTCTAAAACAAATTTTAATAATACGATACATTTTAGCTTCGATGCAATAGCTGGGAAGGTATTGAACCGATTTCTTCGTGTAGTAGTTCTTAGGATCAGAAATTATACCTGTAAGGTATTCAATTGACTAAAAATTTAAAAAGTTCATCTGTTCCCTTCAAAATCGAGAAAAATTCTCTTTTTCTAGAGAACGTTTCCTTCGATAAGGAGACGTTCTATTTATTTAAAACGCACCTACCATCTGGAAAAACAACGTCAGAACCAAACTGTCGCAGAACAATTGTTTCAGGAAAGCGAAAAAAGCGCCGGTAAGTGTGCAGTAACTCGGCGAGTTAATGTTTGAAGTTTAAAAATTGAAATTTTGTTCCGGCAGATCTTGGGGAAGGGACTTAAAAAAACAGTTAGATATGCAAGTGGTGACCGAGTTATAAGAACAAGCTAACCTACAGGATTGCGTGTATTTAGGTTAAATTAATGTAGCAATCAGAATCATTAATATGAATGAATAACAAAGGGGAAAATGATAGTAATAGCAATTCCCTTAGACTTCTGGCTTGTGTCAAGGTCTTTAGGCTGACCCTATTAAAGCCACTACTGACACAGTGATAGTTTGCTGGAAAACAACGACATTGAAATAGTATTGTCTGATAAAAGATGATATTTGAAGAAAAATACCAAGCAATTAACAGTAAACTATGTAGATCACATTATAGATGTATTTCAGAATTCGTACCTCACTTCCCCAAATAGTTTTGAATTTGCCGCTAAGGGTGGCTTCAAACACGAACTTTGTACTTAAATACGAAATGTAAATAAATTAAATGTTTGTAACCATGATAACCCAAAATAAACACTTGGTTTGTAACCATGGTAACCACAGTACTAGAGCAAATGGTAAAGGAACAGGCCGATTCTGGGCAAGCTTTTAACTGTTGGAACGGGTTCTGAGACAGGGACTAGGACCCTCGAGTAAGAGTAGGACATAATAACCGAAAAAAAGTGTCACAAAAAAGCTCTGGGTCCGGACAGCTTGTTATCAATAAAAACGTAGGGATATGTAACGTTCCTAAGCAAATTAAATACACGGAAAATAATATTTTCTCTTAGAAATAAAACTACGTACCATCGAGCCTTTGTATGGACAACAATTTTCTTTTTTTAAGTAAAAAAAAAAATGTTTTAAAGCCGATTTTTAACAGTACTATTAACAATATATTATCTAATTTAAAGAGTTACATAAAACATCGTATTAAATATAATAATTTTTAGTCAACAGTAATCCTTAACTACTTGGAAAATATCAGCCAGTAAATCGAACAGAAATACGGTGATGGTCGTCCAATTACACATGTGTTTGAATTGTACATTGACTACGATATCAATATTTGTTTTCCCGGTAAACCGTAGAGTAAAGTTAAGAATTATGAAGGTGTGTTTGGAATCGTGTTAATATTAATAATATGATTAAAAAACTTTTAAAAAATTAGTACATTTGAACGAGTTGACAATTAAATGATAAGTTTAGACAAGTTTTAACCGCCTCAAATAGTTCCGTTACTTAAGAAATTTAACTTCTAAAGATGGTAGCCTGTGGAGAGCAACCAAACAAGTTCTTAGATAAAAAAAAACAGCAAATCTTTCAATTAAAAAAACTGACGGAAGTTAGCAATCTCTGACTTGGAAAGTGCAGGGTTGTTCAAAAAACACCTCGCTGATACCTTTAAACCTCATTCGACCATAAAATCGTCTGACATGACTAGTTCTGTAATGACATACCACGATGCTCCATTACCACTATCTTTTTCCTATCCACCCATCAAATCTTCTGGCTTTAACCTTACTGCTGCTCAGGTTACAAAATGTCTTTCCTAAAAAATATATTATCCACTTAACTCACATATTAATGCAATCATTAGACTTTCTTATTTTCCTCTCTTATGGAAATTTTCGACTACTATACTTAACCCAACAAACGCTCTGATCTGCTAACATCCTATAATCCTATAAGTCTTTTGCCGTTCTTTGCAAAATGTTTTAAAAAATACTACTTAAAAGAATACTTCCCTGTTTTTCTGGCAATAACATATTGCCTAATTCTCAGTTTGGCTTTAAGACATCCCACTCCACTAATACACCAAGTCCGTAGTATCGTAGGCGCAATATTGTCTCGCTTGAAAAAAATTATATTGCACAAGTGTGTTTTTTGATATCTCGCAGGCCTTTGATAAGGTATAGCTTGATGGCCTCCTTTACAAATTGTAACAAATTGTACCTTCTACCTACTACCTGTTTTTTAAATCCTACTTAACGGATAGTTTTTTCCAAATCCGTTTTGGCTCTACAGTATTCGATATAGCATCTATAAATGCGGAAGTCCCACAAGGGGGTATTCTATCTAAAGTCCTTTACAACATCTATGCCTCAGATCAACCCACAACTCCAAACACAATAGTGGCAGATTATGCTGACGACAATGCATTTTATCTTGTATTTCTGACCCTCAGCTAGCAGCCGATAATCTGCAAAATCATCTACATTTAATTGAAGACAAATTTTTGTTTATAAAATCATTAGTTTTTACCATAAATTGTAGAGCAATATAAAATTTAGTCACAATTTATTAACAGAATCGACAATACTACAATGTACTAAAAAAACGACACATGACGTTTCTGAGTACACAATGAAAGTCACGCACTTTGTTTGGGCATGATAATATAATATAATACCATTGTAATATAATCACACCGTAAAAATATGGGAATTAAAGAATTTAGTCGAAAGTATTGTTTACTGATAAGTTATTGTTAAGATAATTGACCAAAGTATCGAGCTCGGGACTCTTTAAAGTTGTAAAGGAAAAACAAAAAATAAATTAGATGACGCCGGATAATACCGATTTCGTATACAAATACTATTACACAGTCGGTGGGGCAGAAAATAACAACAATCCCTCGAAATTCAAACAAAACAGTTAAGTCCTTCATAATTTTTTTTGTAAATCAACATAATAATATACAAACCAATGGTAAGTAAAGCTAAAAGCGGTGTTTACAAACTTTTAGATTACTTAAAGAAAATTATGCATGATTATTAAAAAAATACTTGGACTGAAAATTGAAATCCGAATTTGACGGATTATCCGGAATGATTTGACTTTTGTAAAATGTGTATTATATTATAGTATTTTTACTATACTTGACTTGTAAAATGTACATAATGGCAATATTATGTTAGTAGAAAGTGAATATGTAGGTTTTTTTTCTTGACTATAGATATAAATGAGTGATAATTTGATTACTGTGGAAATGCGCGTTTGTTGTATAAACAACATTTTAGCTGGTATTCACATTGTGTATTTTTTTATTTATTTGCATATTGTAATAGGAGTGTAATATGTGTGCCGAATTGAAATCCGATGAAGAGCTGGACGCGCAGTTCAAGAGTGGCTTGGAAAATATCGAGGCGTTGTTTGGTACATTGAAAACAATCGACGGTAGAACTATGGATTTTTCGTTGTATGCAAATTGTGTAAAAACAGTTTAAAATTAACCAAAAACACTTGTTTTTGCAGAAGTTCGCCTATGTCGAGGTTGGCTGCATAAACTGCACGGAACTGGTGGTGGGCAGAAAGCACTTAGAAACGAATATTTGACCGAACTCATTGACCAACTCAAGCGTGGCTTTTTGAACGATCCATTCGATAAGATGCCGGAGAGCAACGGGTCTTTACCCCCTTTTGCCTCCGATGAGTTAACGGTAAGAGAATTATGCGAATACAGTGATTTATTACGGTTCTATATGGATGCATAAGGCGCCAACATATAAAAATCCATCGCCATTAATCTTTCAAAGAGTTGGCCTGTTTGCTTTAACCCTCACAAGTGGGGTCGTCGGCCGACACTAATTATTTTCTCACATGCCATTCATTTTTTCAACAGCTGTACACCTATTGCCTTCTTGGTGACCTCGTCTTAAACCTTTGTTCTAGATTAGCTATTACCTATTACTTTATTTCTACAACTGTGTAAACCGCAAGACTTAAAACATCTCTTATGGTCGTTTTTAGATATATAACCGTTCAAACATAGACAGCAGTACGTCTTCGAGTAGTGCAGAATCGGTGTACTCATCACTCAGTACGAAACAACACTCACAAATACAACCAGAAGTATACAATCCTGAAGGAGTCACGACAAAGCAGCATACAACAATGGACAATCGAGATTTTGGTACAAATTCGAACAGCTCTACTGAACAACTATCAACAGTCGGGGGTTAGTTAAATACGTATATATGTATTTTAAATTATTCATAGAATTATAGAAAAACCCAAATCGTTAACCGACTATTACTCATACGAGTAAGTGACCTGAGTATGCCGATGATATCGTTTGTGTTGCATTGCACTGCATCACAAAGTGCAGCATATTAGTTTTAAAATAATTGAACATAATTTGTTTGTATTTATAGTTTTTAGCTGCAATCAGAAATTAAACTGACGATATCTAAATTATCTTAAGTTATTTTTTTGTGCGTTTTATCGTTTTAGATTGTAACGTCAATGATGACACCGAAACATCAGCCATAACAGATCATTTTGAAAGAAAAAAATCAATGCTCGATACCACACATCGTTTAAATGTTGATATAAATCAAATAACTATCCAAACCGTACTAACCGAGCACCCTCGACTGGGTTTTATGGAGGTAATTATTTTTAAATATAGAATCATATATTAGATAATACTATAATTAATACAAAATATAATATTGTTCTTTTCGACGCTTATTATGTTTATAGTTGCAAAAACTGACACATCTCAACAGCGAAGGTGGTGATGTATTGATTTCGAAAGACGAAACAGAAATCAAGTTGAAGTACGTCGAAAAGGCCGTGGATGAATTAAAAGTGGGTTGTAGGCGATTATCCGTTTTTTTAATATTATTTATTACATCCGTTCGACCAGCGATTTTTATTACACAGGGACAAGTTAAGATCGTCGTCGACAATAGCAACCACAATACCGACCAAATGACCTTTATGACGTTGGAGTTGGACAAGTAAACATTTATTATTTGCTAACGCGAGATAGGTTTTGCATTATGAGTGTTAATAATTACAATCGACGGTGTGAAGGGTTAAAAACGATTTGAAAAATATTAGCAATCAGATTACGGCCGAAGACAAGGCTGTTGTGAACAATTTGAGCGCATTACAAAAAATGACCATGGAAATGAACCGCCGGATGGACGAGATCATTTCGGAGGGTAAAGGGCTGAAGGCAATGGTGGCGGATGCGCGGGAAAACAAAAAAATATTAAAAGGTATGTTGGCGTTAATTAAGTACACGGAAGAGAAACACAGTGCGCGGATAGTCGAGGATCAAAATCATTTCGACGCCAAGTTGAGTACGTTAAAAACCGAAATTAACCAGCTGACGTCCTACGCCAATGTCAAAAAAAGAGAAGTCATTGAGCTGCAGCAACACAATATCGATTTGAAACGAGGGTTCGAGGAATCTATTGAAAAACTAGAAGTATTCATGAGGGATAAGGTATGAACTGATGCAACTCGATCAAATATCGTTGCTCGAAAGTATTATAATTGCCAATTATCAATTACAATAAGTAAAAAAATTTGTATTAAACGACTGTGTGCTTTGAATGACTAACACAGTCCATATTTGTTTTATAGTTGCTAAAATTAGAAGCTAGAAACAAAACCATTACAGATTCGTATAAAAAAATGAGAAAAGCACTTATAACCTTGACAGTGAGTATGGCAATTTTTTTTTAATATTAATTAATGTTCTGATGACAATAATGCTGTTTACAGAAAATACTAGAAGAATGCAAAGCGAGTGACCCGAAACAAGTCAATGATATCATTAACGATAGTCTATCAGCTCTGGATAGCGAGTACAACGAATGTTTAGATCACGGCAAAAAATTCGAAACAACTAATTTGGAAATAGAAAAATAAAATTGAAATAAATCAAAATTAAAATGACACTTGTTTGTTCACACTACTTCAATGGGCGTCTAAGCTTGTACGTCACGCCGACAAGGTGTGAATAACTTACCCCGCTTAACGCTTAAATTATGTCATCCAGGTAGGTTAACAGCTGGCTACGTCAAATTCACAGAGGGGTTCGACCCTCGTATAATAATTTTTCTTGCATAGATGTATTGAAAATTGTCTATAATCTAATTTATTGTTGCAGCGACATTATTGCGTTAACTAAACTCAATAATAATACCAAACAAAAAGAATTGCTTTATTACAAAAAAAAAAATATATATAACACAAAATTGTACACAATACTGAGAAATAATATTTTGTTCTCTGGCTAGCGTGGTAGTTTTTTAGCTTCGATGCAAAGCGAGAAGGTATTGGTTTTACTCTGATGTGGACTTTTGTTTATCTGTATACACTGTAACTTTTTTAATACTGGACCAATTCTTTCGAGTAGCAACTCTATAAATCACAAATTTTATCAGCTGGTACTTTGGGGGGGGGGGGGGGGTAAAAGTTGAAAATGTTTACTTCTTCACAGTCGAAATTTGAAAAGAAAAAAAACCGTACGAGTTTTTAAGTTAGAACTTTTACTGGCTAAATTTCGAGAAAAAGAGTCGGATCGAAATGAAATTTATTAGGAATATTTATTTGGTATGCCCGCACACGTCAGTTGTATCTAATTTAAATTATACTCATTTCCCACTCTCCTAGGGGCGGTACAAGTTTTTTTGTTTTTTGGGGTTTTTAGTCGCAATTTTAAGAAAATTTGCCAGTAGTTGGAACTCATATGTATCCATAACAAAATTCTGCACTACAGTTTTTTTTAATTGCCGGAAAACTGTGTTTTTGCAGATTGCGTATAATTTAACAAAAACACCTAAAATCTTTAAAAAAAAATTATGAATTTTTTTTTTTTTTTAACTACCAACACGGTGTACCAGATAAGACAATCGAACGGACGCTAAAAACTGTCGATTGGTAACGTCGACCCGTGTTAGGTTAGGTTAGGACCCAATGGTCGGTATCATAATATCGTGTTTATCACAGACGACTAAATCGTGTAACTAATTATAGTAGATACACGATTTATTAAGAAAAAAACCGATCCGTGTACTTATTAAGACACTTAATGGTTCTGACACGACAAAACCACTGTCGTTATCTCGTTATTTTATCGTCCGCGTTATATAACCGTACCGAAGGTCAACTATGAATATATAAGGTCCAATATCACTTATGTTTTGCATATTGTTATACTGTTATTCATTTAACCTTTAGTGACGCGCGCGGGGTATTTATTTACCCTAGTCTATTTTTAGAATGCTATAACATATTTGTTGGATTTATCACACTCATGCAGGTCATGCTATCTTATAGTCACTATCTTACAATCATATAAACGAAAGAATCTAGATTATATTAACATTAGTTCGTAAGTGACCGTTAACTAAAGTGGTTGTCTTTGTAGTTCGGCAAAAAATTACCCCACGAGCGCTTAATTTGTTAAATATTGGTCTCTTTTTTTTTTGGAATTATGGCCGAATTAGAACGCCGTCGTATTGTATGTCTATTGGACGACATAAGTGATGAGGAATTATTGGGTGGTTCATCTTCTACTGATGATTGTTCACCTGATGAAAATGTCGATTTAGAAAGTTCAAACACTGAACAATCAGGATAATCGTCAGGACTGACGATGAGATTCACAATGATATTCAACAAACACTATCAGCAGATTGCGACAGTTATCATGAATCCGACGATGAAATTCCACTAAGTATGCGCGTAGTGTTTTTATGGAAAAGATGGGACAAAATGGAATCGTCGTAAGCCAAATCAGAGAACAAAAAATCCAAGTTACAATAAGATAACTGAAAAACCAGGTGTGACTAATTTGGCAAAAGATGCGAAAACCGAAATTGATGCGTGGTATATTTTTTTTACGGAGCCTATGATAGAACAAATCGTTTCCTGTACAAATATATACATCGATAAAACACAATCATACATCGATAAAGACAAACTTTGCTAGAGAACGAGATGTAGCTCATACAAGCGCACGAGAAATAAAAGGTTTACTTGGTTGCCTGTACATGAACGGTAAGTAATAAATAATAATATATTTTACACTATAGTTTTTTTGTTATAATTATTATAAATTATTATACGTTACATGTCTTGTTATTATACTATAATACCAATTTATTATCGGTTATATATTTTCGTCAGTCGTCGTCGCTCTTATCGCTATATTTTGTTTGATAAACGTAACCAATATACAGGAGATGACGTATTCATTATATTATATAATAAACACACACACACACACATATTATATATATATATATATATATATATATATAATTTGTACTAGTTCATTTATCTTATCTTATATTTCTGTTATTAGGTGCAATAAAATGTGGTCATAGAAATGCTCGGGATATGTGGATAATCATAGATCTCCTGACTTAAAAAAGCTATAAATAAAAATGGCCCAATTTGGCCTTTAAGCTCGCTATTGTAGGTTATAGTACAAGTTCTCAGCTTTTTAACCATGTATAATTTATCTGCCTTTAACCGCCTTTGAGGTGCTGGCAATTTACTTGCCGTAGAAAACTGATTTGTAAGGCGCGTGGTACGAATGGTCTACCGGATGATTGTTAACTACCCATTCAATAATTTAAACGATTTTAGACTCTTTTTAATTATTTTAACTAATTTTTACAAAAAAAGGTGTTACCCTGACAATTGCATGATTTCAGAGGATAGTTGTGAAATACCTTTACAGAGTTTGCTAGACCATACAGTACAAAGAATTTGTCTCGTACCCGGATTAAAAGTAGAAACTCCCAAATTATCAAAATTTGAAATATTGTATAAATGGGGCTGTGATGGTAGTGGAGGCCATTAGAGGTATAAACAAGTTTTCAATAAAAATCCTGGTAGAAATGACGAAACCATATTTATGGCTTCTCTAGTTCCACTACAACTTAGGTGTCAAAATGTAAATAATAGTAATTATCAGATAATCTGGGAGAATCCTCTCAATTCATCCACAAGATTCTGTCGACCGATTATGTTTGAATACACGAAAGAAACCGCCGAGACTACGAAAAAACTAGTAGAAAATATCGAAAATCAAATCAATAAATTGCTATGAATGACTTAACTGAAATTTGACACGGCCTGCAAGTGCATGTTTCCGTTATTAGCGATTAAATGTGCGCCCGGTCGTGTTATCAACTGTCCACCGTATCACCGCAGGTGGGAACGTTGAACTACTATATCGGCTTGAGCCGGCCGTCGGTGTATGAAGAGGTCCGGGAGGTGTCATCTTTACAGCGAAACACGGCGGCGATGACCACTGTAGGCAATCCGATAATCAGTTATTGATTTAACATTTGTCCGGTTTTGCCATCCGCCGCCGTCCTGCGTATTCACGTATTTCCACATTGTTTCTAAGTTAAAAAAATAAAAAAACCTTAACTTTTTTAAAATTCGGTTTTTTTTGTTTCTATTTTCTTCTACACCCCTTTTCTACCGTGTCAAATTAATGTAGAACACACATTGATACTTTCAATGATTGATGGCAAGGTAAATTATTTATTGCCAATGTAATTTTTGTAAAATAAATTATTATACATAAAAAAATTAATTAAGTTAGGTCTGCAGCTCACTATCGGAAACTTCTAGTCAGAAGTGTTTTATCTGTAAATGCACGCCGAAAGACATGAACAAACTTGATGACCTAGACAAATTTAAAAGTAATCCCGATATGTTTAAATTTGGTCTATCCGTACTGCATGCCCATGTACGGTTATTTGAATGTTTGCTCCATACAGCGTACCGCCTGGAAATAAAAACTTGGCAGGTAAATACAAAGTTAAATTTGAATTTATTAATGGTAAGTTACTAATTACAGTATTGTATAAAATGTTTGATAGGTGAAGTCCGTAGAACATAAAGAAAATGACTAAACTCGTCAAAAATATATACAAGAACAATTTCGTTCGAAATTAGGTTTGTTTATTGATGTAGTGTTACAAGGTTAGTATTGATTTTTATAAATTAAAAAATGAACTAATTAGTGTATACATTTTATTCGTTTTTATTAGGTGCTAGAACAAACAACGATGGAAAAACTGCCCGAAAGTTTTTCAAAAATGCAGAAACTAGTTCCCTAATAACAGGATTAAATGTTTAACTAATCCACGTTTCTCTAATATCTTGGCTGCTTTATCCAGCCATCACGCAATCAAAATAGATTCATTTAAAACGTATACCACAGAAACAGCAAAACCATATGTCAGCTTATATCCGTGGTATTACATGCCCAGTAGCGTATACAAAATATTAATACATGGGTGTGGAAATATGCACTGCTCCCAATGGGTAAGTAAAGATTTTACTTATAATTTATACTAAATAAAATTATCATCGTAAATCAATGCTTTCAATAATAAGCCATTTTACATTTTTAGGACAACTATCCGAAGAAGCTGCAGAAGCAAATAATAAAGAGCTTCGTAAGTTTCGAGAGCATCATTCTAGGAAAACTAGCCGGGTTAGTTAAAACGAAGATATTTTACACATGCTATTAGTTTATTCTGACCCATACTTGTCATCGATAAGAAAAATAATTAAGAAAAAAAAGAAAAAATTACCGTTAAAAGTTAAAGAATTCTTTATAATAGACGACGAAAGCAGAGAAACTTATTTCTATTTTCGATATTTTCTACTAGTTTTTTCGTAGTCTCGGCGGTTTCTTTCGTGTATTCAAACATAATCGGTCGACAGAATCTTGTGGATGAATTGAGAGGATTCTACCAGATTATCTGATAATTACTATTATTTCCATTTTGACACCTAAGTTGTAGTGGAACTAGAGAAGCCATACATATGGTTTCGTCATTTCTACCAGGATTTTCATTGAAAACTTGTTTATACCTCTAATGGCCTCCACTACCATCACAGCCCCATTTATACAATATTTCAAATTTTGATAATTTGGGAGTTTCTACTTATAGTAGTGATGATGGTGTGATGACCAGTGAATATGACGATGAATCAGAGGAATAAAAAATAATTCCACAATAAAGATTAAAATATATATTAAATCTTAAAAAAACGAATATTTTTTATATTTTATGTGTTAATAGTTGCTGGCAATTTGATTAACGTAGCTAGGTACTATGAAAATTCAAATTTTAGATACTTATAAGAGGTTAATTTTAAAACTGATACCAAATTTGAGTCCAGCGTTCCCAAAATTAAATATAAACCAATATGCGACATAAGAAATTATACAAAACTAAAAAAACCCTCTTACAACCTTTTAATCCTTCCTAACTCTGAATTTTAGGGGTTAATTGAAAAACTGATACCATTTTTAAAAAAATGAGAATCAATATGCCGAATATTTTTTTTTATAAAATTGAAAAAACACCCCCTCTAACCTCATATCGGGGGGGGGGGCTCAAATTCAGCATATGGCATCGGCCGAGATCTGGAGACACGTTCCCACAGCTCACAATCCGGCAGATTGCGCCTTTTGAGGCTTGACCCCCGAAGAACTAGCCAAACATTCTATTTAGTGGAATGGACCGACTTTTTTATCACAAGCATCAAATACGTGGCCGCAAAAATTAGTTACCACAGACATTGTATCTGAAGAAATTCAATTAGAAGAAAAACCGGTAGTCCTTTTGACAATGGAAACCGAAGAGAGCGTAAGCTTTTATTTATCTCTGCCGAGTTGCCTAAAGTTTTACGCCTGACCGCATATTGGTTGCGTTTGCGAAGACTGTTATCTCATCAAACTACAACATATGATGAAACTAAACACCCGGGTGTTCAAGAGAAAGATGAAGCAATGCATGCCTTATTGCGTTGGGTCCAGCGAATTCATTTCAATGAAGATTGGAATCGCCTCACTGGTGGTAAGCCATGTTCACCTAAACTGCGCGTGCTTGGAGCTTACTTAGATCCGGACGTGAGTCTTATCAGGGTGTGCGGTCGTCTTTCGCAATATGACCTCCCATATGAAGCAAAACACCCAATATTACTGCCAAAGAAGTCCCAAATGACTGTTCTAACAATAGACTATGTCCATCGAATTCATTGTCATCCAGGACCACAAACGGTACAAAACTTACTGCGTCAAAACTATTGGATTCTTTCCGCCCGCAGTGTAATCAAACTGAGAATTCATAAATGTATCCCGTGCTTTAGACCGAAACCTCGCTCGGCTCAAGCTACTATGGGAAATCTTCCCTCATTCCGCGTCTCCCAAACTAAACCGTTCAGTCATGCAGGAGTGGACTTTGCTGGTCCCTTTGCAGTGAAAGCCGCCATGTAAAGACAATACGTTTTTACATTTTACAAATGTTACAATTTTTGTTATTTAATATGTATTAATTTGGATAACACAAGCTTATATCTGGATAATATTATGTGATTCATAAATTATTGTCACAAAAAAACCCAACGGAAATATTAGAAAATGCTACATAAACCAAATAACAATCATGTAAAAAACTTAACGCGTAGAGTAAAAAAAGAAATATATTGATTCAAACACTAAATTCGATATTCCTTTATGTGAGAAACAAATAATGCTAAGAAAATGTGACCTATATAATATTACTATTTCAGATTACCATTGTTATAGGAAATAACAATATTTTTACTTTTGATTTGTAACAATTGAACATATAAAACCAATATTTTTGTTTTCAATAGACCTACCTTATTGTGTAATAGTCTTTACATAACTACTAAAGTCTAATTAGTCTAAAGTCTAATAATTTATGTTAAACTATTTTTCCAGCGTCCATTGTACATTCGCCGCAGACTCAATTCATAGAACCTAGACTAATATTTCGAGACTGAAATCAAAGGTAAAACAGAAATGATTAAACTACTTAACGGAAATAACACGACGATGAGAGGGGAAAAAAGTGGGTTTAAACATGTTATTGAAACGCTAGTTGAATTCATCGGAATTCCATGTAATTATTTTGACTATCCATTGTGTACATTATTGGAGTTAAGTCGTTTGCTAGAAACGCTAAAGACGCATCTTATTACACAAAATGGTCATAATGAATAAATAATTTTCAAAAAAAACCTAGATCAACTATTGACAAAGATATTTCAAAAACTGTACACATTCTCGAATTCGATATTGTTGCTGGCCCCAAATGAACACACAACGTGACGGAGTTGTGTTGATTTTTATAACATTATATATTGTGCTGATTACTGTTAAAGTAAAATTACATAAGTCATTTGAACTTTGATAACATTAAAGAAAACCCGAATACTACTCCATAGTGCAACTTCAGAATGATCTTTCGGACGTTTTTGGCGTTGATCGCAATTGGAATTATACAATTTGCTATTGGTGCTAATGCAGAAAGGCGCAATAAGCGTATTTGCAGCCGAATCCCCAGGTGATGGTCAAAATACTAGTTGCCTCTAAAATACTACCTGCATTGCATCCGGAGACGTTTTTGTCTTATCGTACCATTATTAGGTAAACACTAGTTATCTCCCGCGAAAGCCTTGCCGACAGTCTCGAAAATATATCTAATTCTTCTTTTTCGCCTTCGTCCCAACTATCTGGGTTCGGCCACCCTTGTCCAAAAACTTCCACTTGACACGATCTCCTGTCCTTGCATCCAACCATTCGGTTTTATGTCCCGAGAATATCTGATTAAAAAAAAAATGTTATTGAAGGAACAAAGCTTGAAATTTTCCTTTTTATTGTTGTGTCCATTGTGTAGTATGGTTGACGCGAAGAGAGAAATCGACGCCAAGATCTATAACGAATGCTTAGACAAACTATTGTACATGGACAATATAACGGCCTTGGCGGATATAGAATTATGGATGTCGTACTGCAGCACTTTATCACGAATGAAAAACCCAAGCGAGCCGAAACGATTTTTGATCTTCGAAGGTAGCACCTCAGTTCTCCGATCAGAAGCAACGACGGTCAAAGACAATATGGGGTCCCACAAGAAGAGCTTGGAGTTAAATCCCGAAAATTGGTTAAATGACACCGTCGATATGGAACCGGCCACCAACCTATACACGATAAACGGCTTTAACCTGCTACACATAATTCGTGATTGGTTCCCCGTGCCTATGCTAATAACGGCCTTTTTATTGGTCTATTGGCACGAAAAAAAGTATTCGCGTGAGGGCGAACTCGAGTATTTAGTATAAGTACATTGGCAACACCCGTATTTACTGAATTTGGTATACCTAATTGTAATAGCTTAAACTAATAAACCTATTTTGATTTTGTTTGTGAAAACTCGGTCAATTGGTAATATTATCACGCAAATCCATTTACGGTGATTGTATAATATAGTCGACTTAAAAATTTCCTTTAAGCCATCTTTATTTTATTTAAAAAAATACATACTGCACAAATACAACGTTTACAAACCAAGTTGTTTTAACGGCTGTCTTTTAACAAAGAATATTAAAAACATATTAGTGTAAAAATTGAGCACTTATTCGAACTTGAATATTATTTAAGCAAAACTTATTAGCAATTAATTGGCCATTGCCCGCCCACTACGAAAATCTCCTTAAATTATTCTTTTAGATAAATGTAATTTACAACGCATTATTTTAACGTTGAATTATAATTCGTTGTTTTCTTTATGTACGATTAACGTCTTAACTTTTTCTTCCCCCGGAAATGCATGTAAAACACGAATGAGTGAGTAGTGATGGCGGCTCGAATGCTGTCGTACCTTAAATAAATAATAACAAAATCAAATTTTAGCTGTAGGGTTTTTTCAATATTTTCACCATTGCATTTTTTACAGAAATTGCTGGTTTATTTTTTAAAGATTTTACCCACGCATATTTAGTAAACGTATCAATAACAAGTAAAATATATTTAAAACCATTATTTTTTCTTGACTGCGCCTGCATATCCAATAAATAAACTTGCTAAAGTTCATTCGTTAACCGTATAATAACTTTACGTCTTGGAAAGATTTTTCTAGCTGGTATAAGTAATTAATAAGATGAACTTGACGATCTTTACGGGATAATTTAATTTTAAGATTAAATTCTACACCTGGACCACAAAAAGATTGGATAGAATGCCGTAATGTATGTAACATTATATATGCTGTAAACATTTCACACTGATGACATGTTATTACGGTAAAGTCGGCTAACGAAATATCATTGAATTTAATTGCCTTTTCTATTGTTTTACATTTTGCAACTAATCGTTAAGTTAATCTAATTCTTTAGTTATCAGTCTCGAGTCGCCGGAAGCACTACCCTGGTCATCATATAACACAACGACAATGAAAATTTGATGTAAATAACAAATCACCCTAATTTAATATACATTAAAATAATATTAAATAACAAAATAAAAAATAATAACTTATTAAACTTGCTGAGTGATATATTTGCTAATAGTCTTAATTGTGATGACGTTGGTATAATAAATAATTCCCTCGAAAGACACGCTATAAACTTCAACTACCACTATACAAAATTTTAAAAAAAGTATGAAACTTTGACCTTTTAAATTTTTTGGAGGTTGTCCTCCAATGTAATACCTTTTTTTTTGCATTTTTTGTAGAGCTTCAGCTAAAAAAACGAAACAGCAACGCTTGTCGGCCGCAATTGAAAACAGGTGACCTTCAACTTGTTTGTGATGAGAGAACCCTTATTATAAGATGAAGTTAGCTTTCTTAGAAAAACAAATTAATATTAATCAAAGAATACCATGTATTTTTTGAAATCCAACCTTAAAATTGTGGATTATGAACAATTCATGTAAAAAAATTGGCCATTTAGCTAGATTTTTTTTATCACTCAATATTTTAGATAAGAAATATTAAAATTCATACATACATTTGAATAAATCTCGGCCACAAATGCATGGGATGATAGCCAACAATTAATCATGTTCCCACTGTATCTTAGGGAAGAAGCTAAGATTTTTTTGAGAAGATAGAGAGTGAAACTAGTAGCTTAACAAAATAAACATGTAAATTCTGATGAAATCTTGAGAAACTCAGAGTTAGTAGAGAAAGTAACAATAGTGACGAGGTAAGACAACTGAAGGAAGAGCATTGGAGGAACGTATCAATGGCTACGAAGAGTTGGTCAGAGAAACTCATGCCATGATTACAGAAGAAGATAATGAAAATACACCATCCTATATTGGATAAATTTAAATTAAAAAAGTAGGTCCGTTATACAGTTATTTATGTAAATTTGTTTTTATATACTTTTTTAAATATTTTATGCTTTATAACCAATTCAATTGTTTTGGTAACTGATGTATTATAGTCAAATTTAACTTCTTTTTACACAAACTTAACCACGTTGCTTATGTTAATATTATTGTTGATAATTTTTGTTCTATAATGTTATGTATTCTCTGTGATTTTTTCTACCTTTTCATAAATGTGTAGGTACCCATATATATTATATAAATATTTTTGTTAAATTGTAAATCATGTAATTATTATTGTGTTTCAACCCGAATAAAATACTTGTAAAATTGTACGTTGTGTATGTAGATAATATTGTTGATAATTCTTACGCGAGACTCCACGACGTGACGATGACCAGAAGTCTTAAGGTGTCAGTATGATTCTCGTCTCCGGTCGACTTCATTGTAATCAGGATCAGCAAAATGAGATATTTCTCATAGATATTTTTTTCACCTACTTCCATTTTTCGAGTTTCGTTGGCTGTTCTCACTACCCATTCAAAAGCAATGTTGAACAACATCGGCGACAATGCGTCCCCTTGGCGAAGGCCGGATTTTACTTCAAACTTTTCAAACAATTCCTGCTGATATCTCACCTTAAAATTTGTCTAACTATTACACATCTTAATCAAATCTATATATTTCTGAGGGATACCCAAACATCTCAAAACCTTCCATAACTCTTTTCTATCAATGGAATAGTAGGCTTGTTTAAAGTCTATGAATACCAGGTGAAGATCCTTCTTCTAACTGTATTGCCTAAACCAGCCCAACCTCTAGATTCCACAAATTTAAAAAAAAATTGCTGCTAGAAGAAATAATTATCCATGCATGTGGTGTGTTACATAAATATTTTAAGTATCATTGTCGGTAAAAACAATTTTTTTAAATTCATAAATAAATATAATTATTTACAAACACAAATATATATACACAAATATATAACTATACACAAGTATAGTTAACTGAAATAACACATAAATAACTTTTTGTTCAGATAAATTATTCAAATAAAGTTTATACAAAAATGCCCATCTCTTATATTTTGTTTTTTTTCAATATAAAATTAAAATTAATTATTAACATAAAATATTTAAATTTCTAAGATGTTGGAACAGTGACTTCAAAAGTTGAAGAGCAGCTTCAAAATGGCGTTCCTAAAGGATTTATTGTTAAAATTATTGTTTGAGAATTAAATACTCAAATATTAAAACAAACAATTTACAATCATCATAGTACAAAAGTACCAACATGTTTAAAACAATCCCATTACATTGATAAAAACATATTTTAAAATAAATAAAACTAAAATACTATAAAAATGTAATCGTTTTCTTTTAATGATAATCAATTAGTGTTGAACTTTAATACCGAGATTAATGTACTATTATTATGATGTACAGCAAGGTAACAAGTTAATATCACTGAATTCAAACAATGAATGGTATATTAAGAATCGAGGTTATAATAAATACTATTAACTTCAGCGAGTGTTTTAATCCTGCCCTTCAGTTATTATCCAATATTATTCATGCTGTGGCTGTCATATTAATGATAGGACTCGTTGTCCTAAGGACGATTCCACAATTTGAGTTGTACGACATCAGTAAGCACACGTGTTACATTTGTGCGTATTTTGTGATAGTATATGTATAATGATTTTTTTCTAAAACTTCTAGTAGATATATATGCTTGTGGGATCGTTAACGATAGCTAAAGTCATGTATCATAAAATAGCCGTACACTGTAAGGACATGAACGATTCCAAAAAATTAATAGTGGAAGGACATTGTTATGAACCCCTGTCTTGGCCATATTATTATAATATGTTTTTTTATGTATGTGTAAATAATTTCTGTTAGAATAAGAACATCAGGAATTGGTGTTGGCCACGGCCGAGTCGAATGGAATTTGCTGACTTAGGGATTTCGCCCTAGCCAGACGGCTCGGGCCGTGCCCACCACCAACGGAGATTTAGTCGTGTAACTACCGTCAGTGAATCGTGTCACACAGAGTATCTGTTTTACAGAGCATCTATGTTTTACAGAGCATCTATGTTTCCAGAGTATCTATGTTTTTAGAACATCTTAATTAAATGTAAATTGCGTATATTATCAGAAAATCTTGTTTTATTCGTGTATTTGTGTGTTACATTAAAATACAAACAGAAAATCCGCCGATACGTTGTGTAATTACTGACTTTTACCCTAATAATCGTCCTATCCCGTGGCTCACGTTACAACATGTTGAAATCGCAACTGTGACATGCGTCGGGCTCATATTTTATTTAATCAAATTTTGCCTTTCCATTTCGGATGTATTGAGGATAGAAAAGGAAACGGTCAGGAAATGGCTGTTCGATAAACCGAGGTGTGTCAACTGTGTCCGCTCACGCGCACCAGTAATTATAGAGTTATTGCTAATGCCGTTTGGTTTAATGTTGCCATAATATAAAGAGCTAATGAAGTAATGAAAGAGCTTTTGCGTTCGAATATATGCTTACAGACTGAATGTGTTATTTTTTCTTATTTTGACTTTTCTTTTGGATCTTAATGTTATTATTATACTTTATATCTTGATATTTTTATTTTGCTAAGGTTGAAGCTATATGCCTTCATTAGAACTAATTTAAAACTCTTCTTTTGGTCATGTTAAACGAAGGCTTCTTCAGCATTTAGCTTGTATGCCCACCCTGATTTCATAGAAGAGCTGTCTTCGTCCTCTTGATTGAAATTGGTGAGCCAAGCAACACAAATATCTTCGAAATTACAAGTCTACTTCACACAAAAGTTAAAACAGAAGAACTACATAAGTATAATCAAATACCCCAATATGCCTTAACTGCCAGTCCTACGGACATACTAGAAGAATACGTACCTATACTCCTGTTGTGTAAAATGTGGAGAAAACCATCTTAGTTTACATGTATGAAGTCTTGCGAAACACCTGCTACATGTGCCCTTTGTAATGGAAATCACCCGGCAAATTACATGGGATGTACAATTTACAATATACAGATCTCCAAAAACGTCGCCGAAACCCAACCAACTCAAAATCCCACAACCAACAACAACCGGAATACCACCATTCTCAGCCCAATAAATATTCACCTAACATGAGCTGATAAATACTATAGTAGTTCTAATTATCAATTTGCCAGATCAAATAATCTTCGATCGTGACCATATTGTAAATTAGATATGTAGATATTATGACATTTATAAAGTGATATTTGATAAAAGTTTAATACAAAAATATTAGTTTTTTTTTTGCAAAAGTTAAAACTAAAATAATATTGTTTATTGATAATCGGTTTTTTTTTTAGTAATTTTTAAGTGAATATTTATTTGAAAATGTTTATAGCGATAAACGCCCGGTCACGTTATCAACTGTCCACCGTCTCATGTACACGGTACAGGTGGGAACGAAAACCCCTTATCGGCCGGGTGATGACATTTGTAGGTAGTCGGTATTCGGTAACTCGATAATTAGTTATTGATTTAACTTTGATCCGGAGTGTCAATCCGCTGTCGTTCCGAGTATTATTATTTTTATTTACATATAATAAAAAATATTTAATTGTAAACAAATATTTTCTTTAAACAATTTTCGGTGTTAAATTGCCGCCTTCTTATAAAATCACCTGCACGCCGCACAGTGGTCCAGAAAACATATTTAGCTCGTCAAAATTAAGAAAATAAAAGTTGTCTAATTTTAGAATTCTGACGACTAATTGGCTGTCTGTAAAATATGGATTACAAATATAACTTTGTGTACATATATCGAAACGATTACCGATAAGATAATTAAAAACTTTTTTAATTTTTAAAATAAGTTATTAATAATATGGACATAGAAATTGAAGGTAATTTATTCAAATTTTAAAATTTATGCTCTGGCCTTTATTTATTTGCAATGCAATTGTATAACTATGTAATAATTATAGATCTCCTGGCTTAAAAAAGCTATAATTAAAAATGGCCCAATTTGGCCTTTAAGCCCGCTATTGTAGGTTATATTTCAAGTTCTCAGCTTTTTAACCATGTATAATTTATCTGCCTTTACGCCGCCTTTGAGGTGCTGGCAATTTAATTGGCGTAGAAAACTGATTTGTTAGGCGCGTGGTACGAATGGTCTACCGGATGATTGTTAACTACCCATTCAATAATTTAAACGATTTTAGACTCTTTTTAATTATTTTAACTAATTTTTACAAATCTAAATTAATATTTCAGAGAATGTTTGTGAAGAAATGTAACCTATAAAACCCCTTTTTAATGAATTAAGAAATAACGGATTTTTGTTTCCTCAAAATGTTGAGTCAAGAAAACATCTGACAAATTTTATTCTTAACCAATCAAATCAATAAATTAAATCCAACTATCATTGCTATGATGGACTTAACTGAAATTAATGTAGAACACACATTGATACTTTCAATGATTGATGGCAAGGTTAATTATTTATTACCAATGTAATTTTTGTAAAAATAAATGATTGTACATAAAAAAATTCATTAAATTAGGTCTGCAGCTCATTATCGGAAACTTCTAGTCAGAAGTGTTTTATCTGTAAATGCACGCCGAAAGACATGAACAAACTTGATGACCTAGACAAATTTAAAAGTAATCCCGATATGACAGTGTACCTATTGTAATTTAAATTTTGTCACAGTAATTAATAACTATTGTTCTTGGCAATAATTGTTGTAATTATTTATTACACTTTTAAGAATATATTGCCAGTTAAATAAAATAAAAATTTGGACAAATTGCTAAAATAATATACTATAAATTGGAATGAAGTCATGAAGTAGAAAAAGTGCAATGATAAATAATTAATATTATATTAATTTAGAACATAATTGGTTGTAATTGAATTTCTGTTTGTAAAATTGGGCGCGAATTGAATTTTTGATTGGGATTTTGGGCGTTATCATAATTTTTTGGAAGTGGCTAGTTTGGGCGACTTGAGCGCTATCTCTTGGAGGAATGACACTGAAACTATCTGGCAACCCTGTTATAAACATATTGTCATGTTATAAGGTTTTAATTCCTACAAACATAGCAGAAAATGGTAACTTCGATTAACTCTATTGACGGCATGTGCACTTGGCAATCTAGTTTATTATATATGTATATCTGTGTTCCACCCTTATAAGAAATAACTATATCATATTATCATAGTTTTAACAATACCTACTATAGTTTATTATTTTATGTATTTTTTAAATTATTATAACGACAGCAGATAATATTCTGTCATGTTATCCAGTACCTAGCGAATTAGGCAGGTGGGCGAGAGGGTGATCCCTCTCAGTGCCCTCAAAGCTCGTTAAATCCATTATTTCTTTACAAACTAACCGAAGAAGGCTGATTGTTATGTAATTAGCGAGTTAAATTTTTATAAGTGCCTAAGCCGATATTTAACACTATATATTTTATGCTTCTAAATGCAATATCAAAAAAAATTCCATAATTTTCGAGAAAAAAAAATATGGACTTAATATCTAGGCTGTTTAATTATAACCATATTATAGTTATGTACTTCGTGGTTTAACCAATGAATCTAATACCACGGCATAAGTAAATTTTGATAACATTTTAGAAGATTTACGTCAATAAAATGAAGAAATATATTATCCAAATATATTTAAAACTTAAAATACATTAAAAAAGACACCTAATTACGTATATATTTTATAATAAATATTAAATGTAGGATTGAATACTTGAATTTGTAATTCAGTCATAAAATCAAGTAAAAAATATAAATTAAATTTTGTTTAATATAAGGTATGAAAATAATTTTACGTCCAAGTGTTAATTGTGTATATGCTAATCTAGCAAATATAATATATAAGTATTAAAATACTGTTAGGAGATTGCATGCAGTCTCTTTTTGAGGAGTTTTGAATAGGCAATATTTAAGGAAAAAAAAGGTTTTAATAAATTTCTTCTATGCCAATTAATTTTTTGGTTAATTTGTATAAGCTTCAAGTTATTATATTTTATTTATATAATTGTTTCTGCGAGTAAAAATAATTTTGGCTTATTTTAGACCAAAAGTTAGATAAAATTTCGACTACTTAGGATGGTTCAATTTAAATTTTGTCAAGAGATTCGAGTTCTTTGGTTACTTTACTATGTTATGTAGGAAGCCGATTATCATTTAAAAATGTCAGTTTATCTCTATATATACAAAAATAATAGTCATTATCAGCGTCGGCGACCACGACGGGACACCGTAATCGTTTATTGGAAAATCGGTCATTTCTACCCACTAAAATAGTCAAAACAAAAATCCAAATACACCATTGAATAGTAGAGATTTAACGAATAACTAACCTAAATAACGCAACAGTGATTTGATAACCGAGTGAGGAAATGAGCCCGTGAAGATACATCTAACATTAGTCGACTGCAACGTGTTAAGATAACGAATTTTTATATTTGGACTCCCAAGTCCTGACATTGCCGTACGTATTGATTCCAAACCAGTAAGTATTTTTACTATTATTTTCTACTTAATAATTGAAGTTTTTTGTTATTAGAATACAATCATAATTTGTTTATTTTACAAATTGTTTTTTATTCTGTAAAAATCTAATGGTTGATAACTTTAAAATAAAATTTGAAAATTGTTTTTTTTTTCGAATAATTAATAAAAACAATTTTTGTTTTAATAATTCAATTATTAACACATTTAGTCTAAAGATCGCACAACAAAAACGTGACATGACTTTATTTTTATCATAACCAAACAAAAGTTCATATATATATATATATATCTTTTGAATTATGATGATAACAGATAACTGTTATCAACATTATATTGTTTTGGCTTCTAGATGAAATTGGTTACATTATTTCATAGCCAGTCACCTTTCTGTCATATTTATGATTTTCTATCTTTTTCGGATTTTTATAACAAATTGTATTCTAAGAATAAAATATTCTGGTTTTAGATAATTAGTGAAGGTGAAATATTCGGAATTATTAATTTATAAAAGGAAAATTCGGAAACTTATTCTAATATAAAACTATGAGACAAATGAGAAAAATAATTTCGGACTCATAGGGATTTGGTGAAAGGACGATTCACAAAGTCATCAATGAGTACCATGAGATGAAGTCGGTGACTGCTCCCAAGCAAACCGCGTGTGAGAAAAACATTTCGCGATTAATTTGACGAGTTTTATAGGAACGCAGTCCGTAGGCACGTCTACAGCATTTGGTTTCGTCGTGAAATTCCTACGGTAGACAAAATCCACCAAGTAGTGTCCGCTGACAATAGTTTGCCGTCGATATCGCGCACCAAATTATTTCATTTGTTGAAAGAATTGGATTTCCGGTACAGTCAACGAGGTCGAAACAGTGCTCTGACGGAGGAAAATGAAATAGTTGTGTGGCGCAGACGGTATTTAGAAACTATTAAAAATACCGCTAGGAAGGCCGGCATTATCTTGACAAGGCACGTGAGTGAACGCTGGTGATCGTAAGTCCCTAACTTGGGTCGACACAACAATTAAATCTCTCAGAGACGCATTTCTCAAGGAACTTCAACCGGTTCTGCAAATCTGTCAAGCAAAGGGGAACATCTCATTGTTTTAAATATATGTTCCGAAGACGGTTTTGTTTTTGGTGGGCTCCTATGTTGAGTAGGGTTGGGACTAAAATTCGGATTTTGCGAATATCCGAATACAAATCAAATGGCAGCCAAAGGCTTTAAGAAGGCCAAGGACGGCTGTGCTTACGTTAAGTTTTATGTTAAGTTACACATTGAAAAATTTACACTAGTATCATTTATTTTGGAACAAACCCACATAACCACCCCATGCCCGTAGCTGTCAAAACTAGGCACTTCTGCAAACATTTTTTTTGCACCATCGTTTTCTTCTGCAATGAAAAATAAATTAAAATTCAGACTTAGGGTGGTGGTAAAGTTGATTTAAGCCTTTATTTTTAAGGAAATGAGGCTAAGTAGGAAGGATTATTAGAGATCTATTCTGTAATACATTTCAGTTACAGAGAGTTGGACTGTGATGGCTGTACCGAAAAATAATGTTGCAGAGTAAACAGATAGGAAAACTTACATTTCAAATGGAGAGCTGCCATAAAGAAAACAGAATTGTGATACAATTCCTCAAAAAAAAAACCCTTAACGGGGAACTACTTACCAAATTGTAGAAATTGAAGGACAAAGTATAAAGTAGCACAGACCTATTCACAATTAATTTAAATATTTTTTTAACATTATTCCCCAACTTCTTACCTCACAAACATAAGAAAAAAAATAAACCCAATATTATACATTCTCCTCAATTTCTACTTAGTTTATGTTGTCAAAACAATAGAAAATATTATTTTTATCAAAAACAGTTGCAAGTTTTATTAATAATTATAGTGTTGAAAAAAAAAAATGATCAACTATTCGGTTATCTGAAACTATCCGGATAGTTTCGTCTATCCAAATAATATTTTAATTATCCGTGGAACCAAAACTATTCGGATAGTTTTGGATACCTATTCATTTTTTTTAAGTATTCAAATTTATGAATTTGTTGAAACTTTCATAGGTTGAATTATCTCCTCTCCTCTATTTGTTACATTTTTCCTGATATCCAACTTCTTAATTCTTATTACCCTTAAACGCTGGCTTCCTCATTTAAATATATGTAAATCTTAAAAATATGTTGTCATTTTCTAATATATATTATATAGTGTGCTATAATGTTTTATTACAAAAGTAACTAAAACGATTCAAAAAACTATCAACTATCTATTGTAGTGTCACTTCTTCACACTTAAACATAATAGATATCAAACACCGTACACGATACAACAGAAAAAGCGAATATATTATATACGTTAATATTATTTAACAAATTAATAGAAAATAAACATTTTACTTAATATAACGTGTCAACTGTCAAACGCGAACAAAGTACAAACGATAGGCAATAATTGATAAATACACGTGCGTTGCTATCAGACAAACTCGAGACGGCGTACAGTGGGCAAAATAGCTGATATAGGCGGACAAAAGTCATTCTCAGATGTGTTCTCCATTTAATGCTAGGTTAGGTTAGATTAGGTTTTCTTTGATAGCTGGGAAACCCAGAAACAGCATAGCTCCCGTTGAAAAGTTGTTCATAATTATTAATATGTGACGGTTTTAAGACATGGTTGAACAAATTTATGTTATCTCGCATTATTATCAGCGTCAATTTTGTTGCTTATTAGTTGTAATAATTATTACAACTACAATAATTTTAAAGTTATTTTAAAAATAGTTATATTAAAGTAGTAAAACTTTGATATGGATGCTTTCAAGCAAGGTAAGTACGAATAAAAATTAAAGAAAATGTTTAAAAAATTGCCTTGTTATTTTTGTTTCGTAACTTTAGAAGAAAAATAGTATAAGAGGGGCGAAGAGTGGCGCAATGAGCATTGTGTGATTTTAAAGGAAATTTAATCTAGTTTTTAAATATTACCAATTTGTTTGCATAAATTTGTCCATTAGTGTTTTATTCTCTTTTTTCGTTAAATGAGATTAAATAGAATCTTTAAAGTGGAGGCACAAAAACAGGGGGCTGTATAATAAATTGAATGTTAAAAGTTATATAAGGCAAACATTTTAAGTAGACTATTTTGAAAACCGGTTTTGAACATAGAAAAATTGCAAGGAACCTTAAAACTCATGAATTTGACCTTACTAATCCAATTCTGTGTGTGAGCAACATGAACCTGATACTCATTTTGTTTAAAAAGTAATTAACTAAATTTCAGCCAATTTTTTTTAATTTGTATTATACTTATGTTATATTACTATATTATTTTCAATTGTTTATTGAAATTGAAATTTTCAAACTATTTTAAGATATTTTTATATTAAATACGTAGTATAGTAAAATTATTCTTAAGTTTTTTATTATGTATATTAATGAATTAATTTGCAAATACATGTACAATAAAAAAGTAAAAGCATAATACTTTTTTCATTAAACAGTATTCATGCAGTATTCACCTTGTTGGAAAATAAAAGCTATAAAAATAACAGTTTTGAAATAACTATACATTTTCTATTACTTTTTATATATTAACACTTAATTAACACAAATTAAACATTTACTTATATTAATAATAGTTAACTGTTTCATTCGACCTCTGATAATTATGAATTATGATGTCTAATTTTACATCAATTGTGATGTCATATCACCGGGAGTTTCGCTTGTTGAATGTATATAGTATATACACATTTTCTGTTATTTATGTTTACTTAGTAAATATAACTTTTTTTGTAATGATTGTATTAATTAATAATAATTATGGTAGAAATAAATTTAGCAACCAAAAATACATATATCACACAGGCGTTTTAATCACATTGACTTTTGTCTACCTAAATCGGTCATTTTGCCCACTGTGCGGCGGTCACGGACAGCAGAAAATCTTGTTTAGATTATTTTCTTTTCCATGAGCGAGATAGCGTACAGTGTATTATATTGTCTTTTCCAAGGTCAAATACCGCGATAAGATTTTAACATTTTATTATTAAGGAAAAGTAACTAAAACGATTAAAAAAACTATCTACTATTGAAGTGTTAAACATAAAACACCATAATATCCTGTTGCTGTGAGTATTACAAATAAAACAACTATTTGAAATAATCAAACCGTACCTATATAAAACAATGGTATATTAACTAGGTAGTTGTCATAGAATAAAACAGCTACTTTATCATTCAATTTTTATTTCTATTGACTATTATTGTTATTAATATGTTGTAATGAAAATTAAAGATATATATATATATATATATATATGTTTTTAGTATAACCATTAATAGAATTGGCAACTACATAAAAATTGGATTTGTTGGTATTTTTGTATTATGAAGGACGGTATGTATACATAATTCAGATGTCTAATTTCTAAAAGTAAAATACTAGTGCATTTGTAAAATTGTATTTTATTTTTTTAAATAAATGCCTATTTAATAATTTAGTACTATTTGGATATTGGTAAATTAAAATTATATTTTGTTTTTACAATGATGTGTTTTTTTTTTGTCTCTGGACCCACGATATCTCGTAAACCGCTGAACCGATTTCTTCGTGTAGCAACTATAGATCATAAATCATACTTGGAAGGTACTATCTATATTGGGCAAAACATTTTAAAAAGTCACCCCTCCCCATCAAAATCGAGAAAAACACCCAAACAATTTTCAAATTTTTCAACTTAAAATTACGATGCTCTATAACTTTTTTAAAAATAGTCGAAAACGTTCCAAATTTAATATGAATTGTTCTTCAAACATAGTATTATCGATAAACATTAACAAACTAAAAAAATATCGTAAACCCTTTCCCTTAGAAAGGATAGAATTTTTTTCTTTATTTCACTTTTTCAAGCAAAGTTTTAGAGATTTAGATCTCAAAATTAGACCGAAGGTAGATCCTAAATGGAACTATAACATATACAATTTTCTTAAAAATCTGTAGTCAAATTTTTTTTTTTATTAAGAAAACACCAAAAATGGGGTAAATTTACACTTTGGCCGTAGTCAGTTTCTAGGTTGCTATGTGTGTGTGAATCAACAGTTAACAGGTAATGAAAATATTTTCATTATATTGTTAATTACTATATATGGGTAACTATGGCAATACATTTTTATAGACAGATGATCAACCCTTTTCGTATCCACCCTGCATAAGATAAAATATTAAATTTTAAGTACATTAATGATGGTCCTACAATATCTTCTAAACCGCTATAACTGGTTTGAACATACTACCCACAGATTCGTATCGAAGCGTTTATTTAAAAGTGATTTTATCACTTTCAGTTATAGTAAAATCTGTAGACCTGACCTCACTGTCCCCACTATGCCCCGACTGCCCCACTGTACTGGCTTTTTTTATGTTCATTGTTATTTGTATATAATATAATCGTGTAAAGTAATATTAGTAAGTATAGTTTATTACAATTTACGTATACGAAGGTGTATGGGTTAAAAGTTAAAACGCCAAATACTAACGAACATTTGGAGCGACACCCCTCTGGTTTTTTTAAAAATAGAGATACTCTGCGTGTCTATTACGATGAAAAGAATATTCTCAAATTTTTTCGGTTTTTTTGGTCATGGTTGTATAAAACAATTTTTGGTTTTTTTTCCTAAATACTTCTTTTTTATACATTTTTTATAGTATAAAAAACAATTTCTTATGTAAAATTATATCAGCTTTCTGAAAAAATTCTGATTTTTTTTTCCTCAACAAAAAGTCATTAAAATTGTTTTTTCGTGGTGCCCAAAAATTGAGACTTTTTATCATATTTTTTTCAGAAAGCTGAAAATGTTTTACTTAAGATATGGAAATTGCAAATTGGCTTCTCCATAACAACGGTTAAAAACACAAAAAAGTGGTAAATTCATTGAAAAAACAACCATATCAAAATAGTTGAAATAATTATGTGTAAAATAAGCTAACTTCCCGTTTCTTTGTATTTCCTATGAATTTTTATGAAGTCTCTTGGTAAATTAAAATTATATTTTTTATATTTGAAGGTTTTTGATTATTAACTACGAACATGGGTCAAGAACAGGCGTACAATATTGTGAATGTGCAGTTCAGTCTGACAAAAAAGTACTTTTAACTTATTTTTCGCAAATCTATATTCGACCATAAATCTTTAGAGATTCTATACCGGAAGTAATTAGTGTAGCTCTAAAATGCATTGTCATATGAATAATAGCACATACATTATTTACATAATGGAAACAAATTAATCACTGTTAAAATGGTTTAATATAAACGCTAAACAAATTTGAATTTTTTTGGATTTTTGAATACGATTTTGAAACTCTTGATTGTTTAAAAATGTAAATAATTACAATAACCTGCCTGACAATATTAAGCCACGATAAGTATACACTACTCTAGTCTTAAATATACTAGAGTACTCAGTAAGCCTAAAAACGCATGCTTTAGTATAATCTGTAGTATAATAGATTTTCAGATGATAACTTATCACGTACTGTACGCGAAGTGCAAAAGTCACAAAGAAGACAAAATGCGTTGCAGAATAATATGTTAATTAATAGCAAAATGCAATTAGAATCTTCCAATATCAAACAAAGGGTGGAAAAAAATGAAAAAAAATTGTTCAAAGAAGTATATTCTTATGCAATACCTTCTAATTATTATTATACTAACACAATGTTAAATCAAATTTGAAACATGATTTACAGTGTCAAGATTATCGTATAGCATTAGATATGACCAATATAGAGTTTTATGAAAAAGCACGCGTGGACCAATTTAATGATCACTATCAATATCGTAAAACAAAAATTGAAATTTTTACAAAACAAAAGTTGTGCAAAAATTACAATCAAACAACCAACCATCTTAAGAAAGGTAGAATACAATTTAGTCAAATTATACATAATTTTGTTTACTCTTATTTTTGTATCCTGCTCTGTAAAAGAGTTACGTAGTTTAAATTGGCAAAAAACACGTTGCTTAAGTTCAAGAAATCGAATAAATGAATTCATAAATCAAAATTGTTCATCGACGAAGTCAACAAATATATGGAAACAAGATCGAAAAATAAAAAATTACACACAAAGTACAGTACCTGATTTGAGCTCTGTTGATATCGTGCAAAAATGTAAGAAAAAATGTCAATGCTAAATTTATTAAAACTTTTTTAAATCCTTTTTTTTAAATTTATTTATTTAATAAAAAATGTTATCACTGACAAAAAAGTTCACTAGGTAGCTGTTTCAGTAGAAGGAAAGGGATTTACTAATAATTTGATTGATTAAGCCCCTCTACTTATTTTAGCAAAATTAAGCCATTGACTATTGCCTATATCAAACCTGAATAGGAAATATGACGTCAACTCAAGCAAATTATTACAAAGATATAAATTGTTAAAATTAAAACTATTACGATTAACATTATTGATTGATTAATTAATCAATTGTGATTTTTTTGTAAGGTTTAAAGACATTTAAGACTACCTGTAATTTGTCACAAAAATGTTTGTCGTGCATTTTGGAGGGAACTAATCGTCGTCACAATCTTCACAATAGTGAATTAAGAAGTGCGTCTAACGACAAAATGAAAACAATTCAAGAGGAACTAAAAAGTACTATTTTTAATATAGTCGGCAATAGCGTACCTAGTATACTGTAGGCGTTTGAGGGATCAACTTATAAACAGTTTCTGAGATGTGATGCCCCTGTTTTTAACCATGAAACGCCGAAGGCCAGTTAAGTATGTTTGTGGGGAACATTTCCGTCTACTGTAAATACTTCAGAGTTTACACATCAAATATATTATATAAAAAAAAAATATATATATATATATATAGTATGTGATATTACTCTTTATAAAATTGTTTGAATGCCTATTTAGAGAAACTTCATGATAGAAACATGTCTTACGAGGAGAACGTACAACAAGTTTTTTGCACCAACCTCTCTGTAAAATACAATTTTGAACAGGTAAATAGGAAAAGAATTAAAATCTGCTGAAAATATTTCTCTTTTAGAATGATATCTTGTAATATACGTGTGTCTCATAGACCACAGTCCTAAAATACTGGGTACGCCATTGATAGCAAACAAAACCCATGTACTATAACGATTTATTTTACGTAGAATTACGACTACAAGCAGAATACCAGCGTTTTAGGAAATCTGTAATAACAGAGCCTGAGATGGGCGACGACAAAAAGGATAAAACCGTGTTTATAGAAAACAACATGTACTCAGACTTAGATAACCACGTAAAAGTTTTCCAGAGATTAATTCGAGGGAGAGCGTATCATGCAATGGTAACATATGTTATTGAAATCATTTATTTATTTGGTCACGACCTCGCTTTTGTGTGGCCTTTTATTAATTACCTAATTAAATTAATGCAACATTTCTAGATGTTTATGGCCAGACATAAACTGGATGAAATGCTGAAAACCGTGTTAGGGTTAGAAGCACCAAGTCAACCAGTTAAAACCAAAGAAGTAACTGACGAAATAAGAAATTTACATCTTACTTCTATTAAATATTATTAATATGATTTCGATTATTATTTCCTTAGAACAATAAACAAGAGATTATACACGATGGACAAATAAGTTTAACCAATAAGCTTATAAGTTATTTCCTCGTAACAACTTCCAAAGAAACTTTAAGAGATGCAAGAAGAAGAAAAGCACAAAATGTTAATGAAACACGCTGAAAGAGTTAAAGCTATGACAGAAGCAACCGAAGGAAGACGGAGGCAAAAGGAAGGAAAGATACGAATGGAAAATGACGAAATGTTTAAACAGGTCTATATATTTGTTTGACTGGTAGTTTTTACTTATCTTGACTGGTTTGTTACTGATTGGAAACTCAGGTAATGAAGATTCATCAAGAAACAGCCGAACTAACTTATGATGAGTTTATCGAACGAGCTATAGAACGCGGTGCTGAAGAACAAAGTACACGCTACATGAAAAAATTAGCATCTAAGACATATCCTCATAAAGATGACTTTTATGATCCCAAGTACGTTCACTATCGAGTATTTATTATATTTATACAGTGTACCGAAAAGCATGTCCTGTGACTAGTATAGATTGTTTATGTTAGGTATGTATACAAAATAATATAACGTATGTGTAATGAAGTCATACTTATCAGATATCACTATTTTTTGGAACGTAAAACATCAGATGTGTATTTCTAGATAACTGGAGCGTTATAGAGAATATGTACCTATGAACAAAATTAAGATTAGAAATTAACATTATTTAGCAATTTTTTTTTTTTATCCCAACGAAGATATAAGCTTTTGGAAAAGCATAATTCGATGTCTTATAACTATTGGCCTCAACAAATAACATTATCGAAAATAATTTATTTACTTAAGTACATTTTTAAGAGGACGCCACATCGCATATCAATTAAGGGCTAAAGTAAGAGAAATTTATCAGAAAATATTTATTTAAAGAAAAAATTATATTACTCGTATTGTTGTATACTTAACTGTAGAAGAATACAACTCAACTTTAGGATTAATAAAAGACGTTTATTATGAAACGCTATAACAGCAATGACAAGTAATTATTTTCAATATTAGCGTACGCCGTGAACAGTCCCCACTGCGTACACATTAATTAGTGTTATCTGAATAACCATATTATAAATATAACAATATAACAATATACAACACCTCTCCCCTTACATTTAATTACAAATTATTTACAATTATTTATAAGACATTTTAATCATGATTGAGAAGGTGTGCGAATAAAATGAACAAAGATACAACTAAAAACAATGCTATCTCTTTGTATAGTAATTTACACATCATTTATACCTAAGAATAACAAGGCTCGTGCTTATAACTAATTTAAACAAAAAAATAACGATAATCGTCTTATTTTCTAAAATCTAACGACTTATAGCGATCAGGCGATCTCCTGACTCTAACCGGGCGAGAATGTCCAGTCGAGCTAGTCATAATTCCCCCGTCTACGTCATCCTCGACCACCTCCTGATCTTGTACCTCCCTTGGTTCCAACGAACTATCATGACCTTCGTCTTCGGGTACCCCCAGGTCCCTATTTGGTATTTTAATGGTTTGGTCTATGTGTCGCTTCCACGTGCCCGCCTCGGTATCTACCTCGAACGCGTGTTTACCCATGGTGTTTGATACTGTCCCCATTGACCACTTGTTATCCCCCCTTCGGTAATCACGCACGGCCACTGTGTCTCCCTGCCTAATTTCGAGCTGCCGTTTGCCGTGACGTTTCACTTGGGAATTCTGGTGATCACTAACCACGTCCTTTGTACTCGGGATTAAGGTATCGAATTGTGTTCGAATATTACGACCTAGTAATAATTTCGCCGGTGTCTGGCGTGTGGCCGAGTGCTGTGTATTGCGATAAAATAATAGACATTTTTGCAATAGTGTAGTACTGGTGGTTTTATTTTTCTTAAAAAAAAGTTTAACTAATTTGACCCCTGATTCGGCTGATCCGTTCGTTTGTGGATGGAACGGGGCCCCTACCAAATACTTAATGCCGCCGTTGGCGCAAAACGTACTGAATTCCGTTCCTGTGAAACACTTAGCTCCATCGGAAGTAATAACCTTAGGGACTCCAAAACGTGCAAAAAGTTCTTGCATTTTTAAAATGACAATTGTCGCCGTACATGCGCTTACCTCGAACACTTCGAGCCATTTCGAAGTCACGTCTACTATGACTAAAAAAAATTTATTTTTGTAAGGTCCTAAAAAGTCTACATGTAGGCGCGTCCACACGTGTTCCGGCCACTTCCATGGCGTTAGCACTGCCTTCGGCGGTGCGGGTCTAACCTGCATACAACTTTCGCAATTGCGTGCCATATTCTCGATGTCGCTGTCGATCTTAGGCCACCAAAAATAAGAACGCGCGATCGCCTTCATACAACTCATCCCCGCATGCGTAGAGTGCAATTCTGCTAATAGGGTCACCCGAAATTTACTTGGTATAATTACCCTGTACCCCCACATCAAACAGTCCTGTTCGGTCGAGATTTCGTGACGACGCGTGTAATACGGTTTAAGCAGCTCGTTTTTATCCGCGTGTATGGGCCACTCACCAATGTTGATAGCCTTAATTACCTGAGATAAGGTTTTATCCACTCGTGTTTGTGTTTTTATTTTGACCCAATTAACGTTAAACGGGCAATCGTCATAAATAAAATTAAGACACCGCGGCGTCGTTAATTCTTTATCTGCCGTGCCTATTCTAATGCGTGATAAGTAATCCGCCGCGTTTTTCTCAGATTTAACGTACGAAATGTCATAATTGAATGCTGTTAGTACATAAGCCCACCTTTGGAGTCTATTTGCCGCGTAAACCGGTATACCTTTCTTTTCCCCAAAAATGTGGTAGAGCGGTTTGTGATCGGTAACTAGGGTAAATCTGCGTGCGTACAAGTGTCGTAAAACTTTTGAACGCCGTATATAATCGCTAATCCCTCTTTTTCGATAAGCGGGTATTTACGTTCCGCTTCTGACAACACACGCGAAGCATAAGCTACTGGTTTTTCAGCGTTGCCGTATACCTGTGAGATTACCGCGCCGACCGCAATCGAACTTGCGTCCACCATTAATTTAATTGGTACCGACGGATCGTAGTGGTCAAGTACGGGTTTAGACGACAATATTGATTTGATATTATCAAACGCGTCGCCCGCTTCTTTGGACCAAGACCATTTTGCCCCCGCTTTTAAAAGGTCGTACAATGGTTTTAGAATCCGTGCCACGTTTTTAACGAATTTAGTATAATATGTTACCAACCCGAGGAAGCTTTTTAATTCGGACCGGTTCTGAGGCGCCGCTGCCTCCTTAATCGCGGTTGTGTGTTTATCTAAGGTATGCAAACCTTGTCTGTCTATTTTATGACCTAGATATTCCACCGCTGTCTGCAAAAAACTACACTTACGCTCTCTTACTTTTAGCCCTGCTGAGCCGAGTGCTTTTAAAAGTTGGTCCAAACGTGCATTATGTTCAGGCACCGTTTTACCCGATACAATGATATCATCAATGAACACTTCCACTCCCTCTATTTTTTTTGTGATACTTTCAATTGCTTTCTGAAATTCACCCGCCGATGATTTTAAACCGAACGGAACGCGTGTGTACCTAAATAAACCTTTAATCGTATTTATGGTCGTTAACGCGCGTGAATTATCGTCGAGTACCAACTGCTGATAAGCGTCCTTCAAGTCTATTTTAGAAAAATATCTCGCGCCCGCTATTCTGGCGTAAAGGTGTTCTATCTTGGGCAGGGGATATTCCGTACTGACTAACACGGGATTTATGGTAATTTTAAAGTCTCCGCACAGCCTGACACTACCGTCCCCTTTCAATATTGGAACTACGGGAGTTGCCCATTCACTGTGGTCGACGGGTATCAGAGCGTTGATAGACAACAGTCGATCTATCTCGGTCTCAACTTTTCCCCTTAATGCTAAAGGAACTGGACGATGTTTAAAAAACTTTGGCGTGATCCCCGGTTTTACTTTTAGTGATATTTTGTATCCATTAAAAGTCCCCAGCTCCTCACTGAACACGTTTGGATACTTTTTTAAAACCGTTTCAACGCTATCCTCTGCGCCGGTAAAATTACACTTTAAGTTTAACACGTTATTAATACCGAGCGTTGATAAATCATTTCTACCGAGTAACGGTGGTCCCCCGTTTTGAACAATATACATCCATATGTCGGCTGTTTTATTGTTATACGTGACGGTGAGCGCGACTTTACCTATCGGTGTGATTCTATTGCCGACGTAATCTGACAACTCGACGTCGTTAGTGACAATAACCTTCGGACCTATTAATGATTTAAACATCGATTCGGAAATAATACTGTGCACAGAACCGGTATCAATTTCAAAGGTTATAGGTTTACCTTCGACAGCTAAATTAATTCGATACGGGGCTACTTTAAGCTTATCGTGGGAAATATCATTAAGTGCAAAAAAAGAATCGATTAAATCTACGCAAGAACCGTGATCGCCTGACCGCTCCTTTACCGATAAAAACTTATTTTGACGCTCTGGCCCAAAACCGCATTTAGACGCAAGTTCGCGTACGCGAGCGCCCCACTGGACCACACTTTCACCGTGGTTTTTACGAGCTAGGTAAAACTGGTGGCGGGCGGAAAAATACGATTTTTTTGCCTCATAGTGATTTTGCAGTATGACCGATAACGACTCAAAAGTCTTACCGTCGGGGTCCTCGGGCAAACACAGACTGAACAGAATTTTATGCACTTCCTCCGAAATCGAGGATAGCAAAATTGCCCTCTTCTTACTCTCCTCCGTGATGCCGTTGGCGGCGAAAAAGTTCTTTAGCCGAGCGAAATATATCTTTACATTCGTCTCTTGATCGAAAATTCCCGGAGTGCCGATGACTTGCGAGTAGATGGTCCTTACTGACGCCGATGATGCTCCCGTCGTTGCGTGATGATTGTGTCATGTTAAACGAGTTCGGTTTTTTTTTTTTTAATATTTTTTACTAACAATATGTATATAAAATATGTTATATACTAGCAACAAACAAAAAAAAATTTTAAATCTTCGTCGCCAATTTGTTGTATACTTAACTGTAGAAGAATACAACTCAACTTTAGGATTAATAAAAGACGTTTATTATGAAACGCTATAACAGCAATGACAAGTAATTATTTTCAATATTAGCGTACGCCGTGAACAGTCCCCACTGCGTACACATTAATTAGTGTTATCTGAATAACCATATTATAAATATAACAATATAACAATAAACAGTATAACAATATACAACACGTATATTGGTAGTTAATTTTTTTGCCGTTTTTCACTTTTGTGATTTTTTATGTAAACATACAACAATAATTTGAGAACAGTTTAAAAGTTGATAAGTTTAATAACTATGAAAAAAATAAATAATAAAACCATTAATGAGCAATAAAAAGAAGTGTTCAATTAATTAATGTAATATGTTGCTCCTAAAATTGTTTACTGTGACGCCCTCTTAGTCTTAAATTTTGTTCATGGGTTCGTTAACGTGCATTTCCTGAGACATGTAAAAATATACCTAGCATAACAACTGTGTTACAAAAGTTAGAAATAAATTTAAACAGCAATATGAATTTCTTTTACGATTGGGGTAAGTTTAAGCATATAAGTCATCATATACGGTATGTATGGATACAGTTGTTACATTTAATCCATTTACCTCTTGCCAAAACGTATACGTAGGCTACATAGGAAGCTGGTGCCTGGTAATCTGTTGTAAAGATATATCTAAAATCTAAATATTATTTTATATTATATTTGTTTTTGTTTTTAACAGCCGCAAAGAACTTGAAACGGAATTGGTATTTAATTTTGTTGTACCAGAATCTTGCAAAGCTATTATGAGGAAAAATATTAAAGCCAAACAAATAAAATACCTCGAAATAGCGAGAAACATTGTTTTTGAAGAGTCTGCGAATACTGAAGAGTACATCATATATTAAACCAATTGATGGTGCATTTTAAATTGATTGATGTAACGTTTACATTTTGTACAAAAGCAAGTGCGTTCTGATTCTTTTTGTAATTCATAAAAAGACATGTGAACACTTAATTTAAAGAGTAAAGTGATTACCGGTGTCGGTGTCGATTGTAATGGTGTCGATTTTTCCGTTTATGTGCCAAAGCAAAGACATAAAAATGTCAAACTACCAACTTTGACCCCCCCCCCTCTAATAAAAAAAACCTTTTCGGTATGCCTCTGGGTTCAAATATTAAATATAGTTATCGCTGTAACTTGAAGCTCTATATTACCATTATGTATGTAACATTTAGGTAAATTAAAAGCTTACACTCAGATTTGAATCACTAATTTTAATTTAATTTTTTAGTTAACACTAGTTTGGAGGTACCTGTTATAGTATAATAAAAACAACTGTTTATAAAGAACTGTTGCTTTATAAACAATATTAAATTAACCGTCTTTATGTATTATTGCATTGCTGAAAAGGTGCTCAAAATTATAGCAGTAATAATACCATCTATATTATACATTTTCAAGTAAAAATGACTGATCTATATTATAGCGTGAGTCGTTGGCATATTTACCGTTCAATCCATCCAGTGTTTTACTAACTAACTGGGTTTGAGAAAGTAACAGGTAACATTTGTAAATGACCACCGAAAAATATTACAAGTACTTATTTTAAAAAAGCTGAGACTCCATTGCCTATACTAAATCTAAGTAGATAATTAATCTAAGTAGTTAATAGTAGATCTAAGAGATCTTAGTAGATAATTATTATCTTCATAATTTACACTGTGTATGTCTGATCTAAAATACCAGACCTTTTATTATTTTATTTAGAGTATTGAAATTTAAATACTATATTACAACTTAATGTAATATTATATTTTTAATTATAATACCTTTTGACAAATTGTCAAAGACAATGTAAGTATAAAATAATAAGAATGATTGAATCATTAATTATTTTTTCAATCAAACGTTACCAGCCTAAAACCATTAAAAATGAAGTTATACATCAACAAATATTGATTCTAACCTAACCAAAAAGATAAATGTCAGGTTATGAGACATTTAAGCGTTTAGTTGTGTATTGCATGGTGGAAATATTTTGAGTCCGGCTAAATCACCAGGAAATAGACTAAACAGTTTACCGCTAGCCATTAAAATAATATGTTTATTATTAATACAAATCGTGCACCTTAAATAATTTCATTTTTAATATTTTTCACCTAGGTTGTAACCTTTAATTGTGTATTAATTCAAATATATTTATTTTATTTAACGGCCGTATCACTGTTGGCTAGCACATACACATTGACCAATACCTACTCAGTTATTGCATATCACACAAAATTACTTTGTTACTCTCTCAATAATATTATGACGACATAGGTACATAGTAGGTTTAGATGTCAACAATATTATTTTTTATCGTGTTGAGTAGTCGGTTTTTAACAGTTTTTTCTTGTTAAATAAATACCGACACGACCAACAAAAGTAACGTGTGTGAAGCTAGCAATTTGTGATAACGATTTTCCGTATGGACCGCAGTGGTTACCGACTGGTGACCTAAGAAATGTCATATATCTACCGCTAGAGGCCGCCGCATATTCAACCGCAGCCCGGCAAACACGCCACTACCGCGGCGCGGCCGGCTACATGGCCGCGCCCGGGACTGAGCCACTACGGTGGCGACCGACACATCGCCGCACCATCTGCCGCGGCCCGGCAAACACGACACCATTACCGCGAGGCCCGATACCATGCCATAGACCTACGCCCGGGCCGCGTTCAGAAAATAATTAAAAATATAACCCCCGGCGAGTGACTTTTTTCCTTATGCCCGTCCTATGGGAAATTTTCTTAGCTTTTTAAATATATAACTTTAATCAGCGGACTCGGCCCGGAAAATATACCCGAGCCCAAAAACTACGGCCCGGTCGCAGTAGGGTTGGTTACGCCCCGGGCCGCGCACTTGTCGCGTTCAGAAAATAATATATTCCTTTTTGGTGGTCACACTGCGAGTACATAAGTATTTAGTAGATTTTAAATATACTAACAATTCTACCACCTACTGCATACAAGCTACATTTCGCACAAGTCAGAACGCTGTTACCTTTCGTCGCATAAACGCGTGTTGGTGTAGTTGAGGCTGCAACTTTTTTGTGTATGTAAGTACATTTAATTTCTATTTAAGCAACGTGATAAACGTTTTTATTTAGTAGAATTATTATTTTGACTGGTTTATATCGAATTTATTTCTTGAGTAGTCGTGAAAAAAGTTATGTCAACATTTTGGGCAAAATGAATATCGATAAATTGAGAAAAAAAAATAATCGTTTGTGTTTTATAGTTTAATTTAAAGCGTAGTATTTAGTAATAATAAGTAATAGTAATAGTAATAATAATAAAATATTGTGTGTTGAGTTTAGTCAGTATTTTTGTTCTTTTAGTGTAGGTATTTTGTGATTAATTTGACAAATCTTTCTGAACAATTTTTTTAGTGTCTAATGGGTTATTAAATAGTTTATTTTGTTGCATTTCAAAAATTGTTTATATTTTTATTATTAAATTATAATATTAGTTTAATAGGTCCTTAACAAAATCTGACTCGTCAATCAGTTTATTTATTTTAGACTTCTGATTGCTAGTTAAACGATATATTTTTATTTAAAAATTATTCTCTTCTATATGCTCTTGATCTATGATGTAAACATCAACTATTTTACTATTCCAAAAATGTTTTTTTTTTTTAGATCTTTTAGTTTTAATAATTTAGAACTTATTAAAGAAACATTTGACCTTGAGTCATACAACCCAAACATTTCCAATTAATTATCTAATATCAGTTCGACTTTAAATAATAGTGTAACTATTTCATTTTTTTTTATCTGTCATTTAATTCATCTTCAATTATTGAATTGTTTACATGCCTAATATACTATATAGTTTGTTTCTTAAATTATTTTCTATAGTTTTTTACCATCATACCGATTCAGCGTGGTAATTGATTATGTTATTATGTTTATTATTTTTTTCACAATTATTGCAAGGATCTTTGTTCTTCATTTTTCCTATATTAGTCATATTTATAATTTCCTTTTTTCCAAAAAATCTTTTTTTTATCAAGGTACCTGAGTCAATTGATCTTCTCATATCCAATAAAAATGTTTCTTTTAATTGCACAGCCCAACACAACTAACCATCTTTGTATTTGTATAATAATGCATGTGATACGTGACTAGGTTTAAACTTAAGACAGTCATTACTTTACTCGCGGAGTAATACATTTAATGTCCTTTGGGGTATCAATAATAAATGCTTGGATTTAGTGTAATATTTTAATAGTTGTTCATTAATTATGTTTTATGTTTGATTTTGTTTCAGATTTACGACGATCTTGACAGCCCTTTTTTTCTTTTATATATATATATTATATTTTTTTTTACTTTTTTTTCCATATTCAAAATTTGTTTTTGAATAACAAAAAGTTTGAATTTGTTTCGACTT